>NC_092861.1:84239935-84249400 GCF_032062135.1 Pyxicephalus adspersus | reverse complement strand
TACTCCACTCTCAACCACACGCCTAACTGCTTCCATTCAATTGTATGGAAGTGGTTGGGAACCATTTTGTGCAATTGCTTGCGCAAACATGTTTGTGTTGCAGTGGTTTGCGGCACGTAGCTTCAACCTGCCCCAGGGCATCCAGCCACCTCTATTGACTTGAATGGGGACTCATTCCAACCACAGTGAGATGTGATTGAAGACGCGTGTGTTCTCATTGTTACCAGAGGACTATAGGAGGCCCAAAATCCCTTGTGCTGCTAGGAACTGTACTGCACTTAGCAGCACAACACAGTGTTCTTCAAACTCTATGGTTGACACTAAAAATCACATAGTAGTTAAATAGGGGCACCTACAAGTGGCTAACAGTGCATTTTTTTAAAGCAAATCTGAAATAGGCCTATTATGCAATAATAAAATATGTTTTTTTCTAAATTTAATTGAAAAAATTGAAGTCAAAGTCACTGTATTTTACATTATTACCACAACATATCATGCAAATTTAGATCTTTTGTCTTGCTGGCAGAGACGGAGCCTCTAGGGGCTGCTGTGGCTTGCAGATTGGTGGTGTGAGCCCCGGGAAGGGCTAAGGTGCAGAGTCCAAGCAAAAGCCTAGTCTTCACCGGAGCCTTTAGAGGTGAGGATGTTGCGCTGCAGGCTGCTACCAGGTTTCAGGCCTTGGACACCCCATTGTGGGCAGAACAGTGTGTGGTACCGAATCACCAGGCAGGACAATAGTCAAGGATGGTCAGGGTCGAGGCAGGCAGCAAAGAAAAGAGGTAAGGAACACAGCCAAGAGTCAAAAGCCAGAAATCCAGAAAATATACACCGGTGACACGGGGTCACCTAGGACACAGGGGAACACTGAGGACACAGGAAGCGACAGGAGGCACAGGTGACACAGGGGTTACACAGGGGTTACTAGAGACACAGGGGAACACAGAAGGCAGGGGGGTCTCCACAGACCAGGCATAACACTGGAACAGCAGCACAAAGGAACATACAGGGAAACAACCGACAGGGCAGCAAGGGGTTAGCACAGGAGCTGGATTGGAAAAGCACTCAATTCATTGACAGGTGTATACAAAATGCTCAGCAGAGCTAGGGGGCTCGGCAGTAGTAGAGACAAGTTGCATGAATGCTAACTGCTGTGGCTAAGCCAGCTAAATAACTGCTGCTTCACTGTGCAACTGGGTAGGGATTAGCACCAGGACAGGTAAATGGATAGAAAGCATATCTTATACCATTTACCCAATTATTTAAATCTGCATTTTCAGTAAAACAATTCCTGTTTAATCAGCCATTAAAATCATTGTTCAGGAACATTCTATGTTAAAATGTTATATTGTCACCTGGTCCCATTGGCCCCATTGGAAATGGCGTGCAGCCATTCCAACACATTAACACAAGGATAGTTTATCCTTGTAGGCAGTAGTGACTGAAAAAGAATGGGGAAGATCATTAGCACAGATATGCAAAAAAGGATGAAAAAAGGTAAAAACAACATTTTTAAAAAAAATATTGTCACACAGTGATGTTTTTAGCTAGTGATATTTAATGAACTATCTGGAGTACTTGCATACCAAAGAGCAAATCATTTTAGAGAAGACTTACATATTTACTCTGTGAAGAGTCCCGTCTTTTCAGGTCCATGTGTTTCAAGGGCAGTACTTGAACTAGTACTAGTGCTAGTACTAGTGAATGTTTGAGGAAATGTCAGATTCCCTGTCTTCTAAATAGAGCCTTATGAGTATTTTCATGTTAAGCAATCATACAATTGATCTGAAATACAAATGTTAATAATTACTATGAATCTAAGAAAATTCTAAACACTTTTAATTATTAAATTGGTTGTAGGAAATGGTATAAAGTTCTGTTTTTCTCATGAGAACTACAATGGTTAAAAGAAAAGCGAAGACAACTTTTCTCAAGAAACCCTCGGTGGTCTGCTATGACAAAACTCCATAACAAATGTTAAATGACAGCTTATTGTATAGATTGCTGTTAAAAGAAAGCCTCATAAAGATTTTTCAAAGACCTGTTTTGTGTTACCATGACATCAAATTATGCTCAGACAATTAATGGAGCAGGTAATGGCAACATTACAATAGCCATTGAGTATGGACTCTGGCGTTGATTGTAAAGGTCACTCATTGTTTTTCATAAAAACCTTCACTACAGGAATGCGTGTTTGGGGTTGTTGTATCAAATTATGGGTTGTAATTAGCATTTAATATGTAATAATAAAATTCTCACTTTTTTGTGATGGATACGCCAAAAAGAATAGGTCAAAAATTTCTATCATTCAATATTTTATGTTACATCTGAAACAGTGACTGTGAAAGAGAATCACAATCTATTGCAGAATTTTCTTCTTTAAAAAACAGCCTGCAATACAAGGACCACCATGCCTCATCTTGGCCCAGGGGCTGGTAAATGGAATCACAGGGCTCAGTGGTGGACCAGGCATCTGACAGTAGTCCCCGGGTTACATACAAGATAGGGACTGTAGGTTTGTTCTTACGTTAAATTTGTATGCAACTCAAAATAGGCACATTATTTTAATAAACGCATTTAGGACAGATGTTTGTTTCAACATATTGTTAGGCGGCGTGGTCTCAGTTACTGTGTAAAATCCTCACTGTTAGTTAATCACAAACAAAGCAAAAAAAAAAAACTTTATGCAGCCTAGACATTCATTAAGTTCTGCAACAAGCTGTGCTTTATTATGCAAAAAAAAACTGCAAAGTTTGGTCATTAAAGAGTTACAAGATGTTGCAGAAGAGCTCAGTTCTTAAGATCACCTACAACCTCAGCTGTGTTTAGCAAAAGATTTCTTCTGCAAATCATGCAAACCAACCCCCTCCCCTCATCAAGCCTCC
Source organism: Pyxicephalus adspersus (assembly GCF_032062135.1). Classification (NCBI taxonomy): domain Eukaryota; kingdom Metazoa; phylum Chordata; class Amphibia; order Anura; family Pyxicephalidae; genus Pyxicephalus; species Pyxicephalus adspersus. The sequence continues at coordinate 84,246,518 of NC_092861.1, read as the reverse complement.
GTCCTGCACACGAGGGAGCAGGGAAGCCCTGTTCGTATTCAGGAGTCGTCCATATGTCAGATGTCCTTAACTCAGGGACTACCTGTATTATTATTTCTTTCTGATTTGTGCAGTAATCCACATGGAACCTTGCCTTTGCACAGAATATATGTGTAAAAAAGACTTGTCATGTGTGTACTTCCTCCTTTGGCAGACTCGTCCTGTATCTATCCATGTCTGTAATATTTTGCAGCCAGCTTGTAGTGCATGGGCATGTAGTGTCCCTCCTACAGTTCTGCATTCTGCCGGGGCAGCACAGTGATGATGCAACTGCTACTTTTATAGAGAAAAACCTGAACTTACAAAGACATTTGACACACAAATTATATTTATATCCTTTATGGCTATTGAGGATGGTATTTGAATAAAATTCTTTTGTGCCTGATGCAATAGTAAACTAATATTTAGTGCCGCTGTAAGTAAAATATTTAGTAGGAATATGAGGTGGTAAAAAAGTTCAGCAGAGTATGATGTAGTGTAAAGTAGAATTTAGGAAACATTGCCTACTGATCTTTGACTAAGTATACATAATTCCTAAATTAATACCCATTAGAGTCAGGGGTTCTACAGAGGTCTGATTTGCGGACGTTACAAAGTATGTATCAGTATGAAGAAATAATGAGAAAAGACTAAGGTTTACTTGGCAAAAAGAGATATTCAAATACATTTATTTATATAACATCGAAAGTGCAAATCACAATAAGGATTAATTACAAAAACAAAAATAAGACATTCAGTCCAAGGCATCCCTGAGCAGATTGCTACATAAAATCTGTCATCCTTTCTAAGTGGTTTGACCTAAAGAATTTGTTTTTTTTGAACCTGGCATATTGTTGTTTTTTTCTTTGAATTTTTCTGCTTGGAAGCATTTTGGCATATCGTGGGTTAAACAACCCAGGCGACTGTTTCTTGCATTTCAGGTTTGATAGGGATATTGCATTCTTTTCCTTCCCACTACCGGTTCATACCGCTTCTGCATGTCATTTTGTGTACTGCTTGCTCTGCCTCTCTACCTCATTCCCCTGAAGAAGCCTTCGTGCGAAACGCGTCGGGATAAAGAAAACTGAGCCTCCTCTCTACACTTGTTGCAACTCTTAGTCGGACAACTGATTGTCTAGTAAGCAAGGCATTTCCCTACCTATAGCGGTTCAGGGATGCCTTTGATCCCTATTGTTTTTTGCACTTTGGATGTTATATAAATGAATATATTTGAATATCTCTTTTTGCCAAGAAAACCCCAGTCTTTTCTTATTATTTCTTCATTTTGACTTAATATGGGGTTGGCAGATCTATTACTGACAAAATAGTTAGAGTCACCTCCCCATGCACAGTACTGGGGATCTGGAGTACTAAAGAAATGAACAGCTAATTGGAGATGCTGAACCTGGTGGAATATTGGCTACTATGGTTTTTGACTAAGCAATACTTGCTGAAAGTAAGGAGCAGCTGAACACACAAGTAAACTATCTGCACTAGACAGTGGGTTTGGTTAACTAAAGATAGAGACACAAGTCATATAATTGTCACCCGAGACAAACAGTTTGCTTGTTTTGGGTGAAAAAATGACATGTGTACAGCAGTCTACTGATGTCGTTCATGAATCATTAATTCTATGCACAGAGGGTGCATAGAATATTTATTATGTGCAATGAATAGTAAAAATAAAAAAAGATGATTTTTTTTTCAGAGTAATTATTCATTTTGCTAAGTGAACAGTCTAAATAACCTCACTGTCTTTCCCAGTTATTGACCTCCAAATATAAAGCTGGTATTTTGATTTTGGTAGATATACATGAGTATTTTCAGTATAGCATGTTTTTTTGTTTATAAAATCTGTTCCTATTAATAATAAATACAATACCCAAAAACAGTCACTGTTCCTAAATGTGAACTTATTTTCCCACACAGAGCCCACTTAAAACACAATGCCTTAAAGGCAAATTTCAACAGCCAAAAAATTAACTAAACCATTTGTACAAACATTTGCTAAACAAAGTGGGACAACATTTCCTATCTCTTTTATTTCCGTATTAAACCAATGTCACACTTCATTTGGGGGCCATAACTAATTCATGTTCTCTGCAATGTAAAATTATTGTTATGAATAGTTTGTCCTGAAGCTGCTAATCCACAGCTCACATCTGGTGCACAGAAGACACATGTGTACTGTATGGGGTATCCAGTTCATCTTCCTGCCATAAACTCAGGCAGAACTATTTTGTATTCCAAATAAATGGATGTCTTCTTCAGAAGATACTGACTTCAAATACCATTTCTCCTTGGGAGGCATCTCTCATTCTGCCTTGGCTGCTACTTCCTAGTGTTGTTTCTGCATGGCCACATCTGTTTCCAGTATGCTAACAATATATTTAAACCAACGCGGTTTAACAGTTTTTCCGCAGTACTATGTTTCATTGTTTTTAAAATGTTTAAAAGGAACCTGGCACAGTACCAAGGATTTAAAAGTTATATATCTCCTAAAAAGCAAGCATTAAATCAAAACATGTCTGCCCATACCTTTTCCAGTTAACAAAACCATTTCTTGTAGATGGGGTCCATCCCAATCAACATAAGATCCAGAATCAGTAATCAATGCCCCTACTTTAGCTTTCCAAACAAAACCTAGACATCAGAACAATATTATTTAATAAATCTAAAATCAGATTGTATATTTTTTATGGTATATTGGAATATTTAGCAAGCCATGGTTATGTATAAAGACAGATACTTCAAGAAACAAACCTTCAATACTCACTACAATTAGAGACACTTATAAGGAAACAGGAACAAGTGAATGAACAAACTTTATTAGATAAATATCTTTTCCCATCCTAAAATTGTCTATACCATGCATATTGAGTCCACGTGTTCAGAACAACCTGGGTCCTGATGTAGTGATTTGCCATTAGTTCTACTCCTTGTATTTGTTTTGTAACAGAATAGTGCTATGACTTGATAGTCACTGAAAAATGTCTGACTTGATAAGACTGAAAGGGATATAAAAATGTATGTACACTTTTAAAATGTATTTTAACAAACGAGGTAAAAAAAACTGATGGGAAAGAAAAGATTCAAGGAAAGTGGAAAGCAAGACAAGCAGTCTGAAATAGTAAATCAGTAAAATCCAGGTATTTTTTTTTTTCAATTAGAGACCATTAGAAGTGCAAAATCAAATTTACAACTAGAAGTATGTGTTAGGGCTTTTTTATACCACGCAACTGCCAGGTTGTTTCAATTCAGTAACACTCAGTTCATGAATTAAGTAATATACAGCACTCTCAAATGCACATGTCAGGATTTGATCTGGGAAATTGTGCTGTCATCTGAAGATGAATGCAAAGAAGGCTGCTTTATCCTAAATTTCAAGGGGTCACCTCCAGAGCACAATGGACAGAAGTTCTGCACTTGATTTTGGTGCAAGGTCAAAAATCTTGCACCACCTCCAAGCATTGATATGAAAGAAATATATAGTTGTATACTCCTGTCTTTACAATAGATACATGACAGTGTTTAAAATTAGATTCATTCAGACAATGTGCCTAAAAATTTTTTTTGTACTGTATATCTGTATATTAAAAAAAGCCTGAAGTGGTAGCTGTTACCAGTTACCAGTTTAATTTCCTTATGAGAAATACCAGATTGTAAAGCCTTGTACAGATGTCAGATTCTCGCTGGAAATGATCCTTTATGATCCATAGGAGTATACAGCGGTAGTTCCCATTCAGTAATTCAATAATCCTTAATGGCTGTACACATTGCAGATTTTTGTGCGAGACAATCACAACCATTTGTCCCAAGCAAGAATCATCTGACATGTGTACATTGCTTAACTTTTGTGTGAAATGCCCTAAATATTTTCCTTCTAACAAATAAACCTTCTCTCCAGCTAATGCCTAAATGTCCATTTGTTTTCCAGCTATGGTTTGCTTGCCTTTACAATATTTAAATCTTTTTGAAGTTAGCATTAAGCTTTACTTTTTTTTAGGATCCTACATAATATTCCTTCTTTGAGTTTTACATTTCATTCAATAAATTATACAATTAATATTTAAAAGGGAAATTCTTCAAAATGAATTTAGTTGAAATCATTTCACAAGACAAATACATACAGTAGGCTGCAACTGCTGAGCTTCTTCTTTTGATATTTGTCCAGGGTTATGAACTGAACAACAGAGGATCAGTGGATCAGCACTGTCAGAGGATCGGCATTTGTCAGAAAACTAGCATTCTTAAAAGAAGTAACCACTGACAGTAAAGGTTTTCTTTAAAAATAATGGATTACTGTGTTATATGTTTCTTTATAGTGGGCTAGTATGCAGTGCAGGAATTTATCCATGGAAAATGGTATGTCAACACCCTTAACCTTCAATACATCATGTGGATTTACAGCCTAGCATAACACAGGGCAAATGGGGGGGGGTACTATTGCATCATAGAAGCCAAACTTTTTTATATAGTCCTTTGCCCATATTTACTGTGCCTACTGTGCCTTATGAAAACTGAAAGTCAGCAGATAAAGTAAGTCGTTTGTCCTCAGTAAAAGTATACAAATTTGGTGTAAACTGAAGTCAGCATTTTAGGAGACGAACCCTGTACCATCCTCAAAGCACAATGTTAGGGTTAGGATCAATATTGTGAAACATGGGGGTTTATTAAGCCCTACTAAAATGTTGTAATGCATTAGAAATGGGCAGTTCATTGAAAAAATATCATCGAATCAATGTCAGACACTGATGGGAAGTTATGCAAAATGCATTTGCAATAGGGGGCAATACCAGCTTATGGGGCAAAAGAAGTACTTTTCACAGCACCGTCACATTTATTGATATTTTTGTTGAATAAATTCTTAAATTGCTTAAATACTATATTTTTTGTATTTTTTAACGTATATCATTTATATCCCTAGGCTTACCTGTTTAAATAGATTGGAAAAAATATAGAAAAACAGACAAAATAAAGACAGAGTGTTTTTTAGGCAACAACGAATATTGTATTCAGTGATAATTCTCGCAGATTTCATTCTCTGTGAGAATTATCAATAAATACAATATTAATTTTTGCATTAAAAACCCCTCTGTCTTTATTTCGTCTGTTTGTCTATATGCTGATCAGGGGTTCCCAATTCAGGAAAACCCTACAGTACCATTCCACTATTACCACCCATACCTTCTATGGGGTTGGAAATATTAATTTAACCTTTGCCCAAGCAAAACAGCCCGGCACTTGGGTAAAAAAGGCAACCAAATGTTGCTTCACGTAGGTGCACTTTTTCAGCTTTCAGTATTATTACTAAGTATTAAGTGACAAAGTCTCTTTAAAAAAAACATAATTCTTGGAGACACTAATATCTTGCAAATGCAATAAAGAGTAAGGACCTGCAAGGGAGCACAGGTAAGGTAAGTATATGGGAGTGACCTTTCCAAAGACCTGTGTCCTTGTCGTGCATGGTTGAGGTGCTTGTCTTTTAGGTAGAATTGTGCTGCAGTGATAATTTTAGGGATTGGCATATCATAAGCTACTATCATACTAATAAAAATGTAGGTATATACTGAAACCATTGATATGAAATTTTATTGTTTATATCCATAATCATATATTCAGCACTCCTCCCAGATTGCATGTGCTGCTGTATTGCACACAAAAGTCTCTTGGCAAGTAACTATTGGATTTCTTAGAAGAGAGGAACAGCAAATCTCTACTAAACATGCTGTGTCAGGCAAATGATTAGAGGCTGCTAAACAAAAATATTCACGTGGCAGCTGTCTTTAATAAATATGATAACAAAAGGTCCATTAGGTCTGGTGAAGTAAGTGGTACAAAACGTTTGTCTCTCTTCCTCTTATTCAGATCTCCTGCCAAGAATCTCTGACATGCAGTTCACATTGACAGTAGTAACCAGAGCTTCATGGCTAGAATTAAAGGATTTCCTAGAGACAAAACACTTGTATAAAACTAATGGTATTTGTTTAAATGACAACAAATGTGTTTATTTTCCCAAGATCATTTTGAGCATGGTTACATTTGCTTAACACTCTCAATGTTTCCATTTGCATATTTTAACGGCTTCAGTTCCAGAATGCGTGTTTTCCTGTAGGACAAATATATTCCCTGCACCAAAGAACATTTTATCTTTCTATATTCCCAGATATGATGCATTTGTATAGGGGTCTGGCAGATGAGGCAGATTTATTTTTTAATACTGGATTGAGTTTGCTATTTATCTACCTTTTTGAAAATGTCTCTTTAATTCCTGTCTAAGGGACACAACTGGAAGTTAGAGGAAATCTCTCAGTGATTTCTCATTGAAAGATTTCCTAAGATCCTTTACTGGAAAAACTCTTTCTTCATTTAACAATGGATTTCATTCATTTATCAATGGAAACCTAGTTTTAAGGTATATAAAATAACACCTTTTGCATATTTTATGTAGTCTAACTGTACAGTTAAAAAAATACACAAAACATATCCATGTGTAAAGCGTAAGTTTAGTTTTAGGGTATAGAAAATACAGGCAACCCCGAGTTAAGGACATCAGACATACGGA
>NC_092861.1:84231566-84239390 GCF_032062135.1 Pyxicephalus adspersus | reverse complement strand
CGCAGAACAAGGTCCGCTTCATCAGGAACAAGGAGACCTACAATATCAACAACGTAATAATATCACAGTACACTTTGTATGTAAAAAACAAAAAACACACATATATTTCTCATACCTGAATAATAATTACAGTTTATACATTTTTCACAAAAATTAATAAACTTACATCTATGGTCATATGTACTAGGCACACCTAAATAGAATGGGGTGGTTTATTCACAAAATGGTAATTTTGAGGGACTAAAAAATCATAAATTATATAACTGATATCTATCCGTGTGAGTGTATACCTAATTGCTAATAAACATACTACTAACAGTTTGTGTCTTAGAATGCTTAAATTATTTGTGTTGATTTCAGAAACCAAGATGAAGTTTGATTGTATTTTACCATATTCCAAACAAAATCATAATATTACAACTAACCAATGAAAAATTATAACACATATGTGAATATCATGTCACATAATTATCACCACCGATTAAAAAATGATCAAGGGAAGAGGTATAATTGACATATTTTATGTAGTCTACTTATACAGTTGAAAAAATACACAAAACATATACATGTGTAAAGTCTCTGTACCTGTACCAAAGAGTGCCCAATGAAAAGAAGGCTAACCTGCGATAGCAGCAGGACTTAAAAGATTTGCTCCTAACATCTTGTTCAAGATGCCATAGGGCAACATGCTGTTTTGTTGGCACAAGAGTGATCTTCTCACATGTATCAGACCTAAACTCATGTTGCCATTATTTCAAATGTAGACTCCTCTTTATCTTAAGCTGACTGACCCCAGCTGGTTATTATTATTAATATAGTACATATTAGAAAAAGATTGTGCTACTGTAAGCTCCCTTTAGTGGCCAATCTTCAACTGATACATTTTATACTGTATACAATACAGCAGATCAAGAAAATGTGTAAAGTCATAGGGCTAAGATAAATACTGCTTAAAAATATGAACTCACTAATTATTTGTTGTACTTTTTCTTAGAGAACCTGGACACTGGTAGGCACTAGGGATCAATTTTAACAAGTTTCTAGTAGCCTCTGGAAATCAGTATATGCTGGTGGTCACTAAAAATCTCATGGTACCAAATCCACAACAATAAAGATACCAATTTGCAGTATGTCAACCAAGTAAAAATTGACTCAAGTTGGCAAACTCCTAATTCAACACTTTAATTCCGAATCTGTGTAAACAAATAAAGAATGAAGAAAAGTACGTTCATGAGAGTATGCAGCCTATCCAATGCTGGAGGAGGTGATTTGGTATATTTTACATTAAATCCATTTCAAAGATAATCTGTGTAAACACAAAAAAACTACAAAACTAAAAACTTAATTACATGGGCTACTTTGGATGTAAAACTATTACAAAATGAGCATTATACTATATTATATGTATATGTTATACTGCCATAACTACCTGAAGACACAAGTTTTTCATCTAAAACTACTCCAGCAGAACCTAAAACCCTACACCTGCTAAAGTTAAACTCCTAGAAGCAGATGTGGACTGTAGCATATAAAAAAAGCATAAAATATTAATAAAATACAGTATATCCACATAAGTTAAAAATTAGGATTTCATAATCAAAGCTTAACAGCAATGTATTCTGTGTTTTCACTATTTCTTTTTTTCGTTGCTTCCTGTTGCAGCTGTAAAGAAGTTGCATCATATCTTTATATTCCCATTGCTGGTAATGTATTCCAGATTACATTTTACTCGTCATAAATTTTGAGAATTAGCTTTTAATACTTTTCTTGAAAAAGTGTAAGTTCTTTCACATTATATATAGACTTCAAATACGGTTAGAAATTTAATTTTACACAATTAGGAATCAATAACAATTTTTGTTTGTTTATAATTTTTTTTAAATCCAGGATAATTTGAAAACAATTTTTTATTTATGCTGCATTAACAAACCATAAAATGTATATATAACAACACAATTTACAATTAAATTGTTTCTTGTAACCCTTATTGTAATCCATTTACTCAAATGATTTACTCCTAACAATGTGTTCTATGATATTTAAGAATATAGAAGTAATCTAGTACATTGTGCTTACTGATATTGCAGGTATCAGGCATGGCCCAACTTGTTTGCCTGGTTATTTCCTATTTTAGATTATTCAGGTGTTAATGTCGAACATATAGTGTTTTACTTTTTAATTAAATTGTATACTGTCTGAAGAAGCAGACTTTGTTTCACAAAAAGAGTATTTCACGAGATCAGTTTTGCCATCTTGATTTTACTTTTTTCTTGTACAGTCTTAGAATATATTATTTCAGCACAAATTTTAATTGGTGTAAATTGTGTTGCTATGTACATATTTTTATATTTTATTATTAGGTAATTGAAACAAAAAAATGTTTAAAATGATCCTGCTGTGCATGTATATATATATATATATATATATATATATAAAAAATATAAATAAACTTCCACAAGTGGCATCCTACCGAAGCTATAATATTTTGTAGTTGGGAGTTTATCAGAATCTCTATAAATCTGAAATGAAGATCCTGGCTCCTAATAAAACCTAAAGTTCACAGGTGTCTGGGGAACAGCCCCTGTGACCGCAGGTAGGTTCAGGAAGTAGGCCCACCTCTTTTTACTGGTGCCCCTTGAAGCTGCTGTTTCTTTGATTCAACCCCACCATGCCGGTAATTAAAAGTAGATTACCTTTCCCAGCGTCCTGCTCTTTTTTTCAGATACCCCCCTCCCCATTACTGCTTTGGGAGCTAATTGACGACTGCATGTATTACATACAGGCAACTAAGATTTTCAGAAGGAAAGGGCAGCAATGACAGATTTTATGTTAGTGTTATGATGTTTAGGATAGATTTTATTTTAGGTATCATGCGTAAAGCAGCTATAAAGATAATACCCCCCAAAAAATTGGAATATCCAGTGTAAATATATCATAGTCATCAAGTGTCTGCTGAAAATCCTCTGTGTTTAAGGCTGGATACAGACTAGACCAAATAACATGAAAGAAAATGCAAAGCTATTATATAGCAGCTGACGTACATATTATAATTGTGTCCTGAACCACATTACAAAGACAATGGATTTTAAAATGCTTTATTTTGATTCATGCAAAGCTCTTGACATTTTCTTGTTGTAGTCAATTTTTCCATAGAATAATGGATATCAGATGTGATTTTTGAAGTTCTTTGAAAAATACTTTTGTGGACAGATATCTGGGTCTGTGACATAACCATGTGCAGCAAAGAATACAACCAACATAAAATACAGCAAAACAGCAGGATCCTATATGGATTTAGTAGCTTCATATACTTTGTTCTAGACATAAGATCTAACTGATTAACAAATTTTGTTCATGTATAGTTATTTTCCATGAGCATGTTACATCTTTTTACAATGTCAAGCAAAGCAATGTCAAGAATACAGTTTGCATCCTGCCTCATGGTCAGGAGATTGAAAAACCACATAAAAGGGACACAATTTGGGTTTTATAAATTACCAAAACTTTGTAAACTTTATCTGAAAGAATTGTTTATCTACAAACACTCATTAGTGGCAACATAATAACAGCATTAGTTTTCCATGCAGTTGTTCCTTGTAATTACATTGTGCAGACAAGCAGATATTTTGTAGATGCAACATGCCTTGCAGTGGCTAACATTAAGGTGGACGTAAACTCAAAAAACAACAAGTCACTAGGAGGTAAAGCTAACTGAAAAATAGACATGTAATGTCTCCTTTTGTCAAAAAGGAGACATGTCCTGGCTCCTGGTGAATTCTGTGTTTTAGCTCTACATGGTATGGCACGTGGGGTTATGTAGCGTAGAGCTCAGCTCTGTGTACAGCGATGCTGCATACAGAGTCGGCCAACAGAGATGATGGACTTGATTTATTAAAGCTCTCCAACAGTGGAGAAGATAGTGCAGTGCAGAAGAATATCATGGGAGATCCCGTGTAATCCAACAAAACTGGAATGGATATCTTAAAAACCATTTATTTGCCAAATGTTTTCAGTCCTGAACTAGAGCGATTTCAGGTTTGCTGGATCACCCAGGTTCTTCCATGATAGTCTAACTTCTCCAGTCTTGGAGAGCTTTAATACATCAGGCCCAATATAACTCCTGTGCTGGAGTTACTTCACCAGTGGCCATCCAATGGCCGAAGAGGATCACCTTGCTCTCAGAAGTCTGCCATGGAGTTGGTGGCGAAGATGGCAACTTTCTCTGATTTGGTTTTGACAAGTAACAGACCTGATTCAAAAGTGTGATGTTCCCTTTAAGGTAAGGTATTAAGATAAATGTAATATTATGGTATGCTGTATGTTGATATTGTTGCATTACCAAAGCATCCTTTGTACAAATGTATGGGAGTTGTTAATACTAATGTGCTGTATTGTATTAACCATACATTTTTTTTTCCTTGGAGCATTAGTCCTAAATTCCACTGGTATTTCATTTTATTAAATGAACGAATATGTTTAAAATATAACTAAATATACAAATGCAAATGCAAATATGCACGTTTTAATATGTTGTTTGTCCATTTGTCTTGTTCTTGCCAATAATTGTATGACATAAACCTGCAGGCATATAAAAACAGTAAAATGTTTAGCTGACTTGTTTGTCCTCTCAGTGGGTAGCTTCAAATCCTGCAGCTACTAGGTATGAATGAAAGCCATTTACTGTGCCTCCTGTATTACTCAGTGAAAGTGGAACATTTTGAACTTTCTTAATTTTTCAAGTTCAAGAGACAGGTTTCATGAAAAGTATATTGTTTTTACTTCTGCTCCTGGGATGTACACTGTTAGCTATGTTTATTAGAAATTGGAATATTAGATACCATTTGGGAGTCTATAGGAGGCCTCTGTGATACAAAAAGACCTCCATAGTCAAACCAATATAGTGCTAGTGTAGTTATACAATAGGATCATTGCCAACAAGGTTATTAGGTCAAGACACTCAAAGTCAAATCAAAGCAACTGTTTGATTCACCTTCTTATTACCCCAAATTCACATTTAATCAGAAAAGTGTATGACAAGTACTATTGTAAAAGTAATTAATTAATTAAGTGCAATTAATTGTTAACACTGAAACAATCAGCTCAACAATCTGCTTCCAATGCTACCTACAGTAAATGTGGTAAATATATTATTATTTGTTTCACCTATGTCTCATTGAGGAGAATTACCTTCACAACTTGTCAGACAACAGACATCCAACTAAAATAGTGCAGTTGTCCCTGAATTAAGTGGATGGTCTCTGAATTAAATTCCACTGAATTAATTTGGAAGATCTCCCCTCTTTTCATGTTCTGGTGACATCTAAAAATTTTGAATTTTCCCTTGCTTGTAGTACTGTCTACAATTTTCACTAGGACACAAACACAGTGTGAAACTCCCTTCAGGGCATGTAGACTACAATAAAAATCTGACCAATGTTCTAATATTTCTTTTAAGAGGTTGAGATCTTATGATTGCTCACCACCTACCTTTTGTGACTATGAGACCCTTCTCATGTAGGTCCATGATTTCCACTGTAATGCAAGATTGCTGGTAAATGTATTTAAAGGCTCAGAACTAACTGATCTGCCCACCATCTAAATTCAGAGATGAAAGAAAATAGCTGTAATGCATAGTGCAAGCACATTTGATCCATATAATGGATTTTTGGATTGTTCCATTCCCTTCCTGGAGAGTTGTTACTATAATAGACATACCCATTGGAAGATGATTATGTGACAATTTTGGTCAATAGGTAACCAAAAACAAGTTGTGGTTAAGAGACTTGCAACAGGTAAGCTGAAACAGTCCTTGATCATGAGACAACATGGGTCAGCAATTGCTAAGCAGGTACATCTGTGGTCAGAAAAAAGCAATGTGTTTTTTTGGCTATATTGGAATGGAGATCCACTAAAATATAATACTCCATGTTACTAAGGTCTGACAACTGTGAGAGGAGGACAGAAATGTCTGGGATTTTATGGCTCATCAAGATTTCAGTATTATAGGTGCCTGATGCCATAAGTCCAATTAGGGTTTTGTTTTTAGCTTAGCCACCACAGAGGAGTTTAACTGTTTGATCAATGTTATCTACAAAAACCCTCAGACTTGTTTTTTGTCTAAGGAATAGACAAGTTAGTCTGTATAGCTTTTGTAAGGTTGGTGATTTTGTTAAAAAAGATAAAAATTCCCAGCGCTAAAATGAGACAGGTATGGTTTGTAGACAGGGACTGGTACTGGTTTGCTGTTTTGCAGGTTTAAAATTGGATATAATGGGCCTGATTTAATAAAGGTCTCCAGTAATGGAGAAGACATACTGTCATGGTAGAACCTTGGTGATCTAGCAAACATGAAATGCATTTAAAAGCATTTGCTAGTAGCTGGCAAATGTTTTTAATCTTGTACAAGAACCCTTTAAAGTTTGCTGGATCACTCAGGTTCTTTCATGAATGTCTATCTCCTTCATTCTTCGGGAGCTTTGAGGCCCAATGTCACAAAAAAAGTAAAGCATTTAGTGGTGTAACTTTGAAAGGACTCTTTCATTCAAACACATAGGTTCTAGTGCATGTGAGTGTTATCTATTCTGTGTTGTAGAATGTAGATGTGTAAATACCTGTTTATTTTACTGCATTATTTATACATGTACAACTTTATATGATTTTTTAATTTTGTTTTCACTGTTTAATGTAAAAGTAAAGTTGCAGAGCAAGGGAAGGAAAAAGCATTATAATGAGCTATGTTCTTTTTAAATCACAGTTGGATGAATACAATGTACAACAAATTAACAAAAATGTGGAAAAAAAAATCAATCAAAAGCCTAAATAACTGAAGTGGTAAAAATACCAGAATGCTGTCAAAATATTTACCAACACGTACTAAATACTAATTCTCTTTGTTGCCAGTCAAAGTCAGATTTTCATTCTTTAACTCTTATTTTCCAATGCAGATTTGTATCTGAGAAAAACAAAGTTTTTATTTAGCACATGATAAGGCAGGTTGTGGTTGTGTATGATACTGCTTTATTTAGATCTGTAGTTGTATTTTTGTCAAAAAGATAACACACAGCTTTTAATAACATGGTGGGAAACACGTCATTCCTCCTTACAATCCTAATATTGTGTAAACAGTGAAGATTTTTGAGCTTGATATTTTGTTATATGCTCAGCACGTGGCATGTGCAGAATTTGTCATGTGTTGATTTGAGAAGACACATTTCCTGAATTGGCCAGGAAGACTGTCTAACATGAGCAAGAGTGCTCCTACATAATATGAAGGTGAATGCACAACAAAGGGCCACATTTTACAATAAAAAGAATGTCAATGGGGGACATCTTCCTTTGCCATAACAGCAGTTAGTGTTTACATTTAATACATTTTACAGTACAACTGTGCTTTATCGAACAAATGTTATATCTTGCCAGACTCTGGGGCCTAATACTTAGTACTCCAAGTCTAAACTGTACAGAAACAGATTTACAGCTAGTGAAAATGTAAAAAATGTATTTATGTGAGCCAGACAAGCAAATGTTGTATACCTTTGTGAATATTTACTTATTAAAGGAATAAGTTAGGGTGACTCTGATTACACTTTAATGATGCAAACATGTGAAAGCCTAAAACTTCATCTTACATTGTTTTTCAAAAGAGTAGCTTTTGTATAGTTACTAGGATACAAAACCATACCAGACATTGGAAACTGGACAGCATATTGTCCTTTAGTAAAACAATCCTAGACATCCTCCTGACTGGCTATTCTACTATATTTGATTTTCTATGCCAATAATAGAAAAATGCAATGGATGCTAAAAAATCAAGCAGATAAACTT
>NC_092861.1:84210646-84231335 GCF_032062135.1 Pyxicephalus adspersus | reverse complement strand
AAGTTTATCTGCTTGATTTTTTAGCATCCATTGCATTTTTCTATTATTGGCATAGAAAATCAAACATAGTAGAATAGCCAGTCAGGCTGTAGCCTGAAATGAAAATATTTTTCCAGCCGTATTTACCTAATGCACCTTATAACATCCAAATGAATGATACAATACCAACCATTCAGGAAAATAATACCAAACACAAATAATGGGATGGATCAATCTGCTAATAAAAACTTGTACTACTTGTAATGTCAGTCAGGTTTAACTAATTTTGCACTGCACACCAAAACGGCTTCTACCTGTGATCAACTGTAATCATTTTGATTAATTCAGCATAAACCATCTATTCCTAGTGCTTTCCAGAGCTTAGTATTGCAACTGAATACAGTCAACTATGGGTAGCAAGGTATTGTCAGAGACCTCCAGGATAAAGTTGTAGACAGGCACAAGTTAGGAGCTATATACCAAAAATGTCAAATGTTTTTAAATCCCAATGAGCACAGAAAAGTCTGTAGTTAAATAGTGTAACAGTATTTGATTCTACAAGGATCCTCCCCAGATCAGGCCATCCCTTAAAATTTGATAGAAGAACAGGAAGAAACCAATCTGAGAGGCTACCAATAGGCCTATGGAAACTTTGAAGCAGTTACATGAATTTATGGCATCATGTAAATTCTATTATGTTAAATAACAACAGTTGGATGATGTTAACAAGTATGATTTGCCTCATTAATGTGATCCTGACCTTTGCTACACACAATAAACCCCCACCAAACACTTATTTACAACCCTGCCACTGTTCTGCCTCTTGTACTAAGGAAGATTCTCAGTATTTTATCAGTATGTTTATTTTAGTAATCTCAGTATGTAGTCAAATAGAGGGGAATTGGAGAAAAAATGGAGTAACCATGTGACACTTGACACTCTATAGGCTCTATTTTTAAAACAGGGAATCAGACATTCCCCTAAACATTCCTTGGTGGGAATCAATTACTTCCTTTGAAACACATGGACCAGGAGGATTTCAACAATATAATGTTTATGGGAATGTATGATTCCATATTTTATAAATAAAGCGCTTTGAGTATACAACATAACATAAACAGAAACCAACATGTACATATGATCAACTGTAAATGTTACATCTATGGACCCAGAGGTATCAACACCACAAGGACTAGGCATTTTCTTCATTCCCTACAGCTGAACGGAGAAATAAAGAAAGGTAATACTATGCACCAAACCAGACATAGCATCACATGGCCTTATCTTAGAAAACTTACTGTGAACAGATGGTCTTCATGGAATCTGACCTTGGTCAAAATATTGTTTCATAACATAGAGCAACTTTCAAAATAAAGTTGACTGTACTATAGCTGTGAAAATAGTACATTTGTCAAATTCCAGATGAGAACATATTTAAGTTAAATCATGTACTAAGGATAGATGATCTGATTAAATAAACAGACATTGCCCAGCTAAGTGAAGCAAAACTATCTTTTAGAACTCCACAATTTTTGGACTTTCAATGCAACTTAATACCTTTGTTAAATAAAGAAAAAAAATATTTTACTTGCCACTTTTCTATAAAATCCACGTAACTGGAATCTAATGGAAATAAAAATGTTTCCTAGGGAGTCTGGCTAGTCTTATAGGCACAGAAAAGGCTAATCTAAATAATGAATAGTCAATAATTCCAAAACAAAGTTAGACTTCAGGAGCAACAAAGGTTAGGTTTCAGAAACATGTTTTATTGAACACAGCTTGAGTGTTAACTTTTGTAGAAAATGACAGACTGCTACTACTTTCTGTTCTGCATGCCTCATTTATTTAAATTGTATTTTTTTTATGTAATATTTCCTATTTAATTAGGTTTTTTTTTTACATGTTTAGGATTCTGTCAGGCACTGTACACTAATATTTGGTAAGCCATGCCAAAAGCTATAATGAAACAGACTATACAAGAAGCTAGATTACTTTCGTGAACTGCTAAACAAATACTTATAATAAAAAAATTCAAGGGATTTCGGTTATACCTGGAGGTTTTTAGGAACCTTTGTCCTATAGTCTTGAATATATCCAATAAAATTCTGCAGCTACTTCTCAAACAAAATGTAAACCTAAACTTCAGGAAAAAATATAAAAAAGATAAATACATCATATATATGATAAAATACATAGATAAAACATACCAAATAAATTCTAATATAAACCGATACAAAAAAAACCCAATATACTTATTTTTACTTAAGGAATGCAGAAAGTTTGGGCTCACGCATAAACCTAAGAAACAAACCTATGTGGCCATTTTTACTAACATTCAAAATTGTAATGTAAAAAAATGTCAATAAAAGAACATTGTTAAATACATGGGCGCAGCTTGTATATCTTTTTCAGTCCTTTTTACAAGTAAAAGTATTTTGTTTTTTTGAGTTGGTTATAATGGATCACTTGCTCCTAAAAGATCTTTTGTGTTTGGTTGTCAGCCACAAGTAGATGGTGATATGTCCTATGTAAAGTGTGTAACAAACATATTTCCCACACTTCCATAGCAAGAGTTTGTTGCACACCTTGAGGACACAGCTTCGTGACCCGAGTATAAACTGAGATACTGGCCCTGATTCATCAATAAAATCCGCGCTCGCTGGAAGCGCGAAAGTACGCGCGACCAGCGAGCGCGGTTTCATGTATGAGGAATTTATCAGACAATTTATCAGACATCTTTGGACATTACTATTTACCCCCAATTTACAGTTGGAGATGTCTACCTGTGTGACTTAATAGCCATAAAAAATATTAGTGGATTCCATTGTATGTTTATGCACCAATATGAAGAAAACATGCAGCAGTTGAATCATACTTGAAAATTACAGCTGAAAATCTTTACACAAAAAAAAATCATGGAAATCATGTTAAAAGCAGATTCCCTTTCAGTTTGAATACCCAATGAAAATTATAAAAGTAGAAACAGGAATTTGCCTTTAGTGGCATTAGGTGTCTTAACTTTTATAATTTTCTTTTTAACCATCCCCTCCATTAAAATCATAAACATTTTCCAGCCTCTAGTAATTGTCTAAATTATTTATATAACTTCAAAACTATAAGTAAGATAAAAATAAATAGAAACTAAGCACAAGTTGTTCCCACAAGTGAGCAGGAAAAGGTTTGCTAAATGTGTATATATATCAAGAGTTTAGCTGTTGTGGGCCCTTAATAATGAAGACATTAATCACCCCTGACTTAATACCATTCTGCTAATTTGATGTGGAACCTTGATCCTGTTCACTGACACTTTTCTGTGCAGTAATGAGATTAACCTAATATATGCTCTGGGTGATTGCATCACATCTTAGGAAAACATACAAATCCCACTTAATTGTGACATGAAGGGTCTGATTGGCTCTGGGTACACCCTTTGTTTCATCTTCCCAAAGTTGTAAATTCCCTGAAACAGTAGCATACTGATCCAATACTAAAAAAGTGAGAGGATGGTATTAGCTTCATGGATGGATAAGTACCAATGATTATATTTTACCTGGAATGATCAATTCTTTGAACATTTTCCTTTTAATATCTGATATGGATAGTGCACATGTTCCCATCATACATTCAGTGATGGCTTACAGCAGCCTTTCTTAACCTTTGTACCCTTGAAAGGAATCCTTGAAATTATGTTTAGGTCTCAGGAAAACCTTGTTAAAACCAATGTTTTGGGGTCAGTGGGATAAAAGACTTATATTTATGGCTAGTGGAAAAATTCTTCTTGCAGTTGTGGCTAGAATTTTTTGCAGCTGGCCCCAGAACTTTGTAGGCAATATCAAATAAAGGTTCAGTCATGCATAGTTCAAGAGACCCCTAGAAACCTTTCCATTTTCCTGTAAAACTGGTTGCGAATAGTAAGATTGTCAAACAACTTCACTAAAAACATTAAAAATACGTAACAAAATCCTCCTATTTTTTGGTACCTTTAAAATTCAGATTGTTTCATTGCTATACATACCGGTAGTAGCTGATTAACAGTGATGCTTGATTTACTTATTAGTACTAACAATGCATAAGACTTTGAAGTTCCCTTTGACTCCTATTGAAGGTTCCATTGAAGAACACCATCCCCACAGTGAAGCATGGTGGTGGCAGTATCATGCTTTGGGTTGCTTTTCTTCAGCTGAAACTAGGGCTTTAGTCAAGGTGGAAGGAATAATGAACATTCCAAGTACCAGTCACTTTTGGCCCAAACTTTTCAGATGTCTAGTGTATCGTACATTTTATTGTAAGGATTTACATATAATTTAATAACTAAAACCATTTTGTACAAAGGAGCAAACCTATCCTAAATATCTAGGGAAAATGGGACAGAATGAGCATCTGCCAAAAGCAATGATTCCAGTTTTATTAATAAACCGTTAATGACCTTTCAAAGAAGGACTAAGATCATTACCTGGAACAATGGTAAATACCTCTTCTTATCCCAGACATGATAATAATCCTAGAACAATTTTGGCCACAATACTTTGTAATCCCACAGGGTTTCAATTCTCAGGTCATCCGTCCTTGTAGTTTTTTCCCACAAGAAACGTCTGTGACGTTGCAAGTACAGGAAAAAATAAAGGAAAAGTCTGCAAACCTACAGTTTCCCCAGCTTGTTTTATTATCATGCCAGATCACTATTGTTACTTTACTTTGACAATAATCATACAGAGATCTTCCTGCATAAATCATTGGCTGCATGATAATGCTGGAGCTCCTTTCACAGAATAATAGGCACGAATGGGAAACGGATATTTAATGATACATACTTGATGAAATATGTAAACAGTGTATATTTTTATATTGTTTAAATTATGGAAAAGTTATGTATTCTGGTCCATGTACCTATAAATTATGCAAATCTTCAATAAACTGAACATTTGGGAAGTAGGAAAGCACATTGTCATATCATAAATGATAATATAAGAATGGGTGGATAAAAATCCCATTGAATATATTACCAGAACTGCAGTCAGTTACAGAAGTTACCTTAAAAAGTGTTACTTACTAGCACTTACTAGCACCTGTAGTAGTTTGCACTCATCATTTTTAGTTTCCACTGTTCCATTACAAATCCTTGTGTTTAAAAGACTCTGGGAATAAAATAACATATTTTTTTAGGATAGTTTCAGCAATAATCTTATTTAATATGTCATCTAATAGCTCTACATTAAGATAAACAGTTTAAACAATCACTATTTTCCTCGGCAATAAGCGTGGTCTGCCCCATTCACCTTATTCCACATCGACTTTAAATTGAACACATATATAAAAGAAACAAAGAATTGCAGCTCTATAAATATTAAGACATAATTATCATTATTATTTAAGCAATCAGTTTAAGTATGTTAATTTGACTTAGTATTAGTCTCTTACAGTTCTTGTACATCACAGTGTAGAGAATGGGAGGAAGAAGAAACACAAGGAGACAGTCAGCTACTTTGCAGCCCTTTTGGTTTGCTAGTTAAAGCAAGCCTGCAACTGTCCCTAATTTAGAGGGATTGACCCTCTAAACCAAGTCCCTTTTTCCTCCTCAGCTGACCCTTTTTTTGGGTGGATATAAACAGCTCTATGACCCATGTTGTAAATAAATGTATTATGTAAATTTACATTTAATACATAACCCAGGGTACAGTATGCAGGGAAAGCAATATGTAACATAGTGAGTACTGGAATTAGGTGCTTGCAACATACAGAGTGCAGGGGTCAGGAGAGTGTAATGTAAAATGTACAAGGGTCAGGTGTAAAAGCAATGTACGTTTTTAATGTACATACGGTACATGCACAGTTCATTGTAAAATATCCCGGCATACCCCTGGCTGTGGAAATATTTTAACTCCCACATGCATATGTGTCATTATGTTCTGGCCATTCAAGTTGGCTAAAGATCTGGAACCAAGAAAAAAACCAAGAGAATATGGCAGCACCAATAATGGAGTGAGGACAGGTAATTTATTTTTAAAAAAATTAAATCAAGCAGGTAAGTTTATTTTATTTCAGTGGGGTCATGTTCCTTATGTATTAAAGAACCTGTCTGCTTGCAATTGTTTTAAAATTCTCAGTCTGTTTTACATCCTTCCAAAAACCAGACTACTCATATCAGGTTATTGAGCTCTAAAAAGAGGTACAAATTTGTTTGGAAGCTATGCACAGCAACCCAGAAAAGCACATAGACACAATGATGATATCACTGGGTCTAAAAGAAGGTATAATGAAAATGGAAAGGTTTTATTGTACAATTTTTTTATCATTCAAGTAAAAAAGAGGGGAAAAGAGAAACTATGAAAGCCAAATATTAGTCGATTAAAGATATTTAAACAGCTTTATTTTCATTATTGTTTTTAGTTACAGAACATACCATTTTTGGGTTTCCAGTGCATTTCCCTTTCACATTTGGTCCAATACTTACCAGTCAGTGCCACAGTCCATTGTAATGTACTGTATCTACGCAGTTGTTCCTTTTAATCATGTGAACTAAAACTTGAAAGCTGAATTAGTAACAGGAACTACGGGAGATACCATTGTTGGTTGTGAGAAATTATCCTCAGAGATGTCATTCTTTTTTCTATAGGAACAATCATGGGAAGTTTGTCATAACTTGAGTAGAAGGGAAAATAATACAAGTTGTCAAATATTAACTGTTCATGTTTTACAAGGAAGAGAATCCGAATGATTCCATTAGGCACAAGTGTTTGGTGTAAGCATGTGCAAAGAATGAGCACGTCAGAACTCTATTATATTAAAGTGTTCATTATACTAGTCATTATACTAGCGGGGTTTGGAAAGGCACACCCCACCTCCTCATGGGATCCCATCTGAATAATTGTAGTCAATGTTGGCAGTGAATTTTGGGTGTTATAACCTATTACATTTCAAAACTAAGCTGGTACTGTGATGTCCAGCCCAACACTGCTGGAATAGTTCCCTCATCTACGTCATCCTACAGATTTTAAAACATCTTTAGTAGCTACCTAGAAAAGTTGACCTATGTAAAGAGGATATGGGTGGCAGCTTGGGGGAGACATAGGCAAGCTAACTGCAACTTGACATAGAAAAATGCACTGAAGGGCTGTTAACGGGGGTGTACTTGACAGCTACCTTTGCAACCACTGGAACCTCTAGCCACATGCCTAGTGTTGGATCCACTCTGCCTGTATCTAGAGATCCAACCTTCTGTTCAACATAATTTTTTTTATATATGTTTCCTGATTTGTGCAAACATCACTGTTTGTACAACTCTTTCGATTCGCTATATTTTTTATTCACCTACACCCAGAATTTGGCTGTGACTCACAATACTTTTGACCTTGCCTTGGAATTAACCAGATATTCAGATCAGATATTCATTAGAACCTATGGCTGGCTGCCATGTAAGTTATAATGATACTGTGTGGCAAATATGGTGACTGTTATGTCAAGCAGACTGACATCCCCTAGACCTAATCCATTATTGTGTATTTGTGTTCTGTACCACCACATTGGGAAACTGTGTAGATAGAAATAAACCCCTTTTTTACCCCTATGTCCCCTGACTTTAACAACTGATAACTATTTATGTTGAATAAAAACACTGTTCAGAATTCGGTAAACGACCTTGATCTATTTACCAGTAACCATACACAAGTGCACCCCCATTTGAAAAATCCAAATGTCCATCAATAAAGGTGTTCAGAGATAGAAATATTATTAATCTCCACATCATAATTCTCATTTCTCATTTTGACATGACAGCACCCACACATCACAGATATGAATTACTGCCCTGATATTTTTTTTAATATAACACAAAACAGAATTTCTTTGGTAGATTTTACCACCTTACAGTTAAAATTTAAACAAATGCAAAATAATAAAATAGTTACCAAAAAAAGTGATGGAATGATGAAATTCATATAACAATATGCAGAAGGATTGAATTTCATTTACTTCAGAAGCTGAGCCATCTTTTTTCCAAAGTCAGGAATGAAATCCAAACCCTGTGGTGTGTGGTTTTCTGCGAATCATATTATTAAACAAATTACTTAAGTCAAAATTAATAAAACTAAACATCTTTATAATTATTTCAAGCAATAACATCTCTTAAACATTGCTAACAATAATCGAAAAGTGTAGTGGTAAATTAATAAGTATAGCAGGGCCCAGCCAATCTGGTCACTTTATTATGACTGCTTTAATCATCCAGCAGCCTGATTAGCTGAGCCCTGATATACCTATCTATCCAGGTGCTCCTGAGCATTAGGCCTTATCCCGCTAATAGGGCCAATGGAATCTTATATGAGAATTATATGGTCTACATACCCGCACCCCCAACAGTAAATTGCCATACTATCCCAAGAAACTGATAAAAAAATGTTTCATTTAGTCTTTTATTTTTACACAGTTTATAAGTTTAAAATACACTGGCACTGTTTTGTAAAAAGTAAAGACTGAGATTATGAAGTAAAAATCCTTATGCCATGACATGACATTGGAACTTCTAGCTCCTGTCAAATTAATTTAATGGTGGTTTACAGTACTTTCAAACACGATTAGAATTATTTGGTCTTTGCAAGCTCTAGTAAAATGCCATGGAAAACTTTATTCCTTAAATTTTTATTCCCTTACAATTTTTTTTTTTCAAAAAAAGACACACAACATGCTATAGATAGAAATTACAAAATATTCCTAAATCCTTTTCTATTAAAAGTACAGTAGGCCTAAAGATTATTAACCAAAATTAGATCTGTAAATAAAAATATCATAACCTGTAACCAAAGCTGAATATTGTATGAAATTTTTATAAGTGACATGGGAACTACCAGTGACAAAAAAATACTAGATTATAAATTCTTCAGTCAATGAATATATATATATATATATATAATCCATGTTATGTAAAATGGCAAGCTATTGGTGTATGGATTAACAACAGAAAATGTGAATGACTTTATATATGGTGTGAAGAAAGCACTTCATCAGCCAATATACAGGTTTGTAAGGAAATCTAGATCACATGTATCCTTAAAAAATTTTTGTCCCTGAAGTGTGTTGTTACACTATCATGAGAAGAATTTCAGGCTGGTAAAGCAGCCTAACAGACCATTAACTCATTGAAAGGAAGAATCTCTATTTTTTTATTCACTTTTCACATTCACATTCACTCAGTTTGGTAAGTTCTGCTGTGACATGAAGCTCACTGCTTTGACCAACTTTACATAAATCTGACAGTTAGCAAAAATATAATTTAGTTTAGAGTTCATGACTTTTGTAGGCTTTAGCAAATCCCAAAAACAAAACAAAAAAAACATTTGTATGTCCTAATAATAATATAAGATTATTTGACCAAACACAGAAAGATGAAATCTTTGATGCTGATATCATAACATCTATACATGATATAGACATACTGTTACACAGATTACTTTTCACTGTTATAAGATCCAAAGGCACGTCATTTAGTATGCATGTGTTTGTCTCTGTGCGATTATGTGCGTCATAAGATGAAAAGTCATATTTTTCTTCATATGTATTGTGTAAAAGAAAGAAAACATATCTATGATTTAAACTGAACATTTGGGTGGTGGTGTCCTTGGTACAAAAATCATTTCCAAGTAGTCCAGTGTGATAAGTGTACAGCTGCAAGGTCAGCATTGTCGTAGTCAAGTACAAACAACTTTAGTAAGGTTATAACAATAATGACCTTGATATGTAAAAGAAATAATATCATCGTAGGGTTACCACCCAGCCTTTTTTCTCCAGCCAGGCTGGTAATAATGTTGCAGGCAAAGACAAATTGAGTGGCATATTACCTTTCTTTGCATGTGATTAGGTATTCTTTGCGAAGAGAATTTTTACCACTTTTACTAAACTAAGTGAATTGTCCCTTGCAGAATGATGTTTTCTTTTGCTAAATGAACAACTTAAACCTCAATCTTTCACAAAAATATACATTGGTGTTGATTTACTAAAAGAGTTTAGGTTGTCCACCTAGCAAAGTAAAATATCATTCTGCAAAGGATAATGAATTTAGGTGAAAATATAGTTTGCAAATAACACTCAATCACATTCAGGATAGCGTAAAAAACATGACTTGTGCTTGCACGTGACTGGAGGGCTGAAATCAGCAAAGCATCAGCACATTTACTAAGCAATTCCTTTGCAGAATCATAGATAACTGTGCTAAGTGAATTTTAATAATAAACCCATTATAACAAGTGAAGATTAAATACTCAGTGACTGGGGAGTTGTTGATGCTTGGAATAGCCTATCCAGTAGAGGGTAGCGAATTAATCTATAGCAAGTGAATTTAAACATGCATAAACATAGATCAATACTGAGACAAAAAGGTTAAATAAAAGTGAATGGCCAGACTTCATGGTCTTCTTTTATTTTCCTCTGTCACTGTTTTGTTTTTAATGCAGGCAAAAAAGTTATATTTTTACAGGTATTATGGTAATTTTTGGTTCACATAAAATGTGCATTCTCAATCTGATGATCATGCAGACCTCCGAAAGACAAGCCTATTGTATATTCAGTGATGTCTTTATTGTTGCAGACCATTAGGAAATATGTAAACCTTTCTTAAGCATAGTTTATGCTTTCCCTTTAACTCACTGGATCCCCTCTGCTAAGAAGGCCTCTTTCTGCTGTCTGATTTTATAATGTTAATTTTTTCAGAGGCTTCACTCTTTCTTCTTGCCAAATGACCCATCTGAATTCTCTGCTTGATTGGGAATTAATGCTCTGGAATCATTATCCTTCTCAGCACAATATTTCCAAAGATGACATTACAGAATGTTAGTTATTTCCTTCAGGCTATAGAAACAGCAGATAGGCAAAATCAATGCAAAGACACCTGGCACAGCTGGTATCCCATGAGAGCTTGATAATACTAATAACTAAGACTATACTTCTTGGAAACCTGCACACAGCACAACCACACAACAGAGAACAGATATTTTAGGCTTGCAGATTTTACTATTTTGAACAAAATGACAAGTTTATCAGAATGTCTCTTTTTTTAAATGGTAATTTTGTAAGAAAAAAGTAACATTAAATTGTAGCAGATCATAAAAAATACAATATTACAACTTAAACATTTTATTTGTTATCCAAATCAAACTGAAAGTTACTAAACCATCTTCAGGTTAGTTAAAAGGCTTCAAGAAGCTGTACTGAGGACCTTAAAGCACAATTTTGAAACTAAATTTAGTGTGCTGTAAACAGATGTGCACAATCTATTTTCCAGAAACCAGGGACTAGCCAAGGCACTGCAAACACCACTAGTCTCTACGAGCTACTTGAAAGACAAGCTCACATGAATGCTGGATCCAGGATTACATAGTCTACACCGGGCAGCTGATGGCGTGTATAGACATAAGTTAGAGGTAGTTGTAGACAGTGAACAATATGGTTTCCTTGGTGTAAGGGTAGGATGCAACATACACACTGCAATAATCCTAAGAGTAATTAGGAACAGGCCTGAGGTCAAAAATAGGGAGACAAACTAGAGTGAGATAAGTAATCAGTTTTTGGAAACAGACCTCTGGGCAAGGCAAGGGAGTCTAGAAAACACATGAGTAAGGACAGGTCAACGCTCACCAAAAAAGTCAAAACACAAGAAATGGAGCTAGGGTCATGTGCATGAGATTATATTCTACAAGCGGTATCCAGGGCCCAGAGGTGATAAAATGATCCGAAGACAGAATTGGGGTCATACACAGGTAATGGTCAGCCAGAGGTGGTATGCAAAGGACCAGGGGCATTAAAGTGGTCAGCAACAGAAAACAAAGGACACACCCAGCAGTCTACGGGAATAAATGCTATTATATATAAGGTCAGGTGCAGGGCAATCCAATCTGGAGCAGCAGCAAGGTTAAGAAGTTGGGTAAGGAAAAAGTCTGGAAGGCAGTTCAGGAGAAACTGCTGATGGGCGCAACTCCACAGCGCCAACAGTAGTCGACGTGGCCTCGCGTGGCCTCAGATCGGCATGAGAGATTGCTAATTGGTACTTGGTATTGGTACACCAAAGATTACACAAGATCTTTGTCCTTATCATACACACATATCCTGTTACTCACTATTAGACCGGATGTGAAGGATTTTGTTTAAGCCTGCACCATTAAATCTAGAATGCTCTGCAGGCTCCTTACATGCAACTCTTGCCATTGCGGCTTCCTTAACACCTGTGCTCCAGTATTAATATAGACATGATTGAGGGAAAAACATTTTAACTTGAATGTTCTAATATGGAGCCTTGTGTCAGTGGTTGAAAATCAAGCTGAATCTGGTTGAATCAGCTGCATAATACCATTGTAAAGGGGCAAAAAGACCACTTTTTGACCAATTTGAGAAAAATGGCGGTTAGTTAAGTACTTTTTACATTGGTGTCAAATGTAGTGCATTGTACTTGCATGTTAGTCTCTCCTGAAAAAAAATTACATATGTCCAGTAATATTGTTATGTTATCGAACATATGTGATTTTTTTTCAGGATAACTAATATCATATCCCAAAAAAGCATGCAGTAAGGTTATTTTGTTGCCCCCCAAAATTGACCTTAGACTGTATTAAAGACATATGACTATAGTAGGGACATTAGATTGTAAACCTATTTGAGGGACAGCTAGTGACATGACTATGGACTTTGTACAGTGCTGCGTAATATGATGGCGCTATATAAATACTGTGTAATAATAATAATAACTATAACACTAACATATCTGTCACACAGTCTATGGTAATATAAACTTAGTCATTTTGGTAATTAAATAACTCTAAAAAGAATAATAACATATACAATTAATTACAGTAATTAGAAAAAAGCATGAGCAAAACACCCAAAACAGTTTAATTACAACACCATATAAACCATTTGATTAACCTTCCTTGAAAATACTTTTTTCTTGACTTACTACAACTATTTTACCTAGCATTGCACAATTAACTTTCTCTAGAATTTTCCAGAAACTGGCATTGAGACAGCCTTTGTTCATACGTGCTTGTTTCCTATCAGGAAGGTCATGGAGTTGTTATGTCAGCTTGTTATTAGACATGTCATTTTCAGATAGGGACTGAATCGCAGCAGCGTTATACTCATCATTACGTGGCATGTGCAGTGACCTTTTTCACATTTATTTCATAGAACTCAGCTAATCGAGGTACAATAGTTTCCTCTAATAACGTAAGAGTGCACTACGTGTACTTTAACTGAAAAGACGTGCACTGATACATAGTTGTTATCCTGGTAGTAGTTAAGAAATAACAGGAACTTTTTCTAAAACAATGCAAATTGGGAGAATGTTTTCCTATTGTTCCTGCAGAACAAAAATGGCAACTGCCCCCAAAGCCTTAAACTGAATACTTTAAAATGATACATTTTAGCAAGTTTTATGCTTCCTAGATGGAGATGTGCTTTGTAGAGACTATTTGTTAAAACCTTTTCACACCCATTGTAAACTTGTTGTTTTGTAGGCTGCAAGTTTTTTGGCCTTTTTCTGGTCTTAACAGCCATAGCTGTGGATCCTCCATGGGATAAGTCTGGTATGTAAGACAAGGGGACCACTATACAGTAGGAACAAATGGGCTATAGGTTCTAAAGGGGCACTTTAGAATGATGTTGTTATTGCT
Source organism: Pyxicephalus adspersus (assembly GCF_032062135.1). Classification (NCBI taxonomy): domain Eukaryota; kingdom Metazoa; phylum Chordata; class Amphibia; order Anura; family Pyxicephalidae; genus Pyxicephalus; species Pyxicephalus adspersus. Next base: position 84,217,707 of record NC_092861.1, on the reverse strand, counting down.
TTAAGCTATAACACTGAGCAATAACAGCCACACTAGAACAAATGCAAAATGATTGTTATACTTTTTACTGTTTATACTATTTTTGTAAAGGAGCATACTGACGTACATTGTGCACCATCTCCAACTCAAATCCTGCCTTCCTCACTGCAGGAAAGAAAAGCTTTTAGCTGGGGGGTATGCAGGTGACAGGACAGAAGTAAGCATCAGTGACAAGGGAGGAAAGAACTGTCTTGTCACCACTTATAGATCATTCACCACTTCACAGAACCTTCCTCATTCCTCAGGGCTTTTCTGAGAACTCACCTGAGATTTTTGACACCACAGGCAATAAATGCTTATGTTACTGAGGATCACTTTATGATTTAAACAAAATATAATGATTAATGGGCAGTGCTTGTTAAAAAGCAAAATATCTTTAATCCCAGATTTCAAATGGTCTCTTTATGGAATGATAGGCAGTTACTGAGGCAGTTATTATTAAAACTATAGGTTCTGTAATTAATCTATCTCACACTAGAAGGCTGTTGTCTGGTCCTTCTGTGCATGTCCCAGATCGGGCATGTGTTATAAGGGGCTTTCCTACAATGTACATTTTCAGGAATACACGTACCTCAATCTCATGCCTGTGCAGTGCAAGATTGAGTGACGTGAGCAGAACCCAGAAGAAGAAGAAAGAAGGTGGCTGCGCCAGAGAGAACGAGGAAGCCAGGGACGGCGTGGGACAAACTGGACTTGGATTGCAGTGGGATCGAGGGCTTTTCATCAGTAAAGGTAAGTGATATTGCATTCTTTTTTGGGAAAGTTCCACTTTAACACTGCAGTCTCCTAGAGAACACCAAAAAGTACAGGACAACAATACTAGTAACACAGTGATGTCATACTACTGAAGAGAGCGTTCCAAACTCCATCTACAACACCAGAACAATGGCATAGCTTTCTCATTCTTGTATTTTGTAAGTTAATGCCTAAAATTCAGTTCTTACAGGCAAATCATCCTGATAGTTCTTACCCAGGTCTTAATACCTAGGAATGTGTGGTGGAGGTAAATATTTAGGCTTTTGATGTAAGTGCAGGCAACTTGGTGGTGTCACTTCACACCAGAAGCATTTTGCTTCCTAATGACATAAGGCCTAATTTACACATTTTGAACACAAAAATTATGTATGTTTATTTTAGCCATGTGACTGTAATCTTTGAAATTGGTATAGCTGTCACTTTTTTGAAGATAAAAAAAAACATATTTTGGAATGTTAGCTTTGTGAAATGAAAAGAAGCACGCACTTAAAAAAATGAGGTCGCTTTTGAAGTTCTGCCGTTTAATTAATGTTCTGGTACAAAGATGTAACAAGTCAAAATTAAATCAGAAATCAATATTTGCATACGTGTTTCAGGCTAGTTACTTTTAATCATATTGAATAAATAAAGAAAGCAGGTAAATGGCTTCAGAGAGTTCAGCCATGTCAGTCTGCACATATCTTACAGCAAAGGTTTTCCTTAATCAGTGTACAATGTCTGTCTGTTGCCATGTATCTGTTGCTGGTGAGAAGTATTTGGAGCTGCCAGTAACAGGGATGGCAGTTATGAAAACAGCAAGTGAATGGTATGGGAAGCGATGTGCATGTTTGTTCTCGGCTTTTGTTCTGATTCAGGATGTGTGTTTTAGAACAAGAACAGTGCAACCAATGCAAAAAAAAAAAAAAAGAGTGCTAAATTACCAGCAATAACCTTAGCCAGTCACATCCTCTGGCTATTTATATAACTTGGAAGTGCGTTTAAAATGACTTTGCTGTTTATTTTAAGGACAGGAAGAGTGAATCCACTAAAAACAACTAAGATAAAAATGTTTAAATGTGTCAGACATTTTTATTTAGGCATTTAAACTTTTTCAAACATATATGGTCATATTGTTAAAAGTATTTTATTCTAAGTAACATTATTTGCTTTTTTGCCTAGAGCTTTGCTGATCTGTATTGAATATTATCTGTAAGTAGAAAGAATATAAAGATGTTGCTTGTAGTACTTTTCCAACCAGATGAGTTAGACTCTACTTGTCATGTATACAACACAAATATCCGATCTACTTTCTATGGAAACATTTCAAGGTTTTAGGCTGATGTGCCAGCCTGTTCTAGAAATCTTCATTCTTGATATAGATTGTACTGTTATTTGGCTCTAAGCCTTCATATGTTGGTAAGCTATGCAGTAGCTTTGCCTTTCTATATACTGAATTATGCTTCTATCCATATAATGCATCTGTTCTATTACTGTTCTATTACTCATTTCTGGTATTTCAGACTTGTGCCTAAAGTATATAAATATCATGTTCTGAGAAGTTTCAGCCTTATTTATTTAACTGCCAATAGTAAGCAGTGTTTCAGACAACTTTAGTGACCAATCAAATTCAGTTCACCGTAAAATGACTGAAGAATCACTGGATTCCAACAAATGAGTATAGTTCCAACAGGTTGCTCAATTTTCTGTAACATTTTTTTCCAGGTACATTGGTCCCAGCTTCCAGATTGTTTCTCTGCAGTAGTTTCGCCTAAATCCTTGAGGAAAAAAGCATTATTGGTAAAAGTAATTAACAAAAGAAGTGTATGCTGACAACACCACCAATTTTTTTACTAATATGTTGACATTTAGACAGAACTGGCATTATAGAGTGCCATTAGGAATCAGGTCTATTTTAAAGTGTTTTGTTTACCCACTTACAAGTCTTTTTTCTTTCATATTAACACAGACCATAAAATTAAATTGCAATGATCCCAGTCTACATACTTTCTGGTGGCAGCCTTGCAATGAGAATTGAATTGGAACACGCTGTAGAGGCTGTTCACCTATCTGTACATCCTATACATGCAGTCAAGGCTCACTTTCCTAAAGGCCAAGGAGTTTTATGAATATGATCTATTATCTCATTTTAAAGATTTGAAATATTAAAAGAATACAAATAAAGCTAAACTTTTATTAGGACAAAATTAAAAAATGACCCTTGCTATAGGGATTCTCCCTTACTACAAAGACTAAAGCAGAAGTAAATCTGCATGATTTAGACTCATTTATATATGTTCTGTCACAGTATACCTGCATTGTATGTATTGTGCAGCTGGAAGCAAGCCTGAGGGAGTAGGGATTAAGGGAAAACTAAAAAGATTTGGCACAGGTTCTTTGGTAAGGAAATGCTTTCTTTGAGGCTCACATGAACTTGAGTTTGTTGCAGTGACATAGCTATAGACCCCTGTGCTGATGGCTACAGATCTATGGGCACCAGTGTTAACTTTTGCACAAGACCCCTACTATTTAGGACAAACTCCTTTACATCAGGAGTTCCTTGTAACATTAGGAGCAACTTTTTACATCCAAGTTCTCCCCTTTACATTAGGTGTCCCACTTCACAAGTGGACCTCCCGTTCACATCATTGTCTGACTTTACATCACTGACCTCTTCATATCATAATCCCCATTCACTAAATATATTGAGGATAGAATAAGTCACATGACAACACTATTATATGATTAATTTATACACGTATAAGTGTATAAGTCATTATACAGATACTAGTCATGTCAAAAAATGGCCAGCACTATGCTTAGATGTATAGTCAGCTTTCTTAAAGAATTGTTAACACAATATTCAAGCTAAAACCTTCATGTGAATGTAAAACTTAATCCCTTCAAATAATAAAAGTATATAAAAGTAAATCATTCTTAAGAAAACAAGGCCGCAATATTATACCAATGAAGAAGATGAGTGATGATATTTTAGTGGTGGGTTTTTCTTAAACTTTAAAATTCCAAAAATTTTTGAAGTGGAAATGTAGCATTTTAAAAATGATATACAAAGCTAAGTGTATAAAAGTGTATGTCTGTGTACAATACACTAATTTAAAAAATACTATATATCACATATGTAATATATGCGTGTATATACCCCACATTTTGTCTATTTAAAACATTGTTGTATCTTTTTGTTTTAACTGACAACACAATATCTTAAATGATATTTAAAACAGTGTTGTCAGCCCTGCTTGGTTCTCCCCTGAGGAACAGCAGAATACCTCCCCTCTCCTTGTTTTCCTACTATTAGGAGAGCTGTTGGGGTAGTTATCTCCAGAGGCATGTTTAAATGTAACTGTTTTGGTGGGTAATTTTATAATTTTATCATTTTTTTAGATGCCACAGATAAACTTAAAAATATCTATCTTTCTAGAAGTTTCCAAATATATGTTTTTAACTATGCAAAAGACCCTACTGTCCTGGCACCTTATAATAAATTCTTATCCTCCACTGAATTCCTTGAGGCTTTCACGTATAATGGTATATGGACTGAGTTTATTCTTTATGGGTGTCTTTACATGACACCAAAGATATTTAAACATGTGTTAGGTCATATTGCAATTCACATTATTATTATCCTAACAAATTACTGAAGAATGTACATAACCACTTAAAAAACCTTCAGTGCCTCATATCAATTATAGCTATAAAAATAACAGCTGAGGCTTCACAGGAAAGGTTAAGTACTTAAGGGATCCTCCTATCAACTTAGAACAATTAAGGGGAAATGGTAGCTCTTGAGTGTCACATGCCTAAACCCAAGGACCACGGTGTGGTCAAATGAGAATTGATTTCCGATACTGTAAAATGGAGACACAGCAGGGGTGGTCTGTGCTGCAGGCAATTGTGTAGGCTTCTGAATGTCATCAGAAAAGGAAAGTGGTTGAATAAAAAAGAAACAAAATTAGTCAGTGATAAATGAGAATAAAGATGTTTTTGACCTTGAAACTATTAATTACCAGCTTGTATTCACGCCTATAACAGTACACACCCTTTCATGGCACACACATTTCTAGCACAAATCTATCCCTGTGGACAATAATGATAAGTGAAATGCAGACATCTATTTTCACAATCTTTTTAAGAAAAAAAAGTTATGAGAGAATTATCAAAAATGTCAGCTTTTAATGTTTAACTGCATTTACAGGAGGCATCAGGGGTTTGACTTATAACTTTTTTTTTTATGGTTCAACATGTAGTTTTTCTGTAGGTTAAAGTATAGTTAGTAAAATACACTTGTAAAGATCTTGCCAACATTTTGCATTCATTCTGATCTGCACAGTAGGCTCAGTGATCTGCAGTCTCACAAATTAAAATTTACTATCTTAGATGTGAGATCAGCAGTTCAAGAAAATTCAAGGTGGTCACTTATGTATCATTCCTTAGCATGTCTTTTTGCTTATCCTTCTCACCTACATAAAAATGTATATAGGGAAAGAGGTGAGGGTGGGAGAAGCTAGGCCAGCATAGACAACAATCAGATAGGGTTATGACTTGCAAGGGGCTGTGCTAGAAAATTGACTTCTTAATAGATAAAATAAACTTGTGAAAAAATGAAACTATGCTGATATCATTAATCCCATGTAAACCTTCATATCTCCTACAATGAAATTGAGTTTGCATGTTAGGGACCCCCAGATCCCACTTCCATGGCAATTATATTTAAGGTACTGTCAATTCGCTCTGTGCTGTGGTGCTCCAAATATATACTTGCTTGTTCACAAAACTTTAAGACTGCGTTCAGACTGGCGGTAAGGTTGTGGTGCGGTTACCCCTTCCTCATGTCATGGAACCCTACCTAGGGTGAGATGCTCAGTACCGCTCACTGCCGCCTGGAGTCAAATCTGCAGACAGACTGAGCGGCTGGTGGGGCGCCTTTTACACATAGTGGACCACTTACCTTCTGTGACCCTCAATTTCTCTGGAACAGAGGGATGTTGGCAACTGGAAATGTGGGAGCCAGTAGGAAATGCCTTTTGTCCCACTCCCCAATAAAATGTTATACCCATCATATCACGCTACCCCATCACACATAGCTATCCCCTTACTCTCTACGAACACCAATTTCTCTGTAAGGAAAAGGGAAATGTAACTGCAAGTGGGGGACACTTTTGGATAACTCCATCTAAAATTTCATCACTATGGCGCAATCACAAGATACGAAAAACTATACCTGTCATACCATGCTACCCTGTCACACATATCTGGCCACAAACCTCACCACGTCTGTGAAGCCTAATTTCTCAGGAATATGGAGATGTAGGAACTTGTCCCCCTCGACTATCTGTCACATGGATTGCATTTCTCTGGAAGTATCTATTGCAGATATTTTGGGGTACAAAGAAGGTTAGCAGACCCCTATAACTGACAGGACACATTGTATAGTGTAGTTTCTGCTCTTTGGTACAGAAATGGTGAGCAGGGAGCAATATATGACCAGTCAGCACTGTATGATAGCTCTAGTTTTGTATCTTTCATTATAAAAATGAGCATCAAATGGTGAGTGCAGAAATTCTTGATTTGTCTTATCCTTTAATTGGTGCATGTGCCTAATGGTAACTAGAAACATTTATTTAATTTAACTTTAAATTAAAACTATTGTAGTTTTAAACTTCTTTAATGTTTGTTTGCATTGTGGCCCGCAAGTTTCATCTTAAAGTCCACAGTGGCCCCCAGATGAAAAAAGTTGAGCACCACTTTACTGGTATATAAAAAATTGATGCTGGTGTAACTAACTCTGTGATTAAACCCCACTAGGGGCTGAAACGCATCAGTTAAAGACAGTCTATGTCAGTTTTTTTCAATCAGGGTTGCTCCAGTGGTTGCTAGGGATTCCTTGAGCAATAAGCAATTTGTACTATTCAGGTCAGTTTTACTGACACCAATGAGCTTTTGCTTATCTGTAGGGGTGATTTACTGATTTAGATACAACTACTGCAAGCGGCAAATACATGTTGTCAAGCTAACACCCCTGAGGAAGCCATATTTGGTGAAACGCATCGGGTACACCTAGCAACATGGATCTATGGATAAAGATCTGTATGGCAAGTAAATCTATATGACTGACGTGTTGCTGCATGTCTAGTGCCCCCTGGGGCCTATGTTGGACCACAAGAAACTATTGTGGTCCAAATTGAACTTGTAATACTCTGTATTGTATTCAGTGCCCCCTAGGGGTGACATTCTTCTTATTGACCACTATGTTAATATTATTATTATTATTA
>NC_092861.1:84199662-84208750 GCF_032062135.1 Pyxicephalus adspersus | reverse complement strand
GTGTTTATTAAAATGTTATAAAATATACCCAACATTTGTTATTAATGTTGTGTTTTTGGGACAGATTGTTTTTTTTTACACAGCATGGGTAATAATCTAACAGATACAAGCATCACATCATCGGTGTGTATCTTGTACTGAGTTCTTAGGCCTAAATGTTAACTATAGCAAACATTTGAGAAAACCATTGCTGACCAAGGGGTCAGGCGGAGGGGCTTTGCTTTCCCAGTTTGAAGTGTGCTTTTTAACACAATTTAAACATAGGTCAGAAGATTTACATTTTCTTTAACTTTGTAGTGTGGACATTATGCATTGCGTTTCCTTGGAAGCAGCAGGTCCCCCCTTTTCCAGAAATTCAGAAAAGGTCTCTAAAGGTTTTTCTGCAGCCAGCAGTCCTTCTATTCTTATTTAAGATTTTCCCACTAAACCATACAGAATGCTTCCAGCTCAGAAACATCATTTAGTTGTTTTGCATGCACTTCATTTTAAACATTAAAAATCATATTAACATAGAAACATGTGTTAATGCAATGTGTGCCAACACACAAGGCTGAGTTTCCATTTATTCTTAATGTCACTCCAAATGCAGCTTAATAATTCACTTCAGCTCACTGTGCAGACACACATTTCTGTCTGCTGTTGTTTTAAAAGTGCAGCATGCACTACATTTATGAGCAATGTGGTGCGATGGACTGCCAATTCAAATGAACACACAACAACACTGTGGAGCTATGTGGATGTGTTGAAACTAGGCTGTGTACAGAAACTCAAGATGGTCCACAAAGTGGGAAATGAGTGTTCCTGGAGGATGAATGTTGGGTTGTATTTAAGGAATGCTAGAGAGGAACAGATATTAGCCATGATAAGTAGAGCTATCCTGCAATATATAATAAATATAAAATATAAATAAGTACAAAAAAAAATAAAAACTTTAAATAAAAAGTTTTTTATCATCTCTACATGCACATATGTATGTCTATATAGATAGATGGGCAAATGCCTATCTCTCTTAGATTGTAAGCACTTCTGGGCAGGCTCCTCTCTTCCTCCTGTGTCACTGTCTGTGTCTGCCTGTCATGTGCAACCCCTGTTTAATGTACAGTGCTGTGTAATATGTTGGCGCTATATAAATACTATATATTATTATTATTAATAATAATAATAATAATTTCTTTTTTATATTTGTGGTGTTACAATTTATCGTAATTTAAATAGGTGTTTTGCCCTAAGAAACCATAAGCCATATTGAAGACCTGAATAATTAACTAGCGACCTACTCCTTAATGACTTTACCGTATTGTGTCTCGTCATAACTGTAGGACTCTCTGAACTTCTACAGATTTTCCTGTTTACATCATGCATCCTCTTCCCACATTGTAGCTATTGTGTAACTTAGAACATCCTGTGTGGACACTCCAACATCCAGCACTATGGCTTTGTTCTGAGAACTGCTGGGAGACGTCTCTCACAAGATTGTTAACACACTGATCTCCTTCACCTTTTATTTCCATTGATGTGTCTGATTCCCAGCCACATCAGTTTATTAACTCAACACCGTGAAAAATGTCCCTTCCTGAATTCTGAAGTGATTGTATCTCGCAGCACTTTCCCTGCCTGAGAAGCATAATAGCCATCCTTAACACCTTAATGTATGTTTATCAACTCTGCCAAAATACACTAGATACAAAAAAGTTTTTTTTTTCTATTGTGTTACAAGGAATTACAGAATTAGATCTTCACCTTTATATCATTTATGGGACATTACAATGGCTGGGGCTACCAGAGGAGTTGTCCTGAATATTTATTCAAGGCTAGATTTGTAGAAAAAAATGTTATATAAAGTTATCTTTGAAGTTTAAGAAAAGAATGTATTCCATAAAAGACCAGGTAGGTAAAATTATTTCCATCCTAATAAAAATCCTAAGACTAATAAAAATGGGGGCACAACTAAATATTGCCTTCTCCTTGCCTACAAACTCTACATAACTGTTAGCCATGTCATGGACAACCAAGGCTACTTCAGATGTATTTTAATGGATGGTCTACAAAATTGCAAAGGTTGTGAAACAGTAAACGTGCATTGGGAAAAAAAAAACATTTTAGCTTCTATATTTTTATCTGAATGTTGCATTTACTGTAGTTGCCTTACAGATCTAAAAATAATAATTTCTACACATTTTCCCTTTAAAAAAGGCAATGTAAGGCATTAAATTAGGCTATATTTGATTGTTATAACTAATGACATTGAATTGAACACATTGTATGAATTGGGTAAAAACTCTTTAAATAACCATCGGGGGTAAATCACCTGTCTGTTGTTATTTAAGGTGTACGTATCAGTTTCTGTCCATCTGAGTTCAATAAACTCCCACCTAACTATAGATAATATTATAATCTAATTTAGAGTTCATTTATTAATTATTATCATCCCTTTCCTATTCCTGTTCTGAAGACCTAACAGAAGATGAGAAATTCCTCCCAAAAAAAAAAACAAACTACAATTGTTTGCCCTTGCTGTCTCAATTGTATGTATCAATTTGCATGATTGTCTTTAATATCCAATATGGTTATTATTATTACTTATGTGTTAATACAACCCTTATGTGGTAATTCAACCCTAGCAGTACAGGGAGTAAATTCAACTGATCAAGGTTAGGTGAATGTTTTTTTTTTTTAAACCACAAGAAATAGGAAAAACTTTTTAAAAAACTGGCATTGATGAATACTATTAGATTTTAATCATACAAAAAAAAAAATCAGGAATAGGAATTGTATCTTAACATTATGTTTTTTTTTTATTCTGCCCAATTTGTAGGAATGTCCAATTTCTGACCCACTTCCGAACTATTCCGAATGAATCTGCAGGCTACGTGCTAAACTCCTATGGTCAGTTCCAGCTATCAGTGTTTTGATGTGGTTAATCTGTGAACATTTAGAAAAGCTAAGTTATCAAGGTTTTACTTCCTCATCTCTTTACTTTTTTTTGTTTTTTTATTTGTGCTTATTTTCATGACATGGAAGATGCAACAAATGAAAACAACATCACATTTCCTAACAACTAAACATCTGTGTTTATTGGCAGCCAAAACTGCATTCTTACTAACTTAATCCAGCACCATCCTCCCCTATAGAAAACATGATAAGACCTTTAACATGTTGCTGCTCATAAATAACTAGACAGACTCAAGGGACACAATACATAGAAAACCAAAACTCTTATAATTGTATTTTGTGTGTTTGTTTTCATATCATATTGTATTCATAATTATAAGAAATATTGAAATTATTTGAAGGTATCTCCTGGTATAACACCAAAAACCTAACCATAATAAAAACTCAGTATGTGGTATTTAAAAGTATTTCAAGACATATCTGTTAAAAGAAAAGGTTAAAGTTAAAAAAAAAACAAGAATGGTGAATACAACCACTAACTTTATACCAACCTTCTAATCTAATTCATTAGTTTGCACAATTAAGTAAACAATTAAAACACGGTCAAAAGCTTTAGGTCAGTGTTATAAAAACTAATTCATAGTTTCTTACTTCATCCCCAAATGCCAAGCTACTTTTAGACAGACATGGTAGTAGTAGATAGAGTTCTTGGAAGATCATGTAAACTTCTTTGGGTTTGGTTAGTGATAATACTTCCATTTATATAATATAAAAGATATAAATATCATTGGCCTTGGGCAATAGCCATCCTTAATATTATTTATACAGATTATATAGATAAATATATTCCATATATACTCAAACTGATCCGAATATAAACCAAGGTACTTACGTGTACCTGAAAAAAACAAGGAAATGACATTTACCTGAATATAAACCTAGAGCACAAAGTGTGGCCATCACTACTAACTTTCAAAACAGTAACCAACAGAAATGCCAATAAAAATAATGTGAATAAAAACATCAATCTATCATAATTTTTTTAAAAATGGGAAAATTAGAATCGGTCTATTTATGCTGTTTTACAGGTTAAGGTATTTTGTACTTTTAAGTTGGTAATGATTGAGTTGGTCACTTGCTCTTTAATGATCTTTTGTGAATTATTGTTGGTCCCAAGTAGATGACACTGTGTCCTTATGAAAAGTGTGTAACAAACTTGTATCTGATATCTCTGACAGCAAAAGTTTGTTATGTATTTTACATTAGAACTGCCATAATACCTGTAGGTTTGTCCTCGCTGCCTGATAGAGATGGCAGGGGCATGCAAAGCCACACTCTCTGGGCTGGCATGTCCATGGGCTCACATTCACACATAGACAATGCTCAGGTAGCAGGGGCTTCTTAAAAGGGCAAATACTATTTTAGCCTCAGCTGTGACTTTGAACCACCTACCTTGCTTTTCTACATTTATTTACTATTTGTATTTGCCCTGAACTTTGCCTGGACCTCAAATCATTCCTGCCTTGACATGTGCCTGGACCTCAGATCACATCTTCCTACCCACAGCTCTGACCCCACCTCACTGTGGTTACCTTCGGCCTGTTATACATAGATTGTCTCCACATGATAGCCTCTATGTATTTTCCCCTCAGATGGGGTGACACAAGGACATTGACCTGGTAACACCTTGCAGCAAAGAGAGATAGTTGCTAGATACCAAGATAGAAGGTAAAAAAAACCTCCCATAATACATATGGTACAATGGTATATAATGGTATTGTTCTCTACCTACTGAAGAAGCTCGTTGGCAAAACGTGTTGGGCTGTGAGATGTTGTACGCATTCCACTCTATGCATAGGGATTTCATTGTATAGAAAGTGGTCTTACATATGGAATTTTGCTATGGGAGTGACCAATTTATGGATGTATATTACTATGGGATTTGTAAATGTCAATGGTTCAATATATTTTTAGTATATTTGGACATTTAATACACATTTTATTGCCAAGGAAACCTCCAGTCTTTCATTTCACCTTCTTTATTCACTACATGAAAACACAATTATGTAGATAATACATTTAGGATGGGAAAATGCAAAAATATCTACTGACAAATTGTGAACTGCCTAGCTGATCACTAAAAGTATACTAGCTGCTAGCATTTAAACAGCTTCCTAGAACGGCTTTATGCAGGACGAGTAAAATAACTTTGTCTATTCTTAGTACTGAAACAGTATATGTTTTTGTCTCATAAATACTAATATTCATTAACCAAAAAAGGCTTTATTCTTTTTTTGTAAAAGGATATATACTGTAATACTAAGTGATTTGACTTGACTGCTTTATTTAAAACACCAATCTAAAAATCATATGGATGAAGCTAAATATATATGGCATGCAAGTAAATCAAAGCATTTTAGTTTCCATTTAAACAGAATAAAGAAGAGTGATCTAGGCAACTTTGATCATGGTCTGATTGGAAGTGCCAGACATAGTGGCTGCAGTATTTCAGGAATTGCTAACTTCAATCGCTACAGTCTTTGGTGTTTACAAAAAAAGATGTAAAAATGCAAAAACAGTTAGCAAGTGGCAGCTCTGTGGGTAAAAACACCTTGTTAATTATTGACGTCAGAGGAGAATGAAAGCATCTAGGAAGTCCATAACTCATCAAAAGCTTCCCTCTTAGAATGATATGCAGAAAGGCAGATACAGTGGGAATGGGATCCCAAATAGTGACAAATGAAGACTGGAAACTGACAAGACTGATGAATCTTGATTTCTTTAAAGGCAAAGTTTTACATTAATTTCCAATAATAACCAATTCACATAATAAAACGTCTAACTTTAATATAAATCTTTAAAATCAATGAATTACACGTACAATTCTTTTAGAGTTAACATATATGGCGTGCAACTAAAAACATGACCAATAAATCCTCTACGCGTTTCGTGGGGCTTGCCCACTTCCTCAGGAGAGCTTAGGTTCTGTATTTCAAAAACTGAACATATATATTTACCATATATATATATATATATATATGTAGTCCCCGGGTGACATACCACATAGGGACATTAATAAATGCAATTAGGAGAGATGTTTGTCTCAACATTAGGCAGTGTGGTGTCAGTTAATGTATAAAATCTTCACTGTTAGATAATCACAAACAAAGCAAAAAAAAAAAAACTTTATGGAGCCTAGACATTTATTACCTTCTGGAGCAAGCTGTTCATTAATGGAATATTGCATTAATATGCAAAAAGCAACTGCTGAGATTGTCTTGGTCATTAAAGAGTTACAAGAGGCTGCAGAAAGTGCTCACCCCCCTAAGATCACCCACAACCTCAGCAAAAGATTTCTTCTGCAAATCATGCAACCTGCCCCCCTCCCTCCATCAAGCCTCTGTCCTGCACAAGTGAGCAGGGAAGCCCCGTTCATATCTAGGAGTCTACCGTATGTCGGATGTCCTTAACCTGGGGACTACCTGTATATATATACACACATACACAAATATTACGGCACTCCAGATGTAGTTTTGTCAAAGATGATTAACTGTAACCTATAACGCAAATTTAATACTTATACCATCTATTAATCTCAATCTCCCTATTCAATTAGAAAGATTACATTTTCAGTGGTGCTTAAACTACTTAAAAGGAATCCTAAAAACCTAGAAGCAAGACAACTCCCACAGGTAAACTGTTTTTATAATTGGTTATTCTAGTCATCCTTGCTGTTATGATTATTGCAGATTAGTGACAACCAAGAAGAAAGGCAATGATAAGGATGTGAGACCTGGAGCTATGAGAAATATATGTTTAGACAAGTAAATCAGTAATTTCAGCTCTATTTTATTTCAGACAGGTTTAAAAAGGAGTTTTTACCATATCATTTATCATACTATATAATTTCAGATAGTAAAATGAATCATTTGTTTCATTGGCAAGATACTCCCAGCAGAACATACAGTTACACCCTGCACATAACAAGCCAAAGAACAGTGTCACCCTGCTCCCCGCTAAGGCCTGTAGGCTTGTATAATATGAAATAAAATCATAAGAAATTCTATCTGCAAATGAACAAAACATTTTTATATGGTTTTGTGACTGTGAGATTAATCCTGCTGCTGGCAGCATATACATTATTGTACATTAAATTAGCAAATTCTTTATTACACCACAACCTTATTGACTCAGCCGTATTTATCTATACTATATCCATATTACAGACAAAGATTCTCATGATCAGTCTGCTACAGTAAATTCTGCATTTCATGTTAAGCAAGAAAGAAAGTAATAACTCTACCGCTAGGATGCCTGAAGGAGATAGTTACAAATTAGTATTTTCCTTTGACACCATATAGGACCCACCTTCTTATAATCACCTTTAAAACATTACCCACTGCCCCATCTGCACCTTCAGATGATATCTAGATCCTCTGGGTACGGGGAAGCATGTGATCTCCTTCTATAATCTATGGCTTCGGAATGAAGAGCCAATAAGCAAGCCTGAATATTGAAAAGCAGAGGGTAGGGTTTATGATTAATCTTCCTTATTTTTGTCATGCAAATAAATTAGAACCAAGCTCTAAATTATCAATTAGAATAGGCAAAGAAATGGGTAGAGAGACAGGGGGCTTTTTGGCAAAATATAATATCAATGGGTAAAGCCTGAATTTTGTTAGGTGAGGAGAAGAATAATGAATTTACCCTGTGTAAGGTCTGTTGGATGGTGTTGGCACTTACACAGGGTTTCAAGAACTGGAATAGTGAATATCAGGGAGAGGGTTCTAGTCCATTCAAGAGACTCTGTCACAAAATGTCTTAAAAATATGGAATCATTTTAAAGCTAAATTTCAGTCAAGCAGCTAAATACTGTATGTTACTGAACTACATTTGCATGTACAGTATTTTATGTTATGCAATCCTATGCAATCTGAATTTTAAATTATTTGGGAAACTTTTTTTTTAACCTTACAGACTAATTTATGTAGATTGGTAACATAAAAATACCAATGAAAACTAGGTTACAAAACTGCAGTATGTGGAAATACCCAAATGAATAATTGGGTTAGCAAGCAACTAAATACATTGAAACATAAATTTTAATTTAAAAGAACACTTTTGTCAACCAGACATCTCAGTCAAGCAGCACAGTCAGATCTAAACCTTCAATACAGCAGGAAAGCTTTGTGAGGAACACTTTTTAATAAACCCACCATTTTTTTAATAGAAATATTGGATCATCAGTATGATGATGAGGTTACTCCTTTGCTGCCTCTGCTTGGCAAATCTCTGGATATCCCCTGCATGGATCAGTCGTAATTTTGTTTTTAGGTGTTCAAATCCCAGCACTCCCTAAATCTTCCTCTTATCACCCATTCCTTCCTTAACTATCACCTATTATACATCTTAACCCGTCCATTCTTTTAACAATAAATCTTAATCCACCACTAAATTTACTTTGATCTACCCCTCACATCAAATCCTAATAATAAATCTAACATAGAAATCATTCTTTAAATATTACATAACTTTTCCCTTTTAAAATCACCCCAAAAATATAGGGAAGGCTTTCACGACCTTTCCAAAACGACGGAACCCTTTAAATCACTTTCAGGACTTCAGGAAAGCTACATTCACAGCTCACAGTACATTAGTGTGGTGATCAATGGGAAGAATGGTTCCTATAATGCTGGCCAATGAGAAGAATGTCACCCTTTCAAATAGCAAAAAAGATCACTGGTTTCAGCTAAACTGACCTGAGAAGTCAAAATTCATTCAAAAGTCATTGTTCAAGGAACCCCTAGCAAACTCTAGAGCAGGGGTGTCAAACTCAAATTCACAGTGGGCCAAAGGTAAAAACTTAGACAAAGTCGCAGGCCAAACTTGAAGTTTATCAAAATAAATTGAGGAAGTTTTTCCTTCTCATTAAATATAAAACCTTTTCATATGGAAACAAAGAGGTTTTACTTAACATTTATTCTGGAACAAGCCTATAATAGAGAAATAGCACCGGCTGCACAATTCCCTGCGTCAATAAAACAGTCCAATGCAGGGCTTAATTTTATGAGTGGCTGGAACTCCCTCTTCACTGAAATAGCACCGCTTCTACAATTTCGTGTGTCTATACAATGGGGCCATGCATAGGCAAAGAGGTCGCTGGTCTATAGACGTGAATGATGCCGGAAATTGTAGT
>NC_092861.1:84194535-84196333 GCF_032062135.1 Pyxicephalus adspersus | reverse complement strand
TGCTCTACAAATGTGCTGTTGTTCGCCCTTTGACTGGGAAAAGTGAAACTGCCACAGATATAACAAAATGAATCAGGGTTGTTTAGGCACTTACAACGAGAAACAGCAGAGCCAGACATGATCTGAAAGAAAGGAAATACGTGTTTAAATAGAAAAATACATTTTGCTTATTCACTATGTAGAGCATGGCACAACCTCTGACCACGCTGTCTTGTGTGTAAATGATTAGCCAATAAAAATCTACGCTACAGTAATCACATTAATATAAGTAGTAGAGAAAAAAACTGACGTGTTAAAAGAAAACTAACTGCACTTTCAGAATCAGCGTACCTATTTTAGTGTAAATAAGCTTAAAAATTGAAGTCAACAAAAATTGTGTTCAAAATTGTTCCCCAGTGTTATCTGATTTGAAATGAATCTGAAAGAAAATTCACCAGCTAAGCATTTTTTGAGAGGGTTTTGACTGATAGTGGATTAAATCAGAACTGCTGGTGACTATCAATCAAAATAAATTTAGATCTAATCTGATCACCCTATATCCGGGGAAAACAATTGAAATAGACAGACTTTTGTACAAGTGTATACAATATTTTGGGTTCTCCAATTGATTAACCATAGAAATATTATCGTATCAGCCAGTCAGAAAACAAGGCAAGGTTCCAACTACAATATTTCCTAAGTGAATGTCATATAATACACAGGACAAATCCCACCAGAAATACTGGACTATTTATGTTGCATCTCACTTGCCTACTTTGTATCAGTAAAGTTCATTAGCACAATATTGATAAACATACAAGAAGCACTAAGGCGTATAAAGGTTATGCTGAGTGTTACTATGAATAAAACGAAAAAAAAAAAAAAATAACATTAATGATGCAGTCTGTCACTAACATTATCACAGCAGTGTTTCTCTTTCAGAACCCCATCTAACATAGTTATAGTACCTGTTAATCTAGCCAGTAAGTCTGGTATTTTTCAACTTCCAAGCTGTCCAGCAAAAGTGAAAGAAAAAAAAACTTAAAAAAACAAAAGAAGAATGCAAACATCAACATAGGTTGAAATGTTATATATTTTTTATTCTTCAGTTTAAATATTTTTTAAGATTTTTTTTGTGACTATTTTGAGACACACCAGCCTGCTGAATTTATTAAGAGGGGAATACAAAAAAAAAGTTGTAATTTTTTCATGTTTTAATGTTTTCCCCAAAAACATATCATATTGTAATGTTCATTGTTACTTATTTATCCTTTTATCATTTTTTCAGTATTAGCAAATTTAATATTATACATTTAGGGATTGACTGCTCTTTTATAGAAGACTGTAACCATGCCAAAAATTAATGTATCATAGAAAGTTCTGGAGATCCACTAGGGTATTTCATTTGTTAAAAGTTATTTTTCCATTAGGCCCTCCCCTTCTATTTATCTATTTATATAGCAGTAAATTTCACTAAAACATTTACTAGTGCAAAATACTTACTGCTATTGAAACACATGAACCTGGAATTTTCTCTACCAGGGCATAAATAAAAATATAAAAAAAAATCTAAATTATAAAAAGAAGGAAATAAAGTTGCCATCACAATTGAACGCAGTCCACACTAAACAAACAACACTAACAAAGTTTGCCAGAAAAAAATAACATTGCCTAAGTATTAATATTTATGTAAACTTTTAAAACATCTCCCTGATATACTGTGATAGAAACTCAGGAAGAGAAGACTAAATGATACAAAAAGCATAGACCTGGTAAAGCCATCACTGTAGAAAAGAATTCCCAGATTTTCGGTAGACAA
>NC_092861.1:84111548-84193663 GCF_032062135.1 Pyxicephalus adspersus | reverse complement strand
CTGCTGATAAGTGAATCTTTGTTGGAATTCTCACCAAAAAGCTGTTTACAAGCTCAGCTAAACAGTTTGTGGCTATCAGTGCTTCAGCAGCACTACTTTAAATGTGAAATACAAACTTTGGAAGCCAATGGGTTTCTAAAGGCATTTAATACTACACATGAGCTCTGGCTTTGTGAAAGCAAGTAGGAGATCCCATACATTTTGCTTCATTAGAAGAAAATATGGAAAAATGCAAAAGCATTGCACATTGAAAGCCCAGTACTAAAAAGGAGCCCCCACCCCCTATCATGAAGTGGCGCTATTCCTTATGTGCAATTATTAAATGGTGGGGGATCTCAGTTTGACCATTTTAACAGTCCTTACCATCCTCTCAGCGCTCACAAAGTCATTTTTCTAGAAGCCCCCTTTGTACTGTGAACTGTCTTGTTCTCTACACCTTACTGACTTTATACCATGCCTACTCTCCACAATAGTATCTAACCCTATTTGACCCTCATTTTTACTTGATAAACCCACATTAATCTATAGGTACACATCTAATCTTACAGGGTCAACCTAACCTTGACAGAGAAGAAGTATCCTAAAAGCCACTCTAATTACGTACTATTTGGCATGTCTTATCCTTCCTGATTTTTATTGTACAAACCCAGATTCCATACAGTCATCGATTATTGTCCAGTGTCCTTTCTGCACACCCAACCCCACTCCTATAATCTAACCAAAATCTAACTCAATCCCAGGGGTTCTCAAACCATTTATCAACCTGGAGGAATTTCAACCCAACTGGAAAGTCTTCCCAAATCTGTGTAATGTCTATATTGGAGACCTATCACAATTTACAGAACAGTAAAAAATATTATCGCTGGTTAAAATATTAGTTTTGGTTAAACTACATGCGTAGGTTCCTTTTTAACTGCATTAGCAGTAAACTAGTAAATCTCATGCTGCTTCTCATTTTGAGAAATCCCCCATTTTTACATTAAGTGTGGTACAAGCATACATCCAGCCTCAGATTTAAAAGTAGCAATGACATACAAAGCATACCAGCCCATACCAGCATGTGATGGAATTAAGTCTTGTGGAGCAATAGCATTTTGCCATTTAAGGAAAATAAATGAACATGAGAAGACATTAATGGTAGATCCCATCTGGATCTGGATCAATATCATATACCAACAGCACATACATTGTGAAGTGAACAATAAAACTACAGCAGAATGTAGATACAGCCTTTTGATTGTTGACGATCATGTAGCTTTTGCAAATGACATTTGATTCCCTTCGTATATCTTTAATTTTGTGCGTTTGTTATTGAGATTATAATAAGCTTTAAAGTTCTCTGTCATTTTACTGCCTAAACTGAAGTAAAACTGGAAATGAAATATTGGAAAGCCATGGAACATTTAACAAATAAATCACAAAGATCAGCGGATGCCTCAGATACTGATTTAGTGGCTTGTCTACTTATTATAAACCTCCCGAGAAACAAGGTCAGATTTAAAAACAGGTTTGTTACACATATGACTGTTTTAAACAACAGTGACAACTCAAGAACCTCTGGGTTTTGTAAATGAGAAGTACTGTAAAATGGGAGATGACTGCACTGGCATGCTTGCTTCATTTATTCTAAAACAATTACATAAACAACAATGCTTGAACCACACTTGTATCATGAAACACATCTTATATCATTATGTTATAAAGACAAGTGCTTATATCTGTATTTTTTTTGTAGTGTATTTAAAAGTTTCCCCTTGTACCATCACAAAGATGCACCAACATATCTCTCCAACCAACATTTTCTCCCCTCCTATTGTGTTACTTCCCCACCTCCTAGATTGTAAGCTCTTCGGGGCAGGGTCTTCTCCTCCTGTGTCACTGTCTGTATCTGCGTAATATGTTAGCGCTATATCAATTTTATTTAATAATTATTAATTTAATAATATCCTGTTTCCTGCAGAAAACAACCTTAGGTTTCTATTTTATTAGTTTTTAAATATCCAAGCAAGGGCATATGCTTAAGCCTAATTGTAGAAATAGGGATCCCTGTCTTAAATTCCAAGAACATGTTGGCATAAAACTTTGGGAACCTAAAGATAGACTCCCCCCCCACTGCTATAATGTCTTTTGTGTTGGAGGGGTTAGACATTTTTAATATAAAAATTAAAGGGTTGGTAAGTTTGAAACAAATTTTTAACTACTGTACATTGTTTTCTTTGTTACAACAAGAGGCCATGGTGGCAGGGATTATTGTTTACAGTTTAAAGTGACCTTTTGGTCACTTTGTATTTTAAAGCACCCCTGTAATAGAGGAGGCACTGCACCTACCATTTACCTGTTTGTGAAATGCCACCTTTTTGCTGTTTCCAGGCTGCTGCAACTATTCTAAAACTTAGAATATCTGCCCCCACTGCTGCACACAATGGTTTGGATGTCTGGAGTCACTGTACAAGCCAGGGAGGAAAACCATAGCATGCATGGGGGAATAGATATAATATACACCTGGAAGTATGGAAGAGGTGCAGCAGGTAGGGATACCGATATAAGTTTAGTTATAGGTATGCTTTACCATACAAAGTGACCTTGTGTTGACAGCTTCTCTTGAAGTGCCTATGCTGACATATTTGCAGGCAACATGTATGCAGCATTATGGCTGAGATGAATGCATGAACTAGTGCCTTTTATGGAAAATTACTTGTTAAGCAGTCAGATCATTACCTAGAATCTGATGACTATGCAAGCTTGGCTAGGGTTGCATACCTTTCATGTGATTAAAAAACAATGATGTTCATTGATGTCCAGACACTGAATTTGGGAACAAAATGTAAAAGTTGGCTTTTGTGTAAGCACAGACTAATATAAATATGCAAAAAAAAAAACTGAAAGGATTTCAAGGTTTGCAATGGAACAAAAAATGATTTTTACATTCATAAACAATGGAATTACAAAAAGGGAATCATCTTTCCACCTGCAACACTACAATTAAACATTCTCAAAATTTGCTTAGGACATACTGCTGATACCCACATATCGAAAACAGACACATGCAGACTTAAGTATTTTGGCACAAGGCGATTTTTGGTTTTACTTCCAACACTTATGGCTCCCAAAGGGGAAAATAAACAGGCTGCAGATGTGTTCAAACTAACATTGTTATTGTTTATGCTGCAAAGCAACGTTCAAACTGTAAGTCATACAGTTAAGGGATTTGGGTGAGATAAAGCATGGACTGATCCAATCAGAACTAAATGTGTTATGGAAATTCTTGCATTTCCACATGGGGATGAAACAGCAAGTTCTTATAGCTATACCTCCCACTGTGTGATGATCCTCCTAAAACAAAACTCAGATGCAAGAATAAATTTCTAATGCTCTATAAACTATATAATGTGTTAAAATGATGTCTAGCTATATTACTTCTTTAAGCAGTATGTTAGGCAGTAGATTGGTAGATTAAAGTCAGTGAATGGAAACGTGAATTTTTTACTCCCTCCTGGATATAGTAATAGGAGTATCCTAAAGAACAGTATTTTAAGGGGTAAAAAGGGTGAGAAACACTGTACTAGAGAATACAGTGGGGAACCAGGAATCAGACATACCATTGGATTTTACAGAATCCCTAGCTGGAAGTTTCTCTTTATTCTTGCATTCTCTTTATTCTTGCACCATTTTCAGATAGCCCTGTATTAAAAGGCTTTATTTTAGCAACACATTCACTTTATTACAGACAGTATGAGTAAGATGGTCAGCTGTTCTGTTTAGCAAGAAATATTTTCAAACACCCGAAAATACATTTTTAAAATTTCAGGATTTCTTTAAAAAGGGAAACACTTGTTTCACTGTAGGTTAGTAAGAATTGCTCATAGTTCAGTGGCATGAAATACGTGCTATAATTTGCTTGCCAAATTTAAAGATTTTATTATTTTCTATAACGTACTTATTAAATGTTAAGTATCGAAATTACAGATATCACCACTTACTAAAAATCACTTAAACAGATGCAACAAGTTATTTTTTTATTTCCCACTTGAAGTTAACATGGCAAGTCAGACGAAATATTATTTTACTCTGTGACCTTTCTTGCAGTTTCTAATCTTTAATCAGGTTAAATGTGGAGCAGAAGCACTGTGGAGGCAGGTTCAACCATTTTGGCATGAAAACAGTGGATTTTATAATCCAGTCATTCATTAAATGTATTAAACTTTCAGCCATACAGTTGAGACAAGGATGTAAATCCTAATAATGAATTTCAGCCCTTGTACGGACAGAAGACAGAAATAAAAAAAAATAACTAAATTTATTACAATTTCCTATAATTAGATAAAACTGACTTCCAGAAGTATAAAGAAACCATTCTATGCTTCAAGGTTTGGGAGCTGATTCAATAAAGCAATCATTTTTATAGTGTCCTAGCTAATTTGTGATTATTTCAAAAAATAAATCAATTTAGGAAAATGTAAAAACCCCCAAAGCATTTTATATGTTTAAATTTAGCACTTATCTCCATTAGTAGAAAACGAACGATTACGTCCGATCAACAATTATGCATGATTATATTTGAAATATAATCCACCAATAGTGTGCACACGCTAGATACAATCGTTTGAACAATGCAGAAAGTGACATGTAAAGGAGAAAGTGTATTGCAGAAACATGCACGATCACTGAACGACTTTACACATGATAGATTGTGAATAATCCGGTCATTCAGATCTGCTGTGACGGTCGTTCATTTTCAATGACAATCCTCGCTCGTCAGCATCGTTGGTCAGTCATTGGTCACCTTTTTTGTGATTGATTTTCGGCCAAATTGGTCATTCGTCGTTCGTTTCCAATGATAAATATTGGAAGTGTGTATGCAGCTTTAGTCTTCGAGGAGCAAAATACACCTGTTTTTTTAAAAGCACAACAAAAACACTAAGACAAAATACAGAAGCAGTTTGTTAAAAATTAAACAAACCCTTACTGCTTCCATACTTTCAAGAAGGAAAGGCATCAGCAATGATCCCAGAGAAGCCGTTGTTGCCCATCAATCGGGGAAGAGTTATAGGGCCATTTCCCTAACAACTTGAAGTCCATCATGTGGGATAATAAAGAATATTGACAATTGAAAAACATTCAAGAAAGTTGTCAATCTTCCCAGGAGTGGACATCTTAGCACATTCACCCCATGGTCAGACTGTGCAATACTCAAGCTAGTTGTAAACACACAACAGTTACATCCCAGATTCTACAGACCTCAGTTAGAATGTTAAAGTCATGACAGTACAATAGGAAAAGACTGAACTAGCATGGTTTGTTTGAAAGGGTGTAAGCCAAAAGAGTAAGCCAAAATGCCCCCACTACCATGTGAGAGACTGATAAAGTCATCTATAAGCCATTTAATTGGTGCTCATGGTGTGTGAATATTGTGAAAAATGTTCTATTTTGCATTAGTAAAACCTCAACATGATTACTCGAACTTGGGTTCTTCTTAATCAGATGCTCTTACTAAACATCCCTTTGGCTATTGGACCAACAAGTCCCTTTTTAAATTTAAACATTTGCAGTTGATTTTGTATTGATGATGTGAGAATCAGACTGCTGTGTAAAGTCTTCTGTAGCATATCCCAAAGATTCTCAAATGGGTTAAGGCCTGAGCTTTGTCATATACATATTAGTATATACATTAGCATTTAAAGCCAGTGCCAGCTGACTTGGGGTTACAGGACCTTGGCTATATAATTCTTTTATCTACTGTACATACCTTGTACTTGTACGATATACCTTGCACTTTATACTGTACATCCCTAAATAAGTTTTTTTTTTATTCATGTCATAAAATTACACCTTACCTTTTTCAGAATTCCTAACTTAGGCTACATATAGACACGAATACACAGTCACAGCTCCACATCCTAAAGGTCATTTGAGGAAAGCAATGTAGCATTGCCTCTGCAGCACTGCCAAGCAAAGTGTAGCTTGGTTTTATAGTATAATAACAGAGACTACAAAAATACACATTGGTTTCCTGGAGCATAGTTGTTGTGAAAATAAATTTGAGATGTTACTTAAGAACAAGATAATACCTAATGAATGTCACACTTTTGTCTCTAAGACTAACTGCAGCTTGCCTTGAAATAGACTTGTAAATTTGGCCACTGAGGCTAAAGAATGTCAGTTTAAAAATGTTCCCAATACATTTAAGATTATTAAAGAAGGTAATAGTAAATGTGCCAGTAAAAATTTCCAGCTATGAATCCTCTAACACAGTGGTCCCCAGCCTTTTGGAGCTCACAGACCACTAAATGCATGGACTCTGGACCGCGCATGCGTGGGGAGCCATGTGTCACTCAAAGGGGAAGAAACCCAGAGTGACGTCATGATGCCAGAATCCGCCTTCTCTCCCATCTCAGGTCTGAGCCTGCAATAGAAGTGTGAGCGGGTAGTGTCCAGAGACACAAGCTGCCCACTGCCCTAAGCCTGCGATCTGTACGGAAGACATGGTCCACGGCTCTTGCCAGTGCACCCCGCCCAGCAGGGTCCTTCTCCTAACCCCACTGGGGGGTGCACCGGCCAGAGTCATGGACTACCACTGGTCTTGTTGCTCTCCTGGCCCAGACAGCTGAGGCCCATTAGTGGGCTCATTAGTGGACCGGGGCTTGGGATCCTTGCTCTAACAGTAAAGTGGACCTATCATCACATTTTCAACATTAGGTAAAAGAGTAGCTATCCACATATGATTAGAAAATTTGCTTTTTTTAAACATTTTTGTCAGTGCCCCCTCGCTTGCTGTCTTTACCCCAAGGTGGTAAGTACTAGGGGATAACCTACAGCCTCATAAGTATATGATACTTGCATCTCATATTCCAGAAGGCTGCCAAAATCTCAGGCATTGGCTTCATCAGGGGCTTTCCTAAAATGTAAGTGTAAGTGGTCGATCTCATGCATGTGCATGTGTCTTGCATTACTTACAGTATAAAGCACACTGGCACAAATACATCACTTTCATTAACTATATAGGTACCCTGAAATGTTCCGAAGGGCGTACTTAGGTAAAATGAAAATATGTAATTTTACCATAAATTATAGTGTAATTGTGGGTGGCAGAGGGGGTAGGTATCTACGTGTCTGGAACTGTTATATACTTGCAATAGCTGAAAGGCGGTAAAGTGCCAAAATTTAAAGACATTTGTTGTTGTCAGCATGCCTTGCAAACTCCCACCTGTAGAAACAATAATAATTCATATCAGGTAGCAATTATTTAAATGTACTTATAGAACAGTCAAAAGCAAATTATATTACCCTCCGGGTCACAATCATGTGCATAATCCAAACCAACTAATAATAAATCATGTTTTGCCTCGTGCCAGGCACTATATGCATCAATAATATATATACAGTATATATATACAAACATGCCAGCAATGGAATAACCAGCACACGTGGCTACCTGTTTGAATTGCTTTATGTTTTCACTACTGTTTCTGTGGCCTCTGCACATGGTGGCATGGTGAGATAGCTTCTGTCATAATACAAAAACTTGCTGACAGTCTCTGTAAAGCTGTAGAGTAGGCATGCCAAGGAAATTAGTGATAGCAACATGCACAAAAAACTACATATGCCACAATATGCAGTCTATTGCACCATAAAGCAGTGCAGTTCCCTGTCCAGCCAACAGATGGAGTTCCAGTTGCTTTTTTACATATTCAGCTATTTCAGATTTCAGATGTGCTGACAAAAGCCTATTAATAAAGAGATGTTAAACACAATGTTTAAAAACGGAAATTTGTAAAATGGACCTAAGAAACTTGCCTAACTTACCTTTTTTTAATGTAATGTTGTTGTCGTTACCTCCTAAATTTCAGACACAGCTAAAAAGTAAAGTAAATGGCTGAAAAAAAGGATATCCTCTTGTAAACTGTTGATAGTGACACAACTGTCACCATTGGAAGATTTTGTTTTATGATTTAATGTTTAATTTTTCCCTTTATTTTTAGTGACAATGACCAACAGGTAAAATCGAGAGCATGTATCTCCCCAGTAAGAACAGCATTACTAACCTGATATAGGTTCAAATTCATCATCATCATCTAAACTAAAAACTTTTTCACTTCACAGAAAAATTTTAATAAACTGTCTCAGATGGTGTTACTGTAGGGACAGTACTTTGAGATATTGCATGACAGTAACATTCTTGAATCTAAAATCTTGTGTCTTTCACTTTTATATAAATCCAAATACTTTAAGCCTATGACTAATGGAAAAAAAACTGACATGCATTTACTGACAACATAAAGTCAAAGCACAAAACTGGATAGAATAGATTAGGGTGTAGTGTCCCTTTGTTACATACTTCTAGCTTTATGTATTTTAACCAGGCAGATTTGGTTTACGTCTACACTGGCAGTGGGGTTAGGGAAGTGGAATGCAGACAGAAATACTACTCCAGATTACTAATTACCCATTAAAGTGACTTTTTGCTTTCAAGGATTCATTATCCAGTCCAAGGCTTCATTTTCTCTAATTAGTGGCTTGCTTTGATCACTGAAATAATGATTTAGTATTCTATCACACACGATGCTACCATTTTTCTTTCGCTTTTTTAAACATCAATTTTGATGTACTAATAGACATAGCTCAGCTTTCTTTTTCCAATATGGTAAAGAGCAATGTGTGAATCTGAAATTTGTAAAAATAAAAATCAAATTTATTAGTTTTAAAATGTTTTATCTCAAGTACCAGCATCTGCTGTGTTTCAACGAAAGAAAAAAAAGCTATGCTAAATTTCAGAGTATAACCCCACCCTACTAGATTTGGCATTTGCTATCTCACTAGACAGTAACAATTTATTTGGTGTGACGTGTTGCTCTCCTAAAGCCCCACTCTTACATTTGAACTTGGCTAATTTACTTAAGTCATCTTCTGAAAATAGCTGATGGAAAATTACTAGATTTCAGGATACCTAAAGAAGCAGTTAATCTCAAAGAAGGAATAATATCGCTTTTGACATTACACATAGTGTTTGTATACTAGTTTATCTGCCTTTATTCATTTAAATTGTGTTTATGTTTGTCTTTGAGTTTTTGTGTCAGTTGTGTTTGTCTTTGTGTTTTCTCAGTTATCTAAATATTTTATACTGTTTCAGATTTTTATTTGTCAAATATTTATAATTAAAAAATTCTATGTTAACTTGACGCGATGGTATTTAGTTCCCTCTCGCCTCAAGCATTGCACAAACCAGTTCTAGTATGTGTTTTAGAAGCTGTAGAGAAGAGGGCACAGCAATACATATATGGTGGAAGTATCTGTTTGTAAATAGGTTTTGGAGCAGCAAATTCAAATTTTGAATGGCATGCTTCAAATATATCTCCCAAAAGATCCTTGGGTTGCTCTGCTACATTTCAAACCTTCAAATATTACCAACAGACAATTCCAGATAGTTACCCATTTTTTACTTGCGGCAAAACAAGTAATAGCACACCATTGGAAACAGCAGACGCTACCTTTTCACGAGGTGAAAGCCTGAATGAATAATACATTATTGAATGAAAAATTAACAAGTATTTTGTAAGATTCCCATGACAAGTTTATGTCCATATGGGAGCCATGGTTACAATATGTGAATCCATCTATACCCCTAACAATATTATCTGGTTGGTAACAACTTACCCTGCAATCATTATGGTTAAATGTATAATGTTTGTTTCCCCACTTGGTCTGTTTTTTCCCCACAAGTTTCTTTTGTATTGTTTTCTATGGGTAGTTTAACTGTTTTATGTGCTCAAAGGATAGGAAATGGACTCTGTCTAGTGAAAGGAAAACACACTGTACAAAACAGTTTTATTGTCAAATTATCTGTATTTATATGCTGATATTATGATATGGAAATTAATATTGCCACATGTACTATTTCACTGCTCCTCATCCAGATTTCATGGATGTATGCAAATGACTATTTGTTTATTGTTATGTTTGTATAAAAAAAACTGACCTCAGAAAAAAGTGTCGATCTCACTATGCATGCATAAGTTCTGCACTTTTTTTTACATTGCAGGAAAGTCCCCAGCATGCAAAAAAAATAGCCCAGATACTTGACATCTCATGGGAATGTGTTGGGTTTGTTATTACCACTATCCTAGATATGCGCAAGCTTTCAGCGAAGTGGGTGCCGAAATGTTTGAACAGTGATCAGAAGAAGGAACAAGTTGAAGCATCCAAAGCCGTTTTAGCCCATTTTGAAGCTGCACAGGACTTTTTGGCTAGGTTAGTGACTGAGGATGAAACCTGGCTCCACATCTATGATCCTGAAACCAAGGAACAGTCAAAGGAATGGCGGCACAGGGGGTCCCCGCGACCGAAGAAAATTATCCAAAAAAATCATGGCATAGATTTTCTGGGACAAAGACGGTATTCTGTTGGTGGACTTCTTACCTCAGGGCTCTAGTATCACCAGATAGTATTATGCTAACCTTCTGGACCACCTGAAGGAGGCAATTAGGATGACCCGCCGTGGAAAGTTGAAAAAAGGGATCCTTTTTTTGCAGGGCAATGCACCTGCACACACGTCCAATGTTGTGGCTGCAAAATTGAACACCCTGGGTTTCCAATCGGTCCACCATCCCCCCTACTAACCTGACCTTGCCCCTTGGGACTATTATCTGTTCCTGAATTTGAAAAAACACCTGAAGGGGCAACGTTTTGAGGACATTTCTGACATCAAAGAGGCTGCTGAGAGCTGGTTTGGGGCCAGCGAAAGGACTTTTATTTGAATAGTCTAGAAAAGCTGCAACTACGCTATACCAAGTGCATCAGACTCAGGGGCAATATGTTGAATAAATGTGTTATTTCATAACTTCTCCTATTCCTGGGCAAAGCCAGGAATTTCTCAGCACCCCCTTGTATCCTAGGACGCTCTTTGTTTCAGTCTTTACTAAGGTCACTTCCTCTCCTTTGTGCATATATATCATTGCATATCCTATGGTGTACCTTTAAATCTGATGAAGAGTGGGGACACTAGAAGAAAAAGTTCAGTACTTTCCTTTATACCTGTTACATACATACTATATAATACTAATAAAGGTAATGCAGGCATATATGTAACAAAAAGGTAATTTGTGTCATTATCAGAGACATTTCCAATCACTACCTGTCACTCTAAACCCTGTCAATATTAAAGAAAGCAAGGGGAGATCTCCTCCTTTTCAGGGTTACAGACAGCAGTTAAAAAGGTGACACTTTATGAACACAAATTCATAACACAATTGACATAAAGCATTTCATTTCGTTATTGCTAAAGTACTTAATTGTAATATAAAAACCTAGTCTGTGTAAATGAGAAAAAATAACATAAAGAAATAAAGTTAAATAAAATGGAAGCTGAGGATGATCAAAAAAGCAGATCTTTTCGACTTACCATCTTATAAATGTATTTATACTTACCTGTTACTTTCTCTTCTATTTCTCTAACAATTGCAGAATTGTATGACTTATATTACATATTTGAAAAACTTTCTGGGGATACAGGGTGTTTGCACATAAAATTTAGTTCCAACAATGGGCCTGATTTATAAAAGCTCTCCAAGGCAGTGAAGCTGGGTGAGCCAGCAACCTGGAATGGATTTCTTCAAAATCATTTGCTATTTGCTAGCAAATATTTTGAATCCTGGCCAAGATCCATTCCATGTTTTCTGGATCACCCAGCTTCACTGATGAAAGTGTATCCTCTCCAGCCTTGAGGAGCTTTAATAAATCAGGCCCAATGTTATTTCCTCTAAAGACACATAATACAAAATGGCATTCTATTTTTCATTTGCTTACAAAGAAAAAATTAAAAGGACATTTTTTTTTTATTATTCAACCCTCACTTCTCAAATTAAAGAAAAAAAAACACTTGACAAAGTCATCCTGCACGTCTTACTTGTCTTCTTGGCAAGATGTTTGCCAGACCTGAATCACAATGTATTTGGCAGGTTTCTGGGTTGCTAATGTAATTTCAATCTGTATAAATATGTATGCGAGTCCAGCACTAAACTGCTTTATACAAATTGTTTAGCAAACAAGTAGTAAAGTTAAAAGTCTCTCATCACCCTTTAACAATTGATGGTACACCATACCAACTACTTTTTTTCAGGGACAAGTACTGCCTGTAATTTTTCTAGATTTGGTTTACCATTATTATTCTTATTGACTAAGTAGTTCACGGAATAAATAGACATTGCATTATTATTTTGGAGACAAATGACAGACTTAAAAGAATAAAATCTAATCAAACATGTACTGCCTGGCCAAAACAGCCACGCACTCAAGTATTTCATTGGACAGTCTTTAGCTTTGATTTCAGCTTTCAGTAGCCATGGTATTAGTCTGATGAGTTTATGCAATGCCACAACATTATTTCCATCCAAAGTTACAGTAAATGCATTGTATTGATGAGTTGGACTGCTGTGTAAAGTCTTCACAACATCCCATCAATTCTCAGTGGGGTTAAGGACTGGACTGGACTGTGGTGGCCAATCCATGTGTGAAAAAAGGGTCTCATACTGATTAAACCACTTTTTCACAGTCACCTGGCATTGTCATCCTGGAATATGTCTGTGCCATCACGGAAGAATATAAAAAATTGATGGAAAACCTGGTCCAAACATGAGACAGCAGACTTAAAATTTCCACTTAAAATTTAATGGAGGCTATAGCCAGTATTTTTATTGCAGCAATGCAGCAAATAGCAACAAACAGTGGCGCAGCTTAGCTACTAATTGGCTCATTCAAGTCCCTGTGTGACTGAAGCAAGACATAAATACAGTCACATTTCATATGAGGCAGCAAAACTCACATATAGTAAACAGTTTGTCCTGTGGAGTTCAGTTCCCTCCTAATTCTGGGATCACACTGAGCTCCTCACAACATAATGCTGCCTGAACAAATGGCACACCTATGCTTCACCTCAACACTTGAAAACCCAGACATGAAACCCTCCCACTCTTTTCTCAGGTTCCAGGACCCTAACAATCTGACTCTCCACAAACCAAGCTGAAAATCCAGCTAATGCAAAACCTTTCCTGGAGCCTTAAAACATGTATTATCTTTGTCTCGATGGTACATACAGCCCATCCAATACCTTCCCCACA
Source organism: Pyxicephalus adspersus (assembly GCF_032062135.1). Lineage (NCBI taxonomy): Eukaryota > Metazoa > Chordata > Amphibia > Anura > Pyxicephalidae > Pyxicephalus > Pyxicephalus adspersus. Next base: position 84,180,554 of record NC_092861.1, on the reverse strand, counting down.
AGATTTTGGGACACTATGGTCTTTCAATATATTTAAATAGCCAGCTGGCCTTATTTTTGAGCATATAACATTGCTGAACTTAGACATGACCAATTAAATCAACCCCAAATCATAGCATGCCCCAAGTTTGGGGACAGTGTACTGTAGTTATCAGTAAATTAACCTTATCAATCATAAAGAAGGGATAATATACACCAGGGGTGCTCAACCTATGGCCCTGGGCCACATCTGGCCCGTGAAGCTTCCAGATTCGGCCCTCTTACGATTCCCTCTCTGCTTGTTGTCTTGCAGGGGATAGGGCGCTACCAAAAAGAGAGGGAGCTTCCTGAGCATGCTCAGTGTTAGCTCCCTGAGAATGGGCGTGTACTATAAACCTCAGCAATCAGCTGTGGCTGCCCCCTGCCCACCTTGTACTGTGAGATAATCCCAGCCGTAGCAGTATGAGAGCTATGTCTGTGTCCATGCAGCAGTCATTATCCCTATGTATAAACCTTCATATCTCCTTCACTGATTATGATTATTATTAAAATTTCAGATATGTGAAATTTTTAGGGTACACAGAGGACCCTGAGAGCTGATACTAAACCAAAGTTGAGCCCCCTAACCATAACAAGTTACCAGATACAGGGTCACAAGCATAAAATCTGAACAACAATCAGGGACATTTTAACATTAAGGGGGGCTATTTCAAGACTCAAATCTAAAAAATGAGTTTGCATGTTAGGAACCCCTGGGGGCCACTTCCATGGCAATGAAAAATAGGGTACTGTCAGATATATACTGTCCAATAAATACTTGCACGTTCACAAAAATTCAAGGCTGCGTGTGGTTGCGGTGCGGTTATTGCTTCCTCATGCAATAGAACTCTGCCTAAGGGGAGACGCTCAGTACCTCTCGCTGAGGCCTGGAGTCAAATCTGCAGACATTGCGGTGCGAGGGACTGAGCAGCATGTGGAGTGACTGTTACACATAGCTGGACACTTACCTTTTCTGAGAGATGTTGGCAACTGGAAATGTGGGAGGCAGTGAGAAACTCCTTTTGTCCCCCCCCCCCTTTCCTAATAAAATGTTACACCCATCATATCATGCTACCCCGTCACACATAGCAATCCCCTTACTCTCTATGAACCCCAATTACTCTGTAAGAAAAGGGAAATGTAACTGCAAGTGGAGAACTCTTGTTCCCCCTAAAATTTTATCACTACAACGCCATCACATAATTCAAAAAACTACATCTGTCATAACATGCTATCTTGTCTTACATATCTGGCCACTTACCTTTTGTAAACCCCAATTTCTCTTTACCAGTAGAGAAAGGGAAGTGCAAGATAAGTGAGGGATGCCTTTGGCTACCCCCCCAACTAAAAGTTTATCACTCCTATCATACCATGGTGCCCTGTCACATATAAATGTCCCAATTTCTCCTGAAAGGGGAGCTCTAGGCATATTAAACTCCCCCTAAAATGTTATTGCTTTGGTGCCATCACAGGATAAGAAAAACTATAGCTATTATGCCATGCTACTCTGTAACACATATCTGGTCACTTACCTTCTGTGAACCCTAATTTCTCAGGAAAGGGGAGATGTAGAAACCTGAGATGTAGTAAGAACATATCCCCCTTGGCTATCTGTCACATGAATTCTATTTCTCTATTGCAGAAATTTGGGGCTATAGAGAAGGTTAGTGGCCCCCTATAAATGACATGACGCATTGAATGGTGTAGTTTCTGCTCTTTGGTACAGGAATTGTGAACAGAAAGCAATATATGACTGTCCAGCATTAAAAAATTCATTAATAAAATAAGCATCAAATGGTGAGTGCAGACATTCTTGATTTGTAATTCTTTGGTGAATATACATTACGGTAACTAGAAACATTTCAATTTAAATACATTTTTTACATTTTAAATTAAAAATATTCTAGTTTTAAACATACATCTTTATGATTTGTTTGCATTGTTGCCCACAAGTTTTATCTCAATTTCAACAGTGGCCCCCAAATGAAAAATTGTTGGGCACCACTGGTATAGACAATAAAAAGAAAATATATATAAAAAATAAAACATACTGGCCTGAAAAATGCTTGCCTACAAAAGAATCACCCTTTAAATTGCCCTGAGATAGCAGACCTCATTGTCGCATTAGCTGATTGCCTATGACAGCTAAAAATTGGCTGATGACAAGCTAAGATTACCGGCCTTGCTTGTTGATAGCCAGTCTTTAGTGAATGCACCTAGTGTGCAGGTAAGTTGCTGTGTGCCTAGTGTCATGTGTTTACAACCCCACCCCTTGGTGTCATACGTCTGCCATGTGTTTGCTTACCATCCACATGGATTGTGCTATAGCTGCAATGCATCAAAATTGTATAAAGTGAGTTAGTGGATGAAGTAGACAAAGTAATAGTAGTAAAATAGCAGGAGAAACAACAGTACAAAGTACAATCATGTGGTGAAATATGGTATTCAAATGATAATGATGGTAAGCTTCTACTGTGTGTTAAGTATAACATGCTATGTGTTAACTTTAGATAAACAAATCATTCCGATTGTCAGCCAGGGTTCACCTGATTCTCCAGTGAACTAGGGAAGGAAAGAAATAAGGAACACAGGAGAGACATATAATCAACGGATGTTATATTTAAATGCATATTCTAAAATACTGTAACCCCAAACATGAAAACTATTTTCTAAAGTTGCTTTTGTAAAATTTGGATTCTACTTTATATATGTAAAGGGATATGGGTTATTGTGCTTTTAAAATTAGCACTTAAGTATAAGTTGCATTTATAAGACTATTATTGTAAAATATTCATGTTCTTCATAACTTTAAAGCTCTTTGAGTGAGGTTACAGTCAGCATTCTGCATGCCCACAGTTTCCTGACCTTTACTGCCAGATTTCAATATCAGACTTTAGCTGAAAGATGCTAATTTTATGTAGAAACCTCAGACTGACAGTAAAACAGGGAGGGCAAAAGTCATCACTGCTTACTCAGTGCTTTTATAACCAGTCGGTTGGAATCCTGATACATGTGTAAACAGCCAGGATATATTTAAAGGGTATTTCTGTTTATTTGCAGACATTCTTTAAACTTTAAAATGTCCTTGTCATGGGTAGTATGAGAGAAACATGCAGAAATGTAAATGTAATTTGCAACATTTAGTTAAGTGGCTAAAGCAGACTGCTCATGAAGGTGCAAGGTCAGCCTATTTCCTAGATCTTCAAACAAAACCTGTTAATATAAAAATAAAAATAATACACCTTTAGAAGATGAAAAGGAATATAAAATATGCACCTTAAACGTGGATTCTGGTCCTTTTGCCAAGGACAAGGGTGATGTCATTCCACTTTCTCCCAATCCTGTTGAAATGCCTTCCTGTGCAAGAGCACATTCTTGTGGGATCCTTAGCTTTCCCAGAATTCCATCAGAAGGCTGAGTGATGTAACCCCCACCTAGGAATACATGTAAGTGTATTGGGGGATATAAATTAGCAGTTTTTTATGGGGGGGGGGGCTAAGACATAATTTGAACCTGCTTTTTTTATGCACAGTCTTTTTTAATGGCTTGATTTTAGTTGAAATCCAAAAAAATATTACAAACCCATCTAATGTGTGTACTAGATTAGGGTTACTTTGATATAATTTTACAAGTACAATCAAGAAATTACTTTGAACTTTGAGAAGCTGTTGTTGAAATATCAATTATTACTTACCATTGGCAAAAAGAATAAGGCCACAAAAAAAAGTTTAGACTACAATGTGTATGTCATTACCACTAGCAGTCAAGACTTTCAACAAAGTAATTATTTATATAACATGGATATAATTAGCAGTTATTTTAACTTTAAGTAACTTTATTATAGTCTTTAAAAACTGCTGAAATGTAAACATTTAAAGGTATAATTTTCTGCCATTATGTGCTAGTTTAGGTTTATATAATTGGCCTTAAGTAACATGTTTCAAGAACATGAGGTATGTAAGAAACATACTTGCAGTTGTGTATAATTTATGTCACGTTGTATAAACAGAGGCACAACACCAGTAGGCTAAAATTACTAAAACTCATTTCCTACAAGAATATAAAATGCTCAAAGAAGTATGTGCACAACAGATCCAATAAAACTAATAGAATTCAGTCATGGAAAACTGATGTCAGTACAATAAGCGTATTAATATTTTCATAACTAGCCAAGTATTTATTAATTATAAAATTCTTGCAATCCATGATCTGTAGAGATTTAATAAAATGTGTTTTCAACTCTGAAAATGTAAACTTACAACTTTACTAGACAGCAAACACTAGAGAATCAGAAGACATTTTATGTCCTACAATGTACCACCCCTGGTTTGAGCTGAGCCAACTGATTTGTGTCAATTATTAGGCCTTTTTGTCCTAAACCCTAAGTCAGTGTTTCTCAACCAGGGTTTCGTGGAACTGTAGGGTTCCTCCAGAGATTACTAAGCAATTTGTGCCTCTCAGGTCCATAACTGACCAATGATCTTTTTTTTGCTATCTGTAAGGATGACATTCTACCTAATGGCCAGCAAAATAAGAGACATTCATCCCACTGACCATCAAACTATTGTATTGTGAGTTGTGGATATAGTAATATAGCCTGAAGGCCTGAAAGTTATTTCCTTATGTTTCCTTATGTTAAGGAGATCGCAAAACACTGCCCTAAGTGTGAATGTATTTTTCAGCAATGCAGGAGAAAAGTAATAGGTTCACTTAATAAAGGAGAAAGTAAAATGATAATTTATTCTGTGCACCTCTCCAACACCATGTACTTACCTTAATATTTGTACTCACTTTATTATTCTGTTTAAATACTAGAAGCAAAGTGACCTTCCAGGTATGGGTTAGCATGTAAATGATTCCCCTGTACCCCAGTGCTGGTGCATTGATGATTGGACCAGCATTTACATATGGTCTATTCATCAAGGCACGAACACTGGGGTGTGGGGGCACTATGTATCAGAGCTACAGGCACCAGTAGAAATTGAACACGTTCTTCATCTACTAAATATATTTAGTATTACTGTCTATCCTATCCAAGACTAGGAAGTTATGAAAGTGATAAGCAGTAACTACTGCCGAATATACCTCACTTACCTTCTCACCCTAGTGTTATTATCATGCTTATTAATATATGTCACCCAAACATAAGTAAGCCAGTTTGGCACTTTATTCTATTTGTTACATTAATACTACCCAGTATAAGTATATATATATATATATATATATATATATAAATACATATATATATAGTTTTTGATTATACCACACTCTGTCATTATTATGTATATAATGTGTGAAGAATAAATGTACATATTCTATATATTGTATGAAGGTATATATGTAGGCATTTAACATGCAGATGTACATTGTACCCAATATGGTTTATTTGAGGTTGCAATGTATTTTATTGTTCTCTTTTTGAATCTACACACAGACCGTACAATCTTTTTACAATTTACCCCTGAGGAAGCCAAGCGTGGCGAAACGCGTTGGGACTTTTATGACTAATACAGTTTTATAACCTACTTGGTTAGAGCATACTTGTCTAGCACATATATCCTAGTCTTGTGACAAAGCAACTAGACTGGGGATTTTGAAAGGAATGTATGTGTCATGAATATGTATGAATCTAAAATGTGTAACAATATATATTTAACATTTCAACAAAACCTTCCGAGCCTCGAACCTCTTTCTTCTGTCTTTTTATCTATTTGTGAGTTAATAAAATCTTCTAAATTATAGCAATCTACTGTTTCTCTTGGATTTTCATGAAAAGGTAAAATGGCTAATCTACTGAGGCCATTACCATGGGTTTTTAAAATGTGGCACTTTGGGGAGTTGCTGCAAAGGAATTTCTCAATGGTAGCAGGATCTTTTTTGCTGACTAATGTGCCTCTGGACCTGGTTATTCTGAAGGGAGGACCAACAGCACTGGTTTTACTGTAATTGTTTTAATCTACTTTATCCAGCTGCAGGCAGCACTCACAAACATCACCTGAAGCACAATTTTTGATGTGTGGCACTGTAATCGTGCCACACAATGTGAACCTCAGCTGACAGATTTCTAATATTTGCTACAGGGTAAATCTTGCTTTGTGCTTCAACATTTGCAGCTTTGATGCTGCTATTTTACTACTCTGCAAGAAAAATACTGCTTTGTGCTTTGAACCCATTTCTTCTGAGAAAGTGACCCTGGGCAGATTCACACAAGAAGAAATTTAATTTATTTCGTAATTTGTCCAGCATCTGTTCTTCAATGCAAAAGTGCTTTCTGTACTATTTGGAAATTTACTCACATTTGCCAAACTACCATTTGTTGGTTTTGTGTGAGGAATGTCAGACTCCACTGTAGTCTTTTAGCTTACAGAGAATAGTAAATCTGTCCTTTTAATACATTTTTGTTTAACATTTTTGGGTAAATTTTTCATATTTGAATTTTTTTTTCATTTTGGTTTCCCCCCAATGCTGAAGGATATGTGGGATTGATTTCACAAAATTGAGAGGCTACAGGCTTTTCAGCCCTTCTTATAAAGACTTTACTATCTACTGCTTTTAGGTGGTACTAAAACTGTGGTTTCTGAAAGTTTCCCTATAAAAACCCTCTCCTAATAATAGTTTTTCAAAGCAGTACCCATCTCCGCATGAATTTTAAACAGCAGTTTCTCCTGTTCACCCTAACTATGGAAATATCTTAAAAAAAAGTTTACTTTCCTTAAAAACCAAGTTTGCCTATACCTACACAATGCAGGCAGACAAACAGAACACAAAGCTGAAGCCAATACAAACATACTAGCAGAACAGAAGCCAAGGCTATAGAAGTCAGATAAGCTACTTCAGAAGTCAAATCCAATACAAGTCAGATAAACAGGTTTGGATCAGAATATACAGACAACATGTTCTAGCCCAAATACAGAAACAGACACAGGCTACGTTGTAAAAGTTGTAAAAAAATAAAATCAAAAGAATGCATCAGCCAAGGTTGGTGAAGGCAAAGCCCCTAAAAAGCAAAATCACGACAGAAAGAAACAACAAAACTCAGTGCAGTGTACTGAGCACTTCCCACAGTATATATTATTTATGTTTGTGTTTTTTTTACTGGTATGTGTCACATTTGCCTTTGTTGCATTCTTTCTTCCTCTCATGTGAAATATATGGTGTTCCTGCTAGTTTCCCTTGTTTGCTTTTGAATTCTGACCAGGACAAGCATGGAAGCAGTTCCACTCTGGTGAGGTCAATCTGTTTCCCTTGGCTGCTACATGGCGATTCACTATGTCTGCTCACCAATTCCTTGTATCTCATGAAGTCAGTTTTTCAAACAAGAATTCCCATTCTGACCTGCTTTCAGTAGACCAATGCTTCTTAACCAGGGTCCCTCCAGTGGTACTAGCAAAAGCAAATCTTACATGGAACTCTAAATTCCCTCCAGAGGTTGCTAGGGGGTCTTCAAGCCATGACCAATTTGTTACACAGGTCAGTTTAAATGACCCTTATTATCTTTTTGGCTATCTGTAAGGGTAACATTCTTCCCATTGCCAGAAATATAAAAGAAAATCTTCCTACTGACCACCGCACTAGTGTACTGTGAGCTGTGGATATAGTAATCATGGCAAAGAGGTTCCCTGTAAACGTAAATACCTATATTTATATATATTCAGGCTCACCTTTGCTTTATTAATTTTCCCATCGCAGGCCTGTAATAGGTTGGAAATAGTAACTGAACATAAATCCAGCTTGAAGGTTTGTTGTCAAATGCTCTACAGATACTGGGATTAGTACTTTTAGGGCTCTTTTTATAAAACAGGTAATCTGTCATTTTCTTAAATCTTCCATAGTGGGAATCAATTATTGCCATTGAAACACATGGACCTGGAGGATTCCTACCTGGGAATGTTTGAAAGAATGTCAGATTCCCTGGTTTATGAATAGAGCAAATAGTTTCATCACCAAAAAGCTATTCAGAGGAAAATTTGGCTGTTATGCTATCACTAATATTTCTTCAAAAGATGAGTTTTTTGTTTGTTTGCTTTTTTACTATCAATGCATGAAAACTGTTTAAAGAAGGTTTAAAGTGAGTTGATGTATTGGCCATTCCCTCTGCTGTGTGGATCTGAATATATCAAGCCATTGGTAAAATATTGCCTTCAAACCACAATTCCACTGTCTGGTCTGGTTGACCAGAAATATGTTGCTGCAGCAATGCTGTAAAGCTGATTGTGAAGTTCTATAGAAAAACAAATATTGTGACAAACTCACAGGAAACTTATTGCACTCTATGACACAGTACTGGGTACCACATGAAGAGAGGACAGGAACAGGTCACAACCTATTTAAGGCTCAGGTTTTCAGATGAGCAATTCCTTCAGTATTCTTAAACAACATAAATATCAGCGTGTGTTGAGTTCAGCTAGAGAGCAGTAATCTGACCCTACTACACAGCATTTTATTATTCTTAAACTTGTGGCAGAGATTAAAAAAATATTTTTCCAGCTGTTCCGGGATTTTTAAAGCTAGTGATCTTAGGTTACAGATAACCAAAATTAATTTGCCTGTGTTTTACTTTTTATGGGGTATTTATAAAGGAATGTACAGGTGATATAAGATGCAATAAAATTGTGTTTAAAAAAATGTTTATTATTGTAATTTTTTCCTATATCTATTTATTTACTAAGATCAACATGATATACAGTAGTCTGATTCAGGGATTGTAAAATTAAGTGTCTTGCTATTATATTGAAAATTTATACAAATATATTATAACATTTTACTTTCATGTTTGCTTATTGGAAATTGAAAAGATAGAAAAGTGCATTATATCATATATTTAAGGGTTACATTTATAATTCATATTGTAGTTGTTACCTGTTAAGTACAGACATAGGATGAAGTCTTCATAGTACAGGATTCTTGCTTTATAATGATAGCACTGTCACAACATGTTTCAAAGCCAACATTTCAGGGACAAGCAGGACAACTATTCTACAATTCTACACTCCACAGCCTAATCTAAATGTGAACCCAAAGGGGAATACTGCAACCAGGATTCTGGCTAAAACACTTTCCTGTACCAGGAGACACATACCAAATGGGAGATTGGAGACAATCAATATCTATTGATCCTTAATATATCATTCATGTGCAACATTGTGTATACCTGTATAAAATACATTATCATTGCAATTACAAGTATTTGGTTACATAAAGCATCAAAATGTCACAGTTTGAAGAGTTTTTGCATATTCAAGTTATTTCACAGAATACAATACAAAATTTGTTGTTGTTTTTCATTAATTACAATATTTTATGTATCATCAACTTCATATGCTGGGATGCCAGTCCAGAGATAACACAGTCATTTACATTATGGAGTATATGGTATTTCCTCCAAAAAGTTTGCAATGTGGCCGGTAAAAGAAGTAAGTCCAACAATTGGAGCTCCAGGACCGCTTTATAAATTTAAATGGTGCTTTATATTATCACAGATCAGGAATGTTCATGAAAAACTATAAAATTACTCATAGATTTTCTCAAAAAGAACATCTGAGGGCAACAATGAAATATGAGACTGTTACCTTTTTATGTGGGCTCTGACTCAAATTGAATAACTGGTACACTTGTTCTTTCTGTTTAATACTAATCCCCAAGTAAATATTACTTTTGTTAAGATTTATTCAAGCAAAATGTGACTGCCATACATTCCGATATGTTGCCTAAATAAATTAAATCAATAATGCAAATGGCAGCATTTGCAGCTGCCGGCACAGGATAGACCTTGGTGGGATCCCATTTTTGTACATCTAGATTTTACTTTTTTGTAAATAGGTAAGGAGTACTATTTACCCCTGTACTATTTCTTCAGGGTGAGGGGGTAGATATCTAAGAGAGATAAGTTCCCTTATTAACAATCACTCCACAAACTTTAAGCCACCCCTGATCAAGCAGATAAAAAGTCTCTGAAAGTATAAGGCATAAAAACTCTGCTCCTTTAACTACAAAAAATGTTTGAATTTATTATCTGGATGGGAGCCATTTAGGAGAAAATAAATGAGTGCTGTAGAAGACTGGGCAATAGGAATATCTAAATGGTATAGGAGGAGGTCCTAGCCAAAAAAGGTTTATTTAGGTTTCTATTCAGGTTAGAAAGTTAAACTCAAAATTGGGCATAGTATAAGATGTAAAGAGGGACAGGACATTCCTTGCTGTGCTAAGGGGGAACAGTTTACCATCCAAGTCAAGGATTTTTACTAAACTCCTTATCCTTATTCCCCTAGATTCTCAGAAATAAAAACTTTAAGTTGGGTATCTTCTCGAAAACATAGGACAAGGTTGACAAAACTTAGGTTGACAAAGCTACGGCCGCAGAAAACAGTGTGTGTCAGCTGTTATTTATTAAACTGTTCTCAGTTACCTCTAAGGACTGCATCATGATGTTACCCCGTGTTATAGGGAATAGGAGGGGGAAGGAATCTGCAATCCTTTTTGGTAATATATTACTTTTTATTATTATTTTGGGCTTATGTATGCTTTAAATTGTAACACTGCTTGTGTAGCAATTAAAAATGCAAAAGCACATTTTTTGGTTTGGGATAGAGCATGTTATGCTTTCCTTGTTTATGTCTTTTTCTTTGTTAGGGACTCTCTATATCCTGATCACCTGTGTTACTGGGAATGGAAGTTATGCAAAAATCTTAATGGCTATCAGATCACACAATAGAAGTGAAATCTTTCAACAGGTACAGTGTCTAGGAAAAGTTGTTATTTTTTCACTAAGGGCAGATTTTCTTCCACTTCCTGTAGCATTTACAAAGATGGCAAAATAATGACCAGGGTTTAACCATTCTCTGCTCTATCCATAAAGGATTAGGTGTTACTTTAGATACATTGTCAATAAAAATTGAGCTACAAACATTTTGTGCTCTTAAAGGCACAACCTATCTCTGTCATAAAGTAATTTAAAATAAGATTAGTACACTGCAACCAACTGTTTCATTTACTATGAGTAAATACAGTGAGCAATAGTAAAATCAGACTTAACCTCTTTTAATTATAACAAGATGGAGATATACCCTTTTTAAGAAGAAACCCTTTTTTTGCTGTTAACTGCTTTGGGTACTAGAATGTTGAGAACGTACCATAGGTGACATTTTCTTTTGGCAGCACAGGCACCAGTATTACATGATTACGCTAGACTTTGGAAAATGTTACAGAAATATATAACAAAGTCTAAACTTTGCGACATTAACAGTGCAAAGGAAAAATGTTAACAGTAATTAATATTTATATAGTAAACATATTCACTGTGTGGCCACAGAATAACATTTTATTTAATAAGTGATCTGTTCTCTGTTAATTCAGGGTAAAGAGAAACATATTGGATGAACTGTAAAATTAATATATATGTGTCATTCACATGCAAGTAGAATTTTTTAAAAATACCATTTTATACGGTGATATGTATAGAATACTACCGTGTTTAATACTGATATATTATATTCTGTTATAAAACAAAAACTTAACAAAATAAACTAATCTGTAAACAGATTGGGATTTTAATGCAAACTATTACTACAGGTGCCAATGTTTGTTTACATATGAGGTTACAATGGGGTTGATTTGATAAGATTGTCTACAATTACTTTAATTGTCAACACTTAAAAATATCCATAAAGATTTTGTATGTGTTTTAAGTGTTTATAAGGAAGTTTTTACATCAAGATAGGTGGCAAAGAAGAGGTAGTACAGAGGAAAAATGCCTTCCAATTGTGCTCCTATTGTGTTTGGAAGGGGTTTCGGGCATTTTAGCTCTTCCCAAATATTTCAGGATGCGTTTTCTTTACAGACCGTCAAGGAAACCTTCTAGGATGGACTGACCCATTGGAATGAATGAGAATTTCAAGCATGGGTGTTTAAATACTGAAGAAACACTCTGCCTAGACTAAGTCTTAAAGAGACTAAACAAACTAAACCGAGTCCATACTCGCTTTTCCCCATTCAGTCATGAATGGCGTCATCTTCTTCCACATTCCTATCTTACGCCATCTTGATTTGCCAGGCTGGGATGACATTCAGTCCTAATACCTAGGGAAGATTGGATGTGCCAAGTATCCTGGCAAAAAACAGAAATCTGAATCACCTGCTTGCTTTTTTTTCTTCTCCCCTTTAAATTACATGCACATAGCACAAAGAAAAATGGTATTCTAATATTATGTTTAAACTCAATTACGAAAATCTCTTATAACCTTTAACTTTTTTTGTGTCTTTTCAAAAAGTTGTTTTCAGTCTTACTAAATTTACAGCTTTTTTGGGGTGGTGGTGGTTACATAGCTACATAGTAGGTTAGGTTGAAAAAAGACATAAGTCCATCAAGTTCAACCACTAGGGAAATAAACATATCCCAGATATAAAACCGGAAAAAATTTCCTTCCTGTTTGAATGAGGCAATTGGATGTTCCCTGGATCAATAGTCACTGTTATTTTTACTTTAAATCCCTAATACTCAGTTATATTCTGTGCTTCTAGAAAAGCACCAAGCTTTTTCCTAAAGCAATCTATAGTATATGCTGAAACTACGTTCTGAGGGAGCCGATTCCACATTTTCACAGACCTTATAGTGAGGAATGCCTTTCTTATCCTGAGCAAAGAGTGCCCTCTTGTTCTTTGTAATGATCTCAAAGTGAATAATGGGGAAGAGAGTTCTCTATATGGACCATTTATATATTTAGAGATGGTGATCATATCCCCCCTTAAACGTCTCTTCTCAAGGGAGAATAGATTCAGTTCAGCTAATCTCTCCTCATAGCTGAGCTCCTCCATTCCTTTTATTAGTTTAGTTACCCTTCTCTGCACTCTCTCCAATTCCACAATGTCCTTTTTGTGAACTGGTGCCCAAACCTGGTCTGCATATTTCAGATGTGGTCTGACCAATGCTTTGTATAGGGGCAGGATTATGTCTCCATCTCTGCAGTCTATTCCTCTTTTAATACAAGAAAGTATTTTACTAGCTTTAGATAGTGCTTGGCATTGCATGCTGTTATTAAATCTATGATCTACCAGAACCCCCAGATCCTTTTCCATTTCTGACTCCCCCAAATGTATTCCCCCTAGACAATATGAAGCATGCATGTTGTTAGTGCCCAAGTGCATAATTTTACATTTATCTATATTAAATGTCATTTGCCACTTGGCTGTCCAATCAAACAGTACATCCAGGTCTGCTTATAGATTATAGACATCCTGTATGGACCTAATTCCATTACATAGTTTGGTGTCATCTGGAAACACAGAAATGGTACTTTTAATCCAAAACAATATATCATTTATAAAGATGTTAAACAGTAAAGGTCCCAACACTGAACCCTGGGGTACACCACTAATAACCTTGGACCATTCAGAGTATGAATAATTTATTACAACTCCCTGGATGCGGTCTTTAAGACAGTTCTCTATCTATTTACAGATTGACTTTTCTAAACCTATCGACCCTAACTTGCATATTTACCGTCTGTGGGGTACAGTGTAAAATGCTTTAGCAAAGTCCAAGTACACTATATAAACAGCTATTCCACAGTCTACCTGTTTACTTACTTCCTCATAAAAAGAGAAAGAATTTGTTTGACAACTTCTGTCTTTCTTGCTGACTATTATTTATAATATTATTTTCCAGCAGAAACTCCTCTATGTGGCTCTTTATCAAACTCCCTAAGACCTTTCCAACTATGAACGTTAAACTAACCGGTCTGTAGTTACCTGGTAATGACTTTGCTCCCTTTTTTGAAGATAGGAAGCACATTGGCCTTCATTGGCCATGGCCAATCCATTGGTACCTTGCCAATGACTAAAGAGTTATTAAAAATTAGAAATAATGGCTTTGAAATAACAAAGCTCAGCTCTTTGAGAACACATGGATGTAATCCACCAGGTCCTGGTGCTTTGTCAACCTTAATTTTTCCCAGCTGTTTCTCTATCATATCAATTCTGAGCCATTGTGATCCATTTAAGGGAGTGTCATTGCTAATAAGAATTTAGACTTGAGCTATGCCATTTTTCTTTACATAGAGCTAAAAAAAGTGTTTAGTAAATCTGCCTTGTCTTTATCCCCAGTTACCAACCCAGCGACATCCTTTAAGGGGCCTACATGCTCAGATCTGATCTTTTTGCAAATAATATATTTGAAAAAAAATGGGGGATTTGCATTACTTTCCTTTGCAATCTGTCTTTCGTTTTGAGGTTTTGCACATTTTATCTCCTTTTTACATCTTTTGTTATATTCTTTATAGTTTTCAAATGATGAGGTGATCCTTCATTTTTATATTTTTGGAATGCCCTTTTCTTGTTCCTTATGGCTTTTTTAACATCAGCTGTAAGCCACATAGGTTTTAATTTTAGCCTCAAACCTATTACCCATTGGAATATATTTTTAGTGTGCTTTTGTAGAACAGACTTGAAACATTCCCATTTCTGTTCTGTGTTCTTTGAGGACAATATTGTCTCCCAGTCCAAGCCACAGAGAGCCGCCCTTAATAATGGAAAATTTGCTCTCTTAAAATTAAATGATTTTATCTTTCCTGTTTTTGCTTCCTGTTTACAGCTTACATTAAATGAAATCATATTATGGTCACTGTTACCCAGATTCTCTTTTATTTGCACATTTGTTATAAGCTCTGCATTGTTAGAAAGAACTAGGTCCAGCAGAGTACCATTTCTAGTTGGGGCTTCTATAAACTGTACCAAAAAAATGATCCTGTATTAAATTCACAAATTTCCTCCCTTTTGCTGTTCCTGTAGTGCCATTACTCCAGTTAATGTCAGGGTAGTTGAAATCTCCCATGATTAAAACATTTCCACTTTTTGCTGCTTTTTCTATCTGTGCTAGTAGTTGATTTTCCATTTCTTTAGCACTGGGTGGCCTATAGCAGACTCCAATCAATAATTGTGTGGTATTCAACCCCACATTCAACTCCACCCATAATTCCTCAACCTCATCACTTGTTCCATATGCAATTTCTTCTTTCACATTCACTTTTAGATCACTTCTCACATACAGGCCAACACCACCACCCTTTCGTTTGACTCTGTCTTTATGAAAGAGAGTACCCAGGAATATTGACAGCCCAGTCATGCGAAGAACAAAGCCAGGATTCAGCAATACCAACTAAGTCAAAATCCTCCTCACTCATTATTGCTTCCAACTCCCCTATCTTGTTTGCTAGACTTCTAGCATTGGTGAACAGGCTCTTTAAACTATTGCTGCTTTTACACTCATTGTTTGCCAAATCATTTTGTTTTTCAGTACAACTACTACTGCACAATCCAATGTTTATTTGAAACATGGGAAGCTCCATAAATACAATTATCCATAATTCTCCCCCCAACTATCCCCAATCCACCCTCCACTAGTGGCTGACCCCTAACTAACCGTTCTGCCACCTTATTTAACTGTCCCACCCCCTCTCTGTCCTAGTTTAAATATCCCTCTACCATTCCCCTAAATCTTTCCCCTAGAACAGCAGTGGTGGGGTTTTCTATTCAATTGTGCCTCTTCATTGTCACCCAGTCCCTGGTAGAGACTACAATCAGGCATGCACCACCATTCTCACTATCAGAAAATCAGTCCATGTTGAACTTTAGGCAGAATTGTCTGAGCAAGGCCCAACTGCCAATTTGCTTAAATAACAGTTTTGGTCTTTTTTTAAATAAATTTTACATATAATAAATATTTACATTTGCACATGCTGGACTATGGCTGATAATTCTCTGCAGTGAAACAGTATGACTGAAAGCATCAACTGTTTCCTTTACATGTATATTTATTGTTACAAATATTTTCAACATATCTTTTGTATCCAAAGACAACGATACAAACTATATACAGTTTTACAATCCATAAAGAAACTATGGGAGCAAATAGTTGACTTTACTCTCAGGCTGATCTCTGTAGAAAAATATTTCTTCTCTGCAATTGTGGATTGTGTGAAAGCTGAAATTTTATGGCTACTATATGGGAACATGAGAAAGAGAAGGAGACAATTTAAAGTGAATTAACTGCAACATTAATGGCAATACTGAATAATTTGCAGTCAAATTTTATTATTTTGTATAATTTCTAGTGCATTAAAAGTAGCTCTATCATGTTTTTGGTAGTATATAATGAACAGGATATATCTAAAATGATATATGGGCTGTAGGTTCTCTAATCGATTCAGTCGTATGGCTCTATGTGTTGGTAAAATGCAAAAAACTCTCAAAGCCTTTTCACAGATACACTTGACCTTAGAAGTTTCACTGAGCTGGCAGTAGTGCCAGTGCATAAACATTTCTACTTTATTGAGTACACCAGACTTGAGTTGTGTAAAGAAACAAATGTGAACTTATGTCATGATTCAGTCACACAGTTGTGTATCATCGTTGAACTTGGAGAATCTCCACATTATGTTTCTCATTCTTATTCACGTGCTTGCTCTTTTTTTTTTCAATCAAGTGAATTGATTCTTTGTTAGTAAAGAATTTTGGCCCTGCCAAGAAATCCCTAGGTTCATTTACTAAAGAAGTTTAGTCCGGGCCAGGTGGTCCTTCAGATGTTCGACATACTACCTACCTAAAATCTACCTATTTTCCAGTAAATCTGTTTAAAGTCTTTTAAAAAAGTATCTAAAGCTAAAACAGTAAGGCCCTGGTCAGTACCAGTATTCTCTGGACACCAGTCCCCCAATCTAACGCCGCAGTCTTCACCTAGAGCAGCCCCTGCTCAGCCTTGGGAGACTGGTTGCATCTCCCAGCACTCGGTTGCCCCCAGTGCACAAGGGCTGGTGTCTGGGGATAGGCTGACAGCTGACCAGGACCCCACAGATACAGAGTGCAGAATTACCAGGGAATCCAGAAACAAGACGGAGTCAAACACAGGAAATCAGTTCACCAAACAAGGTACAAAGGAACGGGCACAAGCAGAGTGGGGGTCACAAGCAAAGGTTGGTCCAGGCTGAGTTCAAACAGAATGTCAGGAACAGGCAAAGTTCAGCAACAGAAGAACACTCAGAATCTCTCCAGCACAGATAAACCCAGCTATGTGCTATAACAGGCACTGGTGACTGGGAGCAGAGAGGCTATAAGCCCCCAGCAGCCCATTTTGCTAATATTTCAAAATTCAGTCAATGATCACCAAGACAAGAGAAGAGAGGAAGAATCTCCCTAGTGAGTTCTAACTTGTTTACAACCAAAGAACAAAAATTGTTACCTTTAATCATTAATTATTTTTGGTTCTTGTTTGTGCATACTTTTCCATCAATATTTGGTGATATTTGGCCACATACTGAGGACATTCTTCAGCATTAGGCTGTCATTAAGGTTAGGCACCTCTTATATAAATCTCCTACATATGCAGCACTCTACAAAAAATATGGGTTGCAGATGCAAACCTGCACGATAGACACGTACATACAATGACACAGGAGAAGCAGAGGACCCATCCCAACAGAGCTTACAATTTAGGAGGTGGGGGAGAGAAGTACAGAATGGGAGGAGGATATGAAATGGCGGCTAATTATTGGTGGTTCAAGTGGAATTAAAACTTCCAAAAAAAACATTTAATAATGGGCAATGTCCCATTTGAAATAAATAAACCTTACCTGTTCAATTGCAATTTTTAAATTGCCCTCACTTGCCCATGCTGTGTCACAGGTGCCATCTTCACCTAATCTTCTTCATTTTCTGGTCTTCGGCCATATTTATTGGCAAGCTGGAATGACAAAATTACCATGCGTGGGGCTGCCAGGATACCTGGCATATCCTGAGAGCCTACACTGAATGATGAGGATGAGGAAGAGAGTTTCAGAAAGTAGGCGCAGCCCTAGAAAAGTCTTAAAGTTGTGCATTTAATGAGGTAGTGATGAAGAAGTAATTTTTAGGTCATTGGAGGAGCAGAGAGAGTGGCTAGGGGAGTAGTAGTGGGTGAGGTCAGACATTTAGGTGGGCATCATGAGGAGACAAAGGGGTACTTCCATACTATTATTATTATTACTACTAATAAAAATAATAATAATAAACAGGATTTATATAGCGCCAACATATTACACTGCACTGTAATAGTGACACAGGAGGAGGAGAGGACCCTGCCCTGAAGAGCTTACAATCTAGGAGGTGGGGGAAGTATCACACAATAGGAGGGGGGATATTGAATGGTGGGAAGTAGTAAGAGTTTTAGGAGACAAAAGAGGACGAGTCGGCAAATTTGAAAAGGTTTTTAGTGCTCTTTTAAAGGAGCAGAAAGTAGGAGCAAGCTGAATAGGATGAGTTGGAGTTGGGGCAGCTCTGGAAAAGTCTTGGAGCCACATGTGTGTCAAAGTTATGAGTGAGGAAGTCATTAGTAGAAGTAATTAGTAACTAATAACAAATTAGGTTATATTCATTGGAGGAGTGAAAAGCTGGGGGAATATTTTTCTACCAGGTCAGAAAGGTAAGTGGGACAATAACTGTGGAGGGATTTGAAGGCAAAGCACAGGAGCTTAAATTTGATTCTAAGGTGAAATGGAAGCCAATGCCGAGAACTGCAAAGGGGTGCAGCAGAAGAGGAGTGATGGGAAGGATGGATGAGTCTGGCATGCTAAGTATTACCAGCAGTATAGTGTGAAGTCTTTGAATTCTACCTAAACAATCCAATTAATGTCAGGCAGGCCTCCATATAGTTCCTGGTAGATCTAAAGGAAAATGTACACTCAGATAGTAGCTTGCACATTCATCTTTAAAAGTTAATTTACATGGAAAGTAGAAAATATATTTGCTGTGTAATGTCATGTATTTCCAAGCAGTGCTTTTTTTGAATTAAATTAAATAAGATTTAAGTAAAAACTGAATCTGTCTCTCCTTGTGTTTGATAATTCAGGAAATGTTTGCAACAAATAATTTATCTAGCCTTTTTTTATTAGATCCTGCAATATGTCTTTGGTTTTAAAGAGCAAAGTCTTTTTGACGTCAAACCAAGATGCTTAGGATTCCACATGAATAAAAGTTAATTTTTCAAATCAATGTCTGAAATCCACATTTTTGCTTATAAAATGACAATTTCACAAGTAAACATTATACTGAATAATAGATTAATTACAGTTTCCATCCCTTTGTCACTAAGCTTGTCTTCATTTTGTGTCATTAGGATCTTTAGCTGGGGCTGGAATGAATAGATAGTTAAATGTAAAAATTCCCTGTTAGAGTTAACAGCAGGCAAATGAGTGTTTTGAATATTTTCTATGGTATGTCCAAGGTAAGCTTGACATTTCACATAAAAGGAATTTACCATATGTATGGGTGACACAGTCTGTAACAGAGTTTGACTGATTGTTGATTTTTAATTAGAGTCTAGATGAGCACTCTCTTTAATATACACTTGAAAGAATTCACACTTTACTGCTGGCAATACTTAGCATGCTTATGTCGTGCGAGTAGCTTTTTAGTTCTGAAAAGTAATTCTTAGTCTAGATTTTTTCAGTAGTGGAAATGACAAGCCTGCAAAATTGTATTCTTTATAAAATAAAAATAATTAAAAAAAAGTAAGCATGATTTTTCTTTAATAATTAATTGCTACTTGAAGGAAATATGAAGGACCAATTCACATTTGTGCATTGCCATAACACCAATTAAAAAGCATTTTGCCACCTATCACCTTCAGTAGTAGTATGTAATAGAAAAAATTCAAGAAAACATATGTAGGCACACCAGCACATTTATCATAAGTCAAAAGCAAATTGTATGCTTACACATGCATGTACAAATGGTGTACAGTATATATGCACATTATTTGATAATAAGTGTGGTTTGGTAGAAAATGCATGCTCTAGTATATGAATATACACCATTTAGGCTGTGGTGTAATGAAAATATCAGTATAAGACTTTTCTAATCTTTTTGAGTCTGCCTAGCCTCTTGTAACATTTTTAAATGTACTTACCATACCATAGCAGCCACTCTCAACCAAGGTTTCATTAAACTCCTCTTGGTTCCTCTTGGGGCTCCTAAGATATTTTTAAACTAGATCTTGCCACAAATTCGAACGTTCTCGCATAAAGGCTGGAAGCTTACCGGGATTTGGATCTTATAGGAAAACAAAACGCTTGTGTTGTGAACTTTAACAATAATTACTTTACAATTCTTGTAGATAAACAGATACATGAATTGTTTAAAATTTTCTTGCTCCTTGTTAAGAATCTTGGCACAGGTTCACATTAAGACAGAAAAAGTAGAACATTATATGAATGATTGTCATATGCAATAAACTAGGACCACACCAAATATAATCATGTAGATAGAATTAGGCAATTGCTATGTTTGTGGACATCAACATGCATATAGGTCGTAATACAAATGTAATGCTTGTCACCGCTCTTGTACATTTAGGTTAAAGGGGACCTATCACCAAAATTTTTACTTTACATAAAAGGGTGTAAAGTAAAAATGTTATTCTTTTTTTTCTGCAACACCCTTTGTTTTAAAAAAAAAGAGTGAAGTCCCTCCCCTTCTGTTTTTATTGCCGCCTTGATTAGGAGAAGAGAGCCTCCTGGAATACTCACATCTTGGACTCCTGGCTGCTCCTTTTCCTTTATTTTCAGTTTAGTTCTGCTTTTAGTAAATCAAGCCCAATGTGTACTGCCTACTATAGGTTAATACATTTCAAAATATTCCATGGAACAGTACATATCTGGCCTTGTAAGTAACTAACATTCAGTCTGCTAAAAAAAAAAAAAAAAAACTTGAAGTAAATGAAAGGTGTTCTAAGTCTAGGCCTTTCAGTTACAAATCTGTATAATAACCGTCTACAGTACACCTTCTGCTGCAATTACTCCAATCACAAAAGTAAAATATACTTAGAAATGAGAGATGACTCTGATACAATAAAAATATTGCACAATCATTTTCACACAACATCATAACCTCAAAACCAGTAACATCAATACTATCTAAATGATGTGGTTAAAAACGATGTATTTACACTCTTAAACATGTCAGTTAAGTCTCTGTTTTTTAACAGATTTATATCTACAAATTACTTTACAACCTCCCAAAGGTCACATTTGCTTTGTAGAAATCTCTGCTTGAAGTGAACACACACATTTGAAGGGCACATCTGAAATCACAATGTTGTTGCCAAATAATGGAAGTTGGTTGTGTATTAGTTACACTGAGAGCTACACATACTATAAAAAGCCAGATTTAAAATGTTATGACTAGCAAAACTGTATCTGTTCCTTGAGTTGGAATAATAAATATATATTCAATCATCATGTGTAAAAAATATTTTTGGTGGTTAATATGAGTGACCATTGTGTAATGGTGTTGTTTTGGCAGGGTCTGATGGTTGATTGTAAAAATAAAAAAAAAAACAGCAAAATAGGCTTTAAAGCAGACTTGTGATTTGCCCATGCAGGGAAAAGTGAGGGGATCTCTTTAAAGACAGCTACCCACACCCCTGCAACCGAGTTATACTCCCACCCACCCCACAGCTGCTTCTTCTGTTGCAGCTTCAGCAAAATACCTAAAGCTGCTATGGAGGAAGGCGAAACCATGAAAGTATATAAAACTAGGCCAGGAACTGGGCTGTAAAGATAAGACTAGGTTAGGAGAATTTAGGGTCAAAACTACAAATCATGTGCTCCCATAGCAAAATTTTGATGGAGCCCCCTGCAACTTTGTTTTCCTTAACATAATGTATGTCTAAATCAAAGCCAGGTAGCAGCATGATCAGTACAAAAGTAGAGACAAGTTCAATGGATAAAA
Source organism: Pyxicephalus adspersus (assembly GCF_032062135.1). NCBI lineage: Eukaryota > Metazoa > Chordata > Amphibia > Anura > Pyxicephalidae > Pyxicephalus > Pyxicephalus adspersus. The sequence goes on along the minus strand of NC_092861.1, from coordinate 84,158,784 downwards.
ATTTTTCAGGGATGAGGGGGAATTATTGTAGAGAATATCTTTTAAAGCAAAACTTTAGTAAAAAAAAACGAAATATTTACCTTTATAGGTGTAAAGCTGTTCTTCTTTCATTACCTAAAACTGAACTGCACAGACTGGATTGGCCTTCCAGAAAACAATGTGGTGATCTCAATGTGTCACTTTTTTTTTACATATATGCATCATGCGCAGAAGAAGCAGCCCACAGCCTCCTGGGACTGAGATACGTAGCGTATGTATCCCAGGAGGCTGTGGGTTTCCTTTGAAATGTCTAAAGAAGGAAGTAGAGAGGTCCTCCCTAAAAAAATTTAAATAAAAAAGCATTAAAAAACCCCCAAATGTTTTCATTACGTAAAAGGGTTAGCCACCTTTGTAAAAAATGTAATAGTAGGTTTGTTTTAACGTTCATTTAATCTGGAGTTTTACCACTTTTTCAGGCTAGGGAAGACTGGCTTAAATATACTGGGTTAATTTCAGTAATAGCCAAGATGACTAGAGGCTCTGATGACACTAAATCTACATTATAATGACTATTAAACAAATTGTCCCTACTGCACAGCTTGCAAAGAGGTTTCAGGTAATAGATAACTAGGGATAACTGAAGTCTCTTCCTGTACATCTGGTATTAGCTATTCTTGATTTGAAATGTCACAGGGGCTACTGAGTTATTGTCAACCACAACCTCTGCAATACTACACTGATTATATGTGTTATCTGGACATACACAAAGAAAATGTATACATTGCCTCATTCTGTAGGTGTCCAGGTAGAGCAATAGATCCCTTATGCACAGACATAATATACATATGTATACTGTATATATATATATATATATATATATATATATATATATATAAATATATATATATTTGCTGACATTTACCACACTATAACTACAGATATATTTACCTCATGCACCTGCAGTAAAAAGACACACATATACACATTCAATAAATGTTTGTTAAATGCAATATCCACTTCTTTACCTACCTTTGTGGTCAGAAGTATGACATTTTGCTTTACTGTGTGGATATATTGTGCTGCATTATACTTACATGACAAAATCCCACTTACATAAATGTTCTAAAATGTTCAAGTGACTCATTTTGTGTATTATTTATTCAACTGGGAATTGGAAAGTAAAGCTTTGAAAATCAGCTTACACAAATAATGAATACTTTATTCGAACTCTGACGTTATTTTGCTAAAGCCTTTTCAGGTTTACTAAAAACAAAATAAAAAAAACAGTTTTAAATAACCTGGTTTTCTACAAGACATTTATTATTTTATGAGATTTATCAACTTCAACCTGCAGCTAAACATGTTTTTATAACTGATAAAAATGTATTTTTATCCTTTTTCACAAAATGTAATGTGTAAACATTGCTTTCATGTATCCTCATCCCCTTGAACCTGTAATTAACTTACTGTCTTTCCCTGATGTTTTCCCATAAGGTGGGGTTAAATACCATTAAGCCTTTAGAATCTAATATATTATCTCTTATATGTGCTTAGGTTTATTTTACTAGGGGCTCATTTTTAATAGAAGTGCATATCACTATATATTCTCATAATAGAGCTGCAGTAAGAGCATGCCACTTCTTTATACACGAACCCTAGGTTTTTTATTCATAGCTATACTCTTTTGCTTTTACAAGGTAGGGTACAGTTAAGGATAGGCCCGCGATTTGCAGTGGGACTGGGGACAATGTGCATGTAGTGTGTAGCAATTAAAAGATATTTCATTTTTATTTATTGAATACATAGCTGTATAAATTATGAGTTGTCTGTATGGCTTTGAGCTTTAGGAGCATCTACTCATTTTTACCATAATGTTTTCCTTTACTTTCTAATACAAATGCAGTAATATTCTAAAGAACACCACAAATATATCTTACATTCAAAACAAAGAATACATGTTTAGGCTTGTAAAAAAAAGTATGAAAACACATCTTTGTTCAGTGCTACCTTTTTAATGGAACATCATTTCATGTGCAACCCTTAATGGATGAGTGTTTCCTTTTATGATTTGTTTCTAAGGCTGAACCCTTGGTAGGGCAGTGCCTTCACAGCTTTGGCATGAAAAGGTCCTTGGTTCATATCCAACATCAACAGAATTTCAAACATTTTTAATGTGCTGTCATTTGAAAATAAAATGATACACACCTGACTTTAGCTAGTCTTCCAATTGTAATCATTGCTTCCAACTATTTCCTTTAAAAGGATAAGTAAACAACTTCACCAGTTCTAAATGGAGCAAATGTCATAATGCAGCAAACACTAGATCTGAAAAAATAGAAAAGAAAATGGTGTGCATTGTTATGTGTGTGTAATGCCCAGTAAAATTCACAACACTTAGGGGTTAAAAAGGCCTAATGGTGCCGGGCTGATAATATGTCAAAGTGAAAAATTGATCTATGGGTTGGCAGCCATACTGTTAGTGTGCATTAGATTTGTAAAGAAATACTTTTATTGGCATTCGTAAAAGTCTGAATGTTCCTCATAGCAAATGCAAAAAGCAAATAGAAAATAAAACCTACCCTGATTAACCTCCCTGGCGGTATTCACGAGTGTGGCTCAGGGTAGATTTTCCATACCAAAAGTGGTAACCCCGAGCCACATTCGGGGTGGAATTGCCAAGGAGTTTACCAAGTCCCAGCTGCTTGTCATGTTCCAGCGGCATCCTCCAGCAGTGCCCACGGTGTCCTCCAGCAAACGTCCACGGCGTCCTCCAGCGATGCCCGGCATCCGCTTCCCCTGGCAATGCTGGCCGGGCTTTGCCAGGCTGCATAGATGCCGGTAGGCATCTGCGTCCCCAGCATGTGAACGTTGGGGACGTGAGGCCAGGGAAAGCAGATGCCGGCCAGGCATCTGCTCACGAGTCCTAGGCTGTTGGGCAGGTAGGGGGGACCAGGTGGAAAATTTAAAGTAATAAGGATTTTTAAATGTACTGCTATTCATACCGCCAGGGAGGTAAAGCAATGCTGCCATGCTCTTTTTAGAGAAAAGAAGCTTTCTCCAGGCAACTCTTCCAAACATGCCATACTTGTTCAGTCTATTTTTAAATATAATGTTATGAACTTTAACATTTCACATACTAACTAAGACCAGCAGAGTATGAAATGTAGCTCTTCGATTCTATGCTATTTCTCTGAACTTGGGATGAATTTGCTGGGGCATCCACTCCTGGAAAGATTGGCAACTGTCTTTATTGTTATCTTAATGTGAATAATCTTTCTCACTGTGGAGTGATATACTTCAACTGTTGGCCTTATAACCCTTCTCAGCTTGATGGACAGGAACAATTTCTTCTCCAAGGTTGTTGCTGTTATCTTTCCTCCTTCGCATTAGCACACATGTTAACACACACCTAAATGTTCTAAACCATCAAATTGCCAACTTCTGTTTTTATAGAGGTTGTCACACTTGCTGATGATCAATGAATCAGTTGCATTAGATTAGCAGCACCTGACTTTTACTTCCTATGAAAGTGGTAAGCATGTACTTTTTCAACACTATTTCTACATTTTTAATTTTAGAACCTGCTAAGGATAAGATGATTTTTACTATGCTCTAATATGTAAAACCTTACAACTGAATGAGGGTGTATATTCTTCTTGTGACTGTATAGTAATAATAACATTATACTACACAGTGTAAAGTTATGCATAAACATGGCAACTGACAGGATATGGACATTAGTAATTTGCTTTTGATATTAAACAGGCCAAAGGATGCATATTGAATGTCTAAAAATGATTTTTAGTCACCAATATAATTTATTTCATGTTTAACTTTAGCTCGAGTACTTTCAGTTTCGCAGATTCTTACACAGAGCTGTAAGTTTTCTTCAGTATGGTGTGCTGGGTCTTGCAGTGTTTCATGTGGAATCTAGCATGTCATTATATCTGGCTAAGGAAACTAAAAATAGAATTTTGAATGACAGTCTGTGGGTTGGAGCGAGGTTTTATTTTGTTTGCTTTTACAGGAAGTAATTATTCCTAGACAAACCTAAATGTTGAGACTGCTGTACTGCACACTCTGCATGCCATATTTAACTTCATTTTAAAGTTTTACATTGATAACACATAGAAAAACTATATTTCCTACTCTGTTCTTGCATTTTTGCAAGGAGTTGGGGTAATAATTTGTTTCTATTTTGGCAATAATAAATGGTAACAGTTGAAATATGATGGTATTGGGGATACAACTATTTCAGAATAACTTCTTTTTATTTTATTTTGGAGAAGTAGGTAAATAATTTAATCTGTTCTTTCACTCTTCCTGGCACCATTAACATTAATACACACTTGATCACTGTTGGTCAATATTATTCACAATGTTTTGTTTTTTTTTTGTAATTTGTGTTACATTCTAATCTGTTATTGACAGTGAATTTAAATGTAAAGACACTACCAGAATATAGCAAATAAAACACCACTAGTAAAAACCATAGTAAGCCTAAATCCAGGCAATGCCCCTCTTTTGTTACTCTCCCCATTAGTGTACCCCCAACTCAAAAAAAATAAAATTGTATATTACCCTATTATATATTATATTATATAATATTCCAGGCATCTTCTGCCGAGTCCAGGGATACCACAGGTCCTCTTCATTTATTCTACGTAGGCAGGTCTTCAATTCTATAGTAGCTTAGTTTTTAAAAATACAGAAATTTGGCCCCAATAGGAGAGAAACTAAAAACATTTTATCCCCTCTAGTAAAAAGGAAATATACTCCCGATATTCCTTACTGTCCACTGTGGTTCATGAAGACTAGACCAGAGCATCAGTAATTTACAGCAATGAGATACAGTAATCATTGGGCTGCTGGTATGGCCTGCTCTCACTAAAATAACAAAATTCAATAAAAATTCTATTCCTCAAAAGTCAAGCTACCATACAGAGTACCACTGTTCTCCTTTCAATAATTAAAACCTTTGTTATTAAAAAGGGAACAGAATGTCATTCTTTAACTTCATCATTTGCAAAATATTATTTGCTCCCAAATAAAATAAAGGCCCACATAGAACTGATCTTTAATTGATGTGTAAACACATACATGTCCTTCTTAAGGAGTACCTAAGTATGTAAACAAGAAGAGAGAAGTTTTTTCTCCTGTCTGGGAGGCAGTGAAGACACCTACACATTAGGCTTCATTAAAATGAGCCAGTTATGCTGCAAAAAGTGTGTAAGGTAACACTAGTATTTAAGTGCAATAAAAATGATAGTTTCAAAATACTAGGCCATATATGTTCTCAAGGGTATGATTATTTTTTAAATGGGCATGAAATCACAACCGTCCAAGCTTTAAAAATCAGAACCTTAGTAGTTAGCTGAGCATAAGGCTTTTGACAGCTTAATGCAGGGAGTGCTGTTCAAAACCAAGTGGGGAAATGACATAGTGCTGGCAAGGACATAAGTTGATGCCCAGGGAGTTTTACAAGAAAACTTTAAAGACTAAGTTTAGTATTTGAAAGCATTAAAATAGTACCCTAGATGCATATGATATGACTTGATTACCCAAACAGTGAATGGAGTAGGTAAAGCACAATTTTCAAAACAACTGCAGAAAAATAAACACAAAGCCAAAAAACACACAAGGCAATGTGTAGGTTTATTAATTCTACCTTCAAACATAACTAGTCTATACACATTAGAAATGTAATTAGTAAGGTCTAATATGTTTGTGAATTCTTGAAAGAGCACATAAATGTGTTTACTGCATTTGTTTTGCTTGTATGGATGTGGTTTTCTTTTGTTTGTGACTAGATTTATTCCGGGAATAACCTACTCTGCAAATAAGGCTAAATGTAACATCCACTTCCTATTAAAGATGCTTTTCTGCAAAACTGTTTATGGCAAATAATTACAGAAAAAAAGAAAGAAAAACCAGATCATAAATTTTGTCCATAGAGAACCATCAAATAGCCCATTCTATTCCTAGGGAAAATGAAACATGGAATGTGAAAATGCTACTTTGTTTTCGCTTTTATAAAAAAATATCTATCTTTTAAATACAGTGACCAGAACTATTGTTTTTTTTCCCCAGGTATTGCTGTGGTGCAACAGAGCATATTGCTTTCACATAGGTTCCTGTGCCTGGCAAATTAACCTCTCTTTACTTGAAACTGAAGCTGAAGCTTGATATTGACTGATTCATTCCCATTCACTCATTGGGAAATAATCACATTAAATATAATAATAATAACATAATGCAGCTGTCTTTACCCAAAGATCCATAATACCAATAGGAGGTAAGTTTTTTTTCTCTAAATGTTTTCTTCTGACATGTTAGAAAGCATCCAAGGTGATCCAAAGGTATCTCTAGGCCTAGGGGGAGATACAGTTTGGTCCATTATTATTTGGACAGAGACAACTTTTTTCTAACTTTGGTTTTGTACATTACCACAATTAATTTTAAATGAAACAACTCAGATGCAGGCTTTCAGCTTTAATTCAGTGGGTTGAACAAAAAGATTACATAAAAATGTGAGGAACTAAAGCCTTTTTTAACACAATCACTTCATTTCAGGGGCTCAAAAGTAATTGGACAAATTAAAAAGCTGAAAATAAAATAATTTCTAATACTTGGTTGAAAACCCTTTGCTGGCAATGACATCCGGTAGTCTTGAACTCATGGACATCACCAGATCCAAACTGTAGATTTTACCACTCCTAATATTGTAGCAATTTCCTGGATGGGTTTTTTTCTGTTTTTGCAGCCTAAGGATGGCTTGTTTCACCTGCATGGAGAGCTCCTTTGACCGCATGTTGTCTGTTCACAGCAAAATCTTCCACATACAAGAACCCCCCAACCCCCCTCAAATCAACTCCAGGCCTTTTATCTGCTTAATTGATAATAACATAGGGAAGGAATTGCCCATACCAGCCCTTGAAATAGCCTTTAAATCAATTGTCCAATTACTTTTGAGCCCCTGAAATGACGTGACTGTGTAAAAAAAGGCTTTAGTTCCTCACATTTTAAGGTTTTTTCACTCACTTTTATGCAATCTTTTTGTTCAACCCACTGAAATAAAGCTGAAAATCTGCAGTTTAACTGCTTCTGAGTTGTTTTATTTAAAATTAATGGGGGTAATGTACAGAACCAAAATTAGAAAAAAAGTTGTCTCTGTCCAAAATTTTATGGACCTAACTGTACATCTAAAAATAATTTGCAAAGCTTATTGGGATTTAATATTCTCCCAGGACATCCCATGTGCTTTGGACCTGCCCTAGGGAAACACATTTCCGGTGTTCTTCTCTTTATGAACAACATATTCAGCCTTTATAGAATTTCTGGCCTGCTTTGGCCAGAATGATTTATTTTACCAATAAACACAACTAGACATTTTTTGTTTAAGATATACAACATATTTCCCATGAGCTCCCAAAAGGCCAGGTTAACTTCAAGGCCAGGTTAACTTCACTTCATAAAGTAAATTATCACTTTGCAAGGAAATTTTCACTTACTTTTAATGTAGCGAAGCTACTGACTCCAGAAGACTCCAGAAGTTTACTGTACTTAGCTATTCTTTACAAAGTGAATTTTTATGTGCTGATTAATTTCGCTAGGTAAACAGCACCAATCCCAATATATTTGTAATAAGTACATTTTACTTACTATTTTAGAACCATACTTGTAACAGATGGGAACTGTTGTATTAGAGTAAACTTTGATGTTTGGCTTCTCATAATCAGATTTACGTATTTTAGACTTTGCATTTATACATTTGCCATTATTCATGATATATCATACAAGCTGAAGTTCTTGTACTTAATTTTGTACTTAAAACAGCTGAGCACTACTTAGTAAACTGCAACAAATTACACTTTGGCAATGATTTTGGAATGTCCTGCCCAGTACAGTATGCTTCTAAATTATGTAGAGCAATCAGCATTTAAAATGTAGAGAACTGCTAAAAGTGCAGTGGTCAGGAGAATCCACTGTGCAGTTGGTTGGTGTAGTGTAATCTTTCATGGCTATCTGTAAAGAATTGCTAAATGACCCCCCTACATTAGTGTTCAGTCTTGTGCAACCTCACATTGGTGTTTAGTGGGGAAGTGCCCCCTACATTGGTATTGGCAGCCCATGTACATTAGTGTTCATTGAGGGTTCTGATCATTGGTTGAAGTAGTTACTTACCCTAGAGAGGAGAGGCTCAATGCCCAATACAGTCCACTTGACTTTGATAGTGACACCAGTGCCAGAACTATGCAGGCATTGTCAGGTGGGAAACTACCCCACCAAACAAGTGCCTTTACATTAGCTTGGTGGAGTTCTAGGTACCATGATCTAGCAACAACTATATTATTAGAGTGAAGCCTTTTTTGGCTTGATAAAAGTTTTAAGAAAGGGTTCCCCTGCAGTGTTCTGAATGTTCAGAAACAGCACTATGTAAAGTAAGCTCTGATTGACCCAGAATGCTGGTCTTTCTTTGCCATCCCAACTGCTGTATGGTGGATTACAGGAAGCCCAGGACGTAGGACATGTCTAGAGTGGTACTTAAACCATCGACTAAATGGTGTTTTTGTTCTATTTACCTTGATTTAGCTTTAGAAAGAAGAAAAACACAGGAACACATTTTACTAAAGTAGAACTTTACTGTCTAAATTAAAAACTTTGGAAACCATATGTTGATGATAAACCATGAAAGCATACATGTGATAGAGTTGTAATCAACAGTAGTTGATGGAAAATAGTATATACATTATTTTTCTGTACGGCAGATCATTTTATTCATAACTATTTAAAGTAAAACATTACATCTGGACCTTTATTATTGTATAATGGCATTGTGAAAAGTTGATTTGCTTTTGCTATACTGAGATGTTTAACCCCAGATGCTGTAAAAGAGTTCACACAGCAAATTTAGCAGATGCAGTGTTACTTAATAAATTAGTTATAGGTGTTTTGATAAACAAGTATAATTCCAGACTCGCTTGCATTCTAAACACATCCCAGTGCAAATTTTACAGTGGTTGCAACAACCAGATCATCAATAAATGTACAAAATGAGTCTTTAAAAAGTAATGAATTTTAGTTTACAGTACATGATTGCAACATTATCCACAGTTGTGGGCTTTTTAAAAGAAAAGGCAAACCTTCTAAACTTGTATAGTTAAACATATATCAGAATGTCATATATACATATAATTGTAGCTATCGCCTGCCATATGCTACACTGTCTGCTATGTGCCTAGCCACTTCATCACTGATATCACTTTATTTGTATACCTTTTTCACTATGTTACCAATGTTTGGTAGATTTTAATGTTCATACCATACTGATATATGTATATCTGCATTTAGAAAGTCACTTTTCTCCCCTAAAGGCCCATCCATCTATACAAAATCATGTTCCAGCTCCAAGCATTACTGTTAAGTTTCTCACATAGAAAACAGATAAAGTGAATATGCTTATTACTACACTATTTCTATCATTCAAGCTTCTTATGGTTACACCTTAAAAATTAACTCAGTTAAGCTTTAATTTTTTCACTGAAAGACACACACATAAGCAACATTAAAATATCAAATGCAGATCATTCATATCCTAAACATAATACATTAAAAAAATATGATTCTGATAATGAAAATGAAATCTAAACAAGCAATAAACATACGCTTCAATGGCACATTACGGTAAACACCATATCATCAACTCGTCTCTGAGATACTATTTTGCTTTATCGAGCATGCAAAACTCTCTTAAACAAAATCTAATCATATAGTACAAAACAGCTGTGCTGTGCCTGGTATTTAATGATGAGCTTTGATCAGTGAAATAAAGGCCTTTACATTCTAAGTGCAAGGAGCAATGTGCAGTAACCCACAGCAAACAATCAGAAATCATATTTCATTAGACTATGTAAGATTACAGGAAGCTTACTTCTGATTGGTTTCTAAGGGTTATGAAACATCATTGTTATTTGACCTATGGTATTATATAAAATAAATTGAGTATGACTGCTTGCAGTAAGTCAGATAAAGTTTGATGTAATCTTGTAACTGTCTGTTTATCCTAATATAAATACCATTTTAAGTCTTCACAAAGCATTGGGGGATCCTAAGAAACCACCTACACTTTATGAGTGCCACTATACATATGCATCGTGATGTCTCACTGCTGAGAGTGCCTATTGGATTAGCAGTTCTGTATATTCAACAAACAGATTAGCACCCATTGCACCAGTAAATGACAGTTTAAAGTAAACCTACATAAATTTTATGCTAATCAAAGTTAAGGAAAGTATAGCACACGCTTGCCACCATCCCCATCCTTACAGGTATGTCACTTTCCTTTTAGGCACCAAACAGTGGACTTTAGAATGGACAAGTTTGCCTATGTATAAAAGAATGAGAAACTATGCTGTTAGGATGTTAGAGTAGAAGACACATGGTGTCTATAGTCTCCCTCCTTCATTGACAAGCTTATCCATAGTGCAAGTTTACTTTAGGCCTCAATTTAGCACTTAGCAAGAAGACATCTTAAAAGAACTGTTTTCTTACTTACCAAGGGATTTAGTAATAACTGAAAAAAATATAGTTGAATCCCAGCTTTCATAAACCTAAGTCTTCTGACTTAAGTTTATGTTTTTTTTATTTTTTATTTTTTTTTATTCAAGTTGTTGTAATGGTTGTATGAAAAAATAAAGACATCAGGAAAAGGAAACACTTTATACAGCATCTTATAGACCTCTACCGTACCTCATTTTGTCCTGCTAATATATCCGACATCTTTACAGGAGATAATTAGAGCAGGCACCTATCTATGATCACTAATGTACATTGGTCACTGTCAGTATTGATATGTAAAGAATGTGTATAAGTCAAGGAAAACCATATACACAGAATTTAAAAATAATGCATCACTAGAATTTATCTGAGAAATGCACTGCAGGAAATATATTCAAAAACCAAAGCATCATATTTTGAATAATTTCCTTTTGTGCTACTGCTGTCAAAGTAGTGTTATCAGTCCTAAACATAAACAAGGAAATTAACAATGCGGTTTTGCTTAAAGAGTGAATACGATCAAAGTGAGAGGTTTTGGAAAGCATGACCATGAAAGGTCTAATTATTTGTCCTATGACCAGGAACACAGCAACAGGGGCCTTAAAAGTTACAGTCATGGTCCTAGAGGGTTGCCAGTTCAGACCTAGACAGAAGAATGATTCTCTTTCTTCCCCTCATTATACCATGGAGGAGGAGAAGTTGCTATATGTTAGACATTTATAACAGTGTAATATTTATGGGAACTTACCATTGGATTTTAGGGCATATTTTACAATGGGTACCAAATGTTAACTTACTCCTTTTACCATAATTGCAGAAATATTTACCTTATTTAACTTTTTTACTTAAATTAGTCTGAAGAAACCCTGTATGACTGCTATAATTATAAAGTCAATCAACACTTTTTCCAATGTGGGCTATCACCTTTAAAAAGTACATCTCTGCTTCAGACACCTTCTTGAAGTTATATGCAGGTTGTTTTACTATACTTGCCATTTTCATCCAAAAAGTTTTTTTCATTTTCCTAAGGGTCCCATGCAATGGCATTATGTCAGAATGGGTTGTGTCCAGTTAAAATACATGAACAGGAGGAAACTACCATGTTGGTAGAATCCATTTTAATCTGAAGTAAACTAAAGCTTTCAAATGTATGTTTTAAGGGCAAAGGAATGTTTACTGACTCATGAAGTGTGTGGATTCACATTCAAGGAAAAAGGAATCATGATAACAGCTACATATACATTGGCATTTCAACTGCTTTCAATAACATGTTCACAGTGATGGCTAAAACTAAAGTGACTGTTGCAGAAAAAAAAGGGAAAGAATATGTGAAAATTAGGTTCAAGCAAAAATCTTCTAATTCTTTAAAAGATGCAAAATATTTATCTTGGTAATTCCAGATAGTGGTAATTAAGACAACGTGTGCAATGTCTATTTTGTGAGTCAACATTTTGGTGGCTAATTATCTAGAAGAAATCATTGTGCACCAGCTAACTGTAATTATTTACTCACAATAGACACCCAAGGAAATTCACAACTAAATAAAAAACCCCTCATAGTAGACCTAAGCTCTGTTTCAACCACAATAAGGCCAAAACTGTTCCAGACAGTCAGAGTATTATTTATCTACTTTACAAGATATTCCACTTCTTATTTTAAGTATTTCAGTAACCACCAATCAGAGCTGTAATACCACTAATCACATGAACAGTTCTATCTGTGTCGACTGATACAAAACATGTTCTTAATCTAAATAAACATATGCTGCTCCTTCTCTTGGAGTCATTTAGTACTAAGAGGAATGAAACCTACTGCTTCAACATCAATATGTACCTCCGACATAAAAAGTTTTAACAAAAAAAGTCTTTCAGTCTTTGAAATCTCTGCATTGAGACTGTGAAGTACCTCCTCCACTGAACAAAGTTTGCCTTCTGATAATCTATAAGGATGAACTAAATCTCCAGGTCATCAGGTCTGGGCCTGCTGCTTGCATGGCTACTTGCTCTGCTAGATGGCCTGTGGTCCAGTATACTGAGAGGCTGCATTTCATGTCCAGGTGGTATTTTTTTGACATTCTGGTGTTCATCTGGGAAGTCAAATGGCTGAGCATGGGTATTTGAAATAGTGCTTCCAGCTTGGCCCATCCTGTTTTGTTCTGCACTGTAATTAGCCCAGTTCTGTTCACTTGCTTGTTTGTTATAATTACGACAGGAAGAAGGGTTTCTGTCTTCAGTAACAAGCTTGTAACCAGGTGGTGACATAGGTGCAGTTGGAGAAGAACAGCCATTGAAATAAGTATACTTAGGGGAACCACAATCCTTGGCAGGATTCACAGCATCATTTGTGGTGGCATAGGGGTCCCTCTTTCCTTTAATTCCATCCTTGATATTTTTGAAAATAACATAGAACAACTCAATAATGTTTAAAGCAAGTGATACTAAAGACACCACCAGCATAAAATAGATGAAAATTGTTTTCTCAGTGGGACGGGAAAGGAAGCAGTCAACTTGATGTGGGCATGGATCTCTTTTGCAGGTATAGATAGCTTCTAAACGGAACCCATAGATGTACCATTGGATAAGAAGGAAAGCAACCTCAAAAAGAGATTTAAACAGTATGCTTATCACATAAGTGCGAAGTAGACCACCTCGCATCTTAACCTTTCCATGTTCTTCTAAACCATATTTGTATTTCTTTATTTCAATTTGCTTAAGATGCATGTCCACATTACCTCCATCATTCTGGGCTATTTTAAGCTCTTCTTCTTTTCGGTTTAGTTTCTCTTCTTTGCGCATCAAATAAAACACATGTGCTAAATATAGAAGTGTAGGTGTAGAGACAAATATAATTTGGAGAACCCAGAATCGTACATGGGAGATTGGAAATGATTTGTCATAGCAGACATTTTCACAACCAGGTTGCTGAGTGTTGCATCGAAATGCAGATTGTTCATCGCCCCAAGCAGACTCTACTGCAGTGCCCAATAACAGGATCCGGAAAATGAACAGTACTGACAACCACACTTTCCCTCCAGCAGTGGAATAAGCCTGCACTTTATCAAGGAGTCTTCCTAAGGCACTCCAGTCACCCATCTTTAAAAGCTGTTACCTAAAATGAAACAAAAAAAAACAAAAAAAGATAAATTTACAGTAATAGTAAATGAAAAAAATTATCTTCATTTGCATTCTAAAGTTAATATTGTTTTATGTTTATTCCAATGAAAAGCTGTCCAAAAAGAACAATATATGGTTAGTAAACACATAAAAGCAAATTTTTATAGGATAAATCAAATGCTGAAAAACTGAGAGGCTTTAAAGCAGTGATGACCAACTCCAGATCTCAGGAGTGTCGAATAGGCTATAATTTTCATATATACAGTCATTTTGTGACTCCTTGTAAACCACCCTTACTAAATTTACTGCTGTCTGGTAGAGGAATACTAAAAATATGTGCAGGTCCTAGTCCTTGAGAACTGGATTTGAACACCCCCATTGTAAAGTATGCAAAATAAGAAGTTTCACCTGGCATCTGCTATGTAAAAAGAACTTGAAGGTTGAAAGGTTTGTGGGGTCTGTCTGCATGCAGCTACTATATTTTTTAAACACAGGCAGAGATAATGAATAGAGGTAATAAGTAACAGATAGTAATTTGCACTGCTTCAGAATTTAAAAGAATGACTGAAATAGAAAATAAATAAGAAAGACAAAAACAGGAAAGTGGGAATAGCGAGGAATAGAGAGAAGATTAAAACCGTAAGGGAATGGCAAAAAGGAAAATGTGAAAGTGTTAAAAAGTTTGATAGAGTTAAACTTGGAATGGAAGGGGAGAGTGTGATTAAATAATGGAGAGAAAAATAGAAGGATAGTGAGAAACAGATCAATAACAATAGTAAATAGGTGTGGAAGGGTGAAAAAAGGGAACAAGAAAATGTACAGGGGTATGTAAAAGATAAAAAGAAATGCAATGAAAAGGCAGAGAAAAGAAAAATGAGGAAAAAAGAATGAGAAAGTGACTAAGAGAGAGAGGGAGAGAGAATGAGAGGGGGAGAGAAAAGAACATCTAAAGAAAAGCAGAAAAGATAGGAAAGTATAGAAAAGGAGGAGAGAGTAGAGGAAGAGTGAGGGAGAGGTGTGGACAGTGGAGAAGAAGGGGAACGAGCAAAGGATAGAAAAACTGAGTAGAAGGGATACGAAAAGTTTTATGTGGAGGAGAGGGAGATGAGTGTTGCAGAAAGGAGAGGAGGCGAGGAGAGGCGAGAACACAGAATGCAAGGGAAGGGAATGAGGAAAGGATGAGAGGAGAGAACACAAAGTTAGAGAAACACTGGAGGAGAATGGAAAAGAAAGGAGGCAGTTAGATTAGGGGGTAAGAGAGGAGGATACACAAAAAAGTGCGCAGGAGAGAAAAAATTGGATAAAGAGAAAGAAAGAGAGTATGAAGAAAGGTGAACGAGAAAGAGGGGAGAGAGGGGGTATGGAAGCAAATAAGGGAGGAAGGTTGTGCAACAGCAAAAGATGGAAATCTGTAATTCCAAATGTTGTATTCATGAATTCTACACATCTTTTAAGCACATGAGGACCATTTAGAGCATGTTTCTTTGTTCATAAAAATCGTGCTAGCAAATTTGACTCATGTATGGATCACTACTCCAATGACTCAAAAAAGTAAAGATGTAATAATGAAGCAAAGAATGCTAAATTTATTCTGGTAAATGATGCTGTAGTCCTGAGGAATCCATGGATCAGATTAGTATTATTATGAGATTATTAGTTAAAAGATTGATTAGTGGGTTTTAAACAATTACACAAAGTTTCCTTCATGTTTCTGTTCTAGGGGTATAGCAATAAATTGGAGTCGGTATAGATTAAGAAAAATATTTGAAAAATTGTCATGTCTCTTAGGTTATGTGTTACTTAAACCACAATGAAGATCTTAATATGTCAACTATGTTGGGAGCAACTATGTTGCCTTGTCACAAACACAACACTTTAGACTTTGCTATAGGGGCCAAAAACTGAAAACTCAAGCAAAAACAATTTTTTTATCAAAATAAAAATGTATAGCTTACAGTATATAATATTCTCCTTCGTGTATCCCATGTGATATTTTAGGATGATACTCTGTGTTCCCTCAAAGAAAACAACTGTCTGGAATCAGACTGAACTAATTACTTCACTGCTGATAGCCAGGGGGACTGCCACGTACAACAAAACAGGATAGATAGATAGATAGATAGATAGATAGATAGATAGATAGATAGATAGAGGAATAGATAGATAGATAGATAGATAGATAGATAGATAGATAGATATAGATAGATAGATAGATATAGGGATAGATAGATAGATAGATAGATAGATAGATAGATAGATAGATAGTAGGTGATAAAAAAAAATCAAATTGGCATTATAAAATCCCAACTTCTGTAACTACACAGTGCACTGTTAAATGCACAGCATAAATGCACATTTAAAGTATGTTGTGTGCATCAATGATTTCTACATTGCGCACACACACAATCACACATTGAATTACTCCCACCAGCTTACCAAGATATAGGGGCCATATGGAAATTGGCAATAGTGGAATATGCCAATATGGAAATATTTAGATTTCTGAATTTCTAAGGCAAAAGATGTAATAAACACAGTAAAGTCTGGAAGTGTTAGTAGTTGAAAAGCAAAGTATGCTTAACAGATGTTTTAATGGCAAAGCACACAGAAAAGTTCTGATTTGTAAATGGGAAGCAGGAGGATAGCATTGCAATGTGCAGCCTGGCTCTCCTCTCTCATTACACAGGACAGCAGGGAAATGTGGGCATGACAGCCACTGCACAATGGATTTATTAACTGCTAAATCTTACTCAGCAGGATTACTGACAATTAGCGCTTGTACATAGTAATATGAAAATTCCAAGTCATGCATATTCTTCTGGATCTATAAACCTGGATCAGATTTGTTAAAATGCTGCTGTAAAACAGGATAACATACACGTCTGTTTTTGTTTTGCCCTAGATTTAAAGCTGGTAAAATCTAATACCATACAAAGTAAGGGAAATATTCAGCTCCTAACAGAGTGGGACTAACCACACAGTCTGTTAATCACATAACTGAGCAAAAGTAACATTGCACCATTAATCTATACCTAAAAAATGGCTGGCATATTACCTGAGAAAGTTTTGTGTCCCTGGGATTACATATATATAAATCAGTTTCATTTATGGCAAAGTCAGCAGTAGAGAAGTGAAGTTCAAAGCAACCGACAAGATACTAGCGGAATTTTAATTTGTTGCTAAGGGTTACATCTGTCATCATCTTGTTATAAAAATATATATTTTTTAGAATGAATCTTATGTATAGATGGAACTATAGTGTAGATTGCTATCATATCAACCTTTTAATTGCACAGTAAAATAGTAAATAGTAAATTGTGCCAATAAATTGTGTAATTCCTATAAAGAATTGCAAGATTTTAGACTACTGGTACATTTTCCTGTAAAGCCTTTGCTTGGAAAAACTTATTGTAGCATCAGCAGTAGTTGGCACAGAGGTTGATCACTGCCAGGATACCAGGCACCCAGGGACAAAATGCTGCTGGCAGACACAGAGTGCCCTACATACCACATATACACTACCATGGTGATGCATGTACATGATTAAGAACATAAGCTGGATAAACTCATTCTATTTAAATTACAATGTAATGTTAAAAATATGTTTTCAGACAAGTAAAATGATTGTATGCCAGCAGTATTAGCACCCTGGAGAAAAGACAAATCCCTTTAATCCCGAGCATTCAAAGAAATTAACTGAATCTTTTTCCAGTGAATTACACTGGTCCATTACATCCAGTAAACTGTAAATCATCAGTATTTATATTCAGCACTAACATGTGAACTGTTCAGTTTTTACTGCTGAAAAAGTTTATGGTTTATTTCTCCTTCAAATACAAATAAATGTATTTAAAATTAAATAACACAAAGAAAAGCATAGATATGAGCCACACAATACCTTTCTTGTCCAATGTGCTGAAAACAAACTCCAGGGAGTCCTTGGAAAGCAGAATGAAAAAGTGACAGCGTGTCTTTTTAAAGTTTAAAAGCCTGTTGCTAACTTCAGACTTCCTTCTGCTAAAGAAAGTTGTTGAACTTTTTTCAGCTGACTCTATCAAGGCTTTTAAAAAGTTTGCAATGTTCAACTCCACCTACAGGATGGACAGCCTGGACAGAAAGGGAGGGGACAAGAAGCAAAGAAGTGATTAAGAAAGAAGTTCAGAAAAAAGTTTTCTAAGTAGCAAGGACTATGGAGAAATAAATGCTATAATATAAATATATATATATATATATATATATATATATATATATATATATATATATCTTATTGTTTTATTTTTTTTTTTTTTTAGAAGAAATTGTAATAATAATTCTTTCTTTATTATATGTTGAACCTGAAGTTTACATATGCAGGGCGATATGTAAAATATTTCAGTGTTAGGTGATCATTTAAAGGGACTGTATTACAAACAAAAGAGTGCTGTATAGCAGGGATATTATAGAATTAGATCAAATAAATCCACGCTGCTATTTCTTATTTAGAAGTGGAAAATCAGAAGGTTTTGTCCCATCGTTCAAACCTCTCTGCTGACATCCAGAGTACATTGCATTTCACTGTAGTATTAAACTTAAAACTGGCACCCTTGGTGGAAATATGTTGAAGCCCTATTTTTAGTGACATATTAATTTATAACCAGATCTTTTTATTCTATTTTGGTATTTTTATTTGCAGAAAAAGGTTAAAAAAACACATTTAGATTTCTGTTTGTACCCCCAATTTGGAGAACAATTAAACAAAAATAAAGTACACCCCCACTTTCTATGGTAACAACTGAGAGAAAAGAGGGTTTCCTCTCATTTTCTGTTGTGTCAAAAAATGGGAAATTTGCCCAACAAGTCACATAGTGAACTTCTGTTTATATACCTATGTCATTAGGTGGGGCTGTATCTCATAAAATGTAACATTCCTTTAACAAACCCTTGCTGTCCGGGACAGAGTTTGTTACACACTTTACATGAGGACACGGCACCATCTAGTGCCCAACAATAATGTACGAAAGATCATTACAGAAAGTAACCCATCACAACCAACACAAAAGTTCAAAATACTTACTAATATATGGTATTTTTGATGTAAAAGTGTTTAGTAACTGAAATGTTTTGAAATGCAGATCAAGGTAATTATAAGATCAAATATTACTCTTCTGCTGCACTATATGAACCAACTGATGTATTATACATAGTATAGAATAAGATGGTATAATGAATAAACTAGTATACATTTGTCTTGTACCTTCACCTTCACTTTTACCTTTCTTATCAAAAATGTTAGTACATTAATGAATTTACCTGAATGGAAAAGCAGCAATGGGGGGTATTTATCAAGCAAGTCTTCTGTCTGCTGTATGCTATGCAGAATCCATAACAAGCTTGCTGTTCTTGGGAAGATTACCAATTAATTGGACTACTGTACCTAAGGATTAGGTTGGCAGTAAGGTTATCTGTTTTCTTTACCTATTGCATTTTTCAGCAACCCGTACAACATCAGCAAAAGTAATAGGATTGCATAAGTCTCACACCCATCCCCAGAAGTAAAAATGTACATTTCTTGTGCTAATCTAATGGTCTGTTCATCCTCAGCAGCTAAATAGAACATCCAGTACTTCTATGGATATGGAGGAATATGTACCTTGTATATTACTCTATTGGACAATACTGAGACATTTGCCCTGATTTATTAAAGCTCTCCAAGGCTGGAGAGGATACACTTTTATCAGTGAAGCTGGGTGATCCAACAAACCTGGAATAAATGTCTTCAAAGTAATTTGCTATTTGCTGGGAAATATTTTGAATCTTGGACCAGACCTAATCTATGTCGCTGTATCACCCAACTTCACTGATGAAAGTGTATCCTCTCCAGACTTGGAGAGCTTTAATAAATCAGGGCCTATCTGTGCAGTTAAGTTGGGAATCCATAGCCATGTGTAATTTATAGCTTTAACTCTACACAGGACACATCTGATGTCTATGACAAGCTATAATGCGCCTGCATGAAATATATGAATTGATCTTTTGATTTGTTTTTCAGACCCTTTGCAAGCTAATGTTTTATTAGCATTAGCTGGGATATTGCGGTGTTCATATTCTAGGTTTAAATCTGGGGCACAACATGAAGTTTGTACATTGTCCCCATTTATGTTTGCTTTCTTCAGATGATTCAGTTTTGCAGCCCAACCAGGTAGGATAATTTAAAACTAAACTCCAGATAAAAAAATAAAAATATAAACTGCTAATGTAAATTAAAAACACAGCTTTCCTGAAATGTTAACCTTTATTCTGGGGCTGATGGCCCCAGTAATCGCTTTTTGCCACAAGGTGTCCACAGTTGTACTGGATGAATGATGCCCAACATCATTTATCCGACTTCCAATCTACTCTGCCATATAGAGGTCTGAAATATACTCAGACATCATTATGTCAGTGCCATTTAGTTCAGGAAGAAGGACAACCAAAACCAACCTCTGTTTAGCATCACATGGTATGTAGGAGCCACAAAAATACAGAAAAAAAAGAATAATCATAATATAGATTAACAGTGCTAAACCATTTCTAACCAGTAGAGGGATCCTTCTACAAACCAACTGAAGCAGACCAATCACAGATGGCTAACTCTACTTTTTATTTTATTGTTTGTGAAGGATTCTTCCTTTTCCATCTGCAATTAGGCCTGCAATGTGCAATATTTCATAAATTAACCACAATGCCGGCCCATGAAGGCCACTGAAATGATATGATTACATGCAATTCTTTACACATTCTACCACTCAGCCCCCTGCTTGTATCAGGGCTGAGGGCTCTTCAGTGCGGTATGAAGACAGGGAGCAGCTGTGCAGCTTTCGGGAAGCTGTGTACTGTACCCTGGTAATTCCATCAGCTGATATACACTTGCATTGTTTAGAATAACACAAAAACCCAGTGATGACATCATAAAGTATGCATTTCTAATAGAAATTTTATAGAAATGATTAGGGGGGGGGGGGGGGGTGGGGGTTACTATGGAAGGCAAAATTTGAGCAGAATAGATTAATAAACTTCAACTATAAATTACGAGCCTATTGTAAAGTAAAATTAGCTCTATAGCACACCTTACAATATAAATTGATCCAATGAATATATAATAATGTGTAACAATAAATAGTACAAATAAATTATTTTATTTATTCATGTCATATTTATAAAAAGTACACACACACAATATAATTATATATTTACATACATTTTACCTGTAAAGTCAGATGAATACATTGACATTTTAATTCGCATTGTATTTTAAAAAACATTTGTAACAACAAAAGCAACAAAAGGCCACTGAGGCTAATCCCACATACTTTCCCACATGCCTGGGTTAGTTTATATTGATAGTCAACAAAAGTTTTTACTAGGACTCAGTGGAGTGTTTATACCTATGGGTTTGTGTTCAGGAGTTTACTTCAATGTGAGCTGAAGTATGACAGTAATAGAGGCTGCCACCAAGAAATTGGTGTGAACTAATCTCTATATCTGTAAAGCTTTTTGTGTACATTGTTATACTTAATAATTAATAAACTATTGGAAAAAGAGAAATTGTTTAGGCAAATATATAGATGCTCATTCACTAAGGCAAAGACTTGTAACCAAGTAAGTCATGAAAAGCAAAAAAAATGTATCTTTCACTGGCCTGTCTATATTGCAATGCAGTTACCATATTGCTCTGTCTCAAAAATAATGATGATAATATGCTCATATAAAGAACATTTTTTTCTATTCTGCAGATGCTTATTTTTTGGGTATGGTAAAAAGTAACTGGTGTTGGTTACTTTGACAATTTCTAAATACAGAAGATATTTGCTTTGTTGCTATGTTTGGTTTGTGACTGCATTTACAGTTTGCCATTTTAATGAATTTGCAGCCACATTAGTACGGATCATGGTTATGTGAATGTTCTTTTTTTCCCTAATACCCTCGGGAATACTGCTAACGCTTGCTAACATACACAGTG
The DNA here is from genome assembly GCF_032062135.1 of Pyxicephalus adspersus. Classification (NCBI taxonomy): domain Eukaryota; kingdom Metazoa; phylum Chordata; class Amphibia; order Anura; family Pyxicephalidae; genus Pyxicephalus; species Pyxicephalus adspersus. Next base: position 84,137,157 of record NC_092861.1, on the reverse strand, counting down.
GCAGCATTCCCATTGCTTAGTGGTTGTCATTTAATACTGTGAGGGTACCTAAGCCCATGGTATTGGTGAAGGACGCTTTACAGAACCCTTCTACTAGTGGCTGGAAATTGACAATTTTGTAACATCAACTAGAATGAATTCATGGATTTCTGTAGGCAGGTGTATGTGATGTTTAAAGTTTGCAGCTGAACATGGGTGAGGGAAGTGGAGGGCAGAGGGCCTGAATCCAGGGGTATAGCTTTAAAAAACATTTGGTATTCTAGATACACTCTTTAAGTTTGAAAAAATGCATTAAAATACCCCACCATACTTATGTTCAATTAGGGTATGTTTAGACTGCAGGTGAAGTGGCAGTACGATTACTACCTCACCACCTCTTCCTTGGTTAAGAGGCATGTAGCATCTCACCTGTGGCAGCCCAAAAAAGAATGAATGGGGGTGGGCATGAGCGGTTTATTAATACTCACTGCTGCCTGCTTTTATTTGTTCAAGCACTGGTTCTTTAAAAACTTGAACATTGAAAACTTGAGCGGGTGGCTGGAAGATGTGTCGGACCTAAGGAAGTCACTAAGGTGAAATTACTAAAGGAGCTTAGGCTGTTAGAAAAATGCACCTAGAAAACCCAATTATCACTTTGTAGGAGATAACCCTTTCAGTTTGCTAAATGTAGAGGAAAATAAGTTTGCAATAGAAAACCCAATACCTAGTGCAAAAAAAAATTTCAAAAACAGTACTTTTGTTTGTTCATAATTGAATGGTTGAAGTCAGCAAAGCTTTCCCTCATTCAATAAGCTAAAATGTCCCTTGTAGAGTGAAATTACTGGGGATTAAAATGTATTTATAAATACCTATCCCTGGATCATTACTCAATCTGGAAAAAAACAACATATATTTGTAGATTTCCTTGGCCCTCCTATCTTCATCTGTTTTATTTCTACATGTAGGACTGTATTCACCAAAGGATGACACAGTATTAGTGTATACACAGTAGTACTATATTCCATCTATAAACCATCATTTCCTATCATTGGGGGCTTATTTTTTACAATTTCTTCTTTTAGACATTATCAATATACTCCAAAATATAAAAATATTTCATGTAAACGAAATGGTCCTAAATGAGCTATGTCATTTTGGGAGCCAAAGATTGCATACCTATAGACTTCAGTAGTTGGAAAATGAATGTACAAGTATAAACTTACACATATATGTTTATCAGATCTTAAAGTGAATATTTAGGTGAAAAACAGGGACAGACCCATCCACCAAGTCCTGGCTATTTTTCTCCACTTCTATGCCACTGAATTGTTCTCCCTGAACAAGTGAATGGCAGTCAGGTAGGTTTAGCAACAAAGCTGTCCGGCCCCACTAACAAAGCAATACTAAATAAATAAAAACAAAACAAAACAAAACACAGTGCTTAAATGGTGATTAGAAAACAAAAAAAAAAAAGATATGCCTATGTATGCCACCACACATTGACAACTTCTATAATCTTATAAATAAAATGTAACAGTCAGCACCTTTGGTCTGGGATATGTTAATTTATGTCACATTTATATATTTGTATGAGACACTCTTGTAAGGACAGAACCACTTTACCCAGACTGTGCCAGTTGTCCCTTGATATTCATCCATATACATAGCGTGGGTTTATGAATGTAACTAAACTGCTATAATAGGTATATGGTAATACAATTCATATTAGCAATCTATTACACTATTGCTTTTGGTCATCAAAATAGAAAATAAATATTGAATATGCTAAACTATTCTAAATGTTAGTAGCTGTGCATACAAAACAGTCTTGGTTTTATTTTCGAAGTCAAGATTTATTGGTACAATAATGTTCGTGGACAGTGACACCATGGGGGTCACCAATTCTACAAATCAGTGGGTGAGATGAGGCCCCCTAAAATACATGGCAGTACACCCCTTTACTATTTATAGACAACAACATCTCCATTTTCTGTGTTTAGGTTCATAGCATCTTAGAAGTCCCAGAGGTGCACAGTTCTAGTGATGAACGTTCATCTTATAACATTCTTGGAAAGATATTTCTCTGGTCCACCTGCAAATAAAATGGAGCCATTAAAAATTCAGTATACTATTATGTGGGTTTTCAAGAAACAAAATGTCTTCTACAAAAATATATTTATTACATCAAAGTACTGTGTTATTTGATTGGCTAAATATCACAGAAAATAACAAGTACGTATTTGAATTCAGGTTCCAGATGTAATATATTTACTAAAGCTATTTGATGAACCAATTCTCTTGTCAACTAATTCTCTGGAAAGCTCTGTCAAAACATGGATACTCTTGGCTTTCCTCTCAGAAACTCTCTGGAAAGTTTTGGTGTTTAGCCTTATGAAATATTAGGACTATGAATTAGAAGATTTTTTTTTCTGGCACAGCTGGGATATAAAGACTTATACTTTTTTCTGTTTTTGAGGTAGTTGACATCTAACTTGCTGAATAGAATGTGCAGTAATGTTCTAGCATGTCCCTACTTCCTATACCTTTCACTATCTACTGATAAATATTATAGCAAGTTTAATCATTTAACCTTGGCTGCATAGTTGTTCCAACCCTTTTCAACTTTACAGTAAGACGAATGATCCAGACCTAGAGTGTCAAACAATGAATGCTGCCATAGTACAGAAGATGTTTCTTACCAAGGGAAACTCCATTGTGGCGGACTATCTTTAAATGGCTAATTGTTGTTAAGCTTCCACAGTTGGCATAAAAAAGTGGTCCTAAACTTTATGGCAATAATCCCGTTACATTAGACCAACAAAACGATGTTCTACATAAGAGGATAATCTTAGCACAGCTGTTGGTGACTCTTAGGCTCTGTGCTTTCAGCAACAAAAATCTGGCCCTGCTGGTCCTAATATATTCACAAATGTATAACATTTATGGAGCTTCCGATGAGGGTAGGAAAAATAAAACACTAGGGTTCATTAGGCTGTTCACTATGCAAAGTGGCTTATCTCTATACAAGGGATAATTCACTTAGCTTAGTGAATGAGATGGAGCTCTGCAGACTGCAGCCATCCAATCACAAGAAGAAAACGTTTTTTTTTATATTTACTTGTATGTGATTGGGTATTCTTTGCAATTTCTATAATTTTATACATTAAACCCACATAATTTCAAATGGCCTTTACATTTTTTGTAAAATATATGTACTACGTTTCTGAAAAATGCTCATAATTGTATTACTTTTAAGTGTTCTGCTGTTGTTTCTTACTAAATCATCAAGAACATTTCCTGCACATGTGCTTTTCTTTACATTCCTACAACCTAAACCGTGGATATAGATTTGCTTGTAGCTCCACCTTCTGTGCAGAAAGAGTTCTTACACTACATGAAAAGGGTAATATATGTATTATGGCTACAGTATTGTAGCCATAAATAAGGACTGATATTATTTATACTGTTACTATTGCCCTATGCAATGTCTTGTTTTACAATTTTAAGGGTGACATATGCACCTTCTGACATTGCCCTTTAAAAGTTTAATTGCCCTCTCTGTTCTTGACTGTTCTGACAGTTCTTGCACTAGGGTGCCAAGGTAGTAAAGATTGAAGGGGAAATCTGCAGCCTCCTGGGATACATAAATCACATATTCCACGAGGTTGCAGGCTGCTCCCTAGGGTATATGGGGGAACATTCCAGGTCGACACTTTTCTTTCTTTAATTTTCAGGAAGTCATGTCAGCAGGAACTGAAATAAGATGGCATTGCCTGCTGTTCTGTCCACGCTGGAAAGAAGGATTCTGCGGGATTCTGCCAAGATACTTGGGTACTTACCTGTCATATTAGAGATAGACGTTTATACCTATCTTCTCCCCCTTCTTCTTACCTATATGTAATTCACGTTAACTTTTTCCAATTGCTTCTTCTTTTTCTTTTTTCCTACTTTGGACTTCCCACATTTTGTTGTTAAAGTTATGCAACATATTTTTTCTACTTTTTAAAATATAATATATTCACTAAAAGAGACAGAGTTAAGCAGTTTTTTAACTGGAAAGAATGAATTCTATACTTGTAATCAGCAATCTGTCTGATCGTTGATCAATGTTTCCTTTCCAATAATTAGGTCATTGATCTAAATCCCCATCATCTATTGGCAGGAAGTGCACAAGATTGCACAACTGCTAAGCATCTCACCAAATCTGCTTTTCGCAAATAGGTTGACATAGAAAAACATTGATCCTTATTTGGTAAAATTTATGGTAGAAAAGTGTAAACATTTTAGGAATGTATGAAAGACATCAGACACTGATACCTAGAACTATGAGATCAAATCCACATGGAGGAAATATGCTATAACAAACAATTATATTTTTAGAAGCCCTAGATATTGGATATATCACACTAAAAGCTTTTTGGAAAGTAGTAACAAACACTTAATAGAAACTGAGACATGAGTTAATTTAGATTTATCAGTGATATTCTCAGTGATTATCCCCAGCTTTATTTAAAATGAACAACTGACTGAGATTCAGTATAGGGAAAGGACTTCAGACCTGTTTTTAAATGTCACAAACTTTTTTTTTTTTTTGTGGTGGTGGGATTCCTTACAATAACACAACTGCTAATATCTGTTGGCATTTCAGATGTCAGAACTATACTCCTGGCAGTTGGTGGGATTTATTGCTAAAAAGCAATTCCAAACAACAAGTGAAACTGATCAGTGAGTCTGATTTCCATCAAACATGATTCATGAGAACAAAAGACCAATACTATGTATTACATTATGTCAGAAATGCACTAAGATAAATATCTAATTAATTACTTGGCAGCAATTCAATGCATTTAAACATGCATACATTTTGAAGATGACCTGCTGAAATTCAAGTATAGGAAATGGGAAGAAAGGTGATTTAAGTGACCTTGAATGTGGAAAAGTTGTTGTGCCAGGCGGATTAGTCTCAGTATTATAGAAACACAACCGTCCCTAGGGTTTACAGAAAATAGAAAAAAGAAAGATATCCAGGGTCAGTAGTTTTCTGGGTAAAGATACCTTGTTGATGCCAAAGGTCAGAGGAAAATTGCTAGACTGGTTTGAGCTGATAAAAAAACAACAGAAACTCAAATAGCTACTATGCAGAAGGACATATCTGAATACTCCTTGTACACGCTCTTATCATCTTTTGTCTGGACTACTGTAACCTCCTCCTCTCTGGTGTTCCACTAACCCGAATCTCCCCTCTACAATCTATTATGAATGCTGAAGCCAGACTCATCCATCCTTCCCTCCGCATCTCTTTGTAGTTCTCTTCATTGGCTTCCATTTCACCTTAGAATCAAATTCAAGGTCCTGTTTTTTTCCTTCAAATCCCTACACAGTTATTGTCCCACTTACATTTCTGACCTGGTAAAAAAGTACTCCTCTAGCCACTCTCTCAGCTCCTCCAATGACCTACTAATGACTTCCTCGCTCATAACCTCCTGCTGCCCAGTCCTGTGGAAAAGAAGGTCACTTCCCTAGCTGGAATTCCCACCTGAGAAGCTCTCTGTGCCTTAAATTGATAGGAGCTGTGGGTGGACAGAAAGGAGAGTAGGAGGTCTGGGTTCCTGATCCAGGGATTTATTCTGAAGGGTCCGTAATGTTTCCAAAATTTGAGTTGCCAGGTAAATCACAGAGAATTTCCAGCTACTCCTATTACTGTAATCCACTTTTAAGAAGGGCAAAGTTCAAGTCACATATATATTATCCTCTGAATTATACAGATATAGTGGTACACAGACTGTTTACACATACATTCAAAGGTTTATTTTATTGTGCATGTAGATACTTATTATTGTTCTGTGTAAAGTGTAAATCTTTAGAAGGCAGGCATGTTCAGACTGTAAAAGTTGTCTTATGTGTACTTAGTTTAAGTGCGGTGGCCTACCATCTTTATAGTTATTTCCCTTGAATGAACCTATGTTTAAATTCACACTGTAGAAGCATATTTTGTACACTCGGTAATAACTGTTTATGCATAGCGCTTATTTCTCTAAGATATTATTATGTTAAAATAACATCAATATTCCTAATCTCTTCAGTAAAACACTGAGCTAACTGTGCATAAAAATGAGTCAACACGGAAGAACAATATCCACAAGATCCATTTTGCAGACAATAAGCTCAAGAAAATATTTTAATTGAATGTTGGTATGCCATAATTATAGGAGTAATGAGAACCAAGATGAGACCATAGTGTTGTACTAAACCAATCTTTAGATCCCAAGAGTGAGAAATGGAAAGTGCTGGTATCTCTAGGGAAAAATGAAGTATGTGTGAATTGTGGCTCCTAAATCGATGACTTTGAGTTATGATACTTAAAGTGAACCTGTACCTTACCTGTTTATGAGAAATTAATAGTTGCATTCATTTAGAACAGTGTGCGATCCGCGGCAATTGAGGTTAATTAACCATTCTTCCCATTCAAAACCCCTAGTGCTCTCTGATTGGCTGTGAACAGCTTTCCTCAGCCAATCAGGGAGCACTATCCCTATTCCTGAATGGAGTTTCTCTATCCAAGAACACAGGACTCCTACACAGAACACATACAACTAGTAAAGGGCTGCAAGAGCCATCAGGGGAGTGGAGCTGTCAGCTCTACTCCCCTGATTGCTCTTGCAGTTCTTCACAGTCCCGAAAAATAACCCAAATTTGGCCACCATTGTCTTTATTGGTGTTCGAATTCGGCATTCGATCACCCAAACAATATCCCCCTATTTGATCGAATACCTGTCGAATCAAATAGTGAGATATTCGACCAACACTATAGGGGAGCATGTGACTTGCTGAACTTACTGAACTTCTGATATATATCATATCTTTTTTTTTTTTAAAACACAGCAATTTTCATACTCTTTGATGTGTGATGTGATTTGGTAAATCAACAGAGTATGATGAATGTCAACATAACTTTTAAATCCCTGTCTCATTTATGTGGAGATTATGCTTATTCATAAATGACTGCTCCTGATATTATCATTGTTAAAATCAAGTTCCATAATATAGAAAATGCTAACTAAAATTTGTTCTCTTTACATTTCAACAATGTTTTACTTAAATACAATCTTTGTTGAACTGAGCGTTGGGTCTGCCAGTACCTTAATTGTAATACTTTTCTGATAATCTTAAGTAATTCTGTATTTTCCAAGAATCAGACCTGGAAGAAGTAATATCTGGAAACTTAAGGTTTATATTATACAGGTTCTACCTGCAAACTACCTACAACAATCCTAAATATTGGCAAATAATTTGGAACACCTAAATCTAAATATGTGTATTGTTAAATGTAGGGGTGTACTTTTTTTTTCACATGACAAATCCACATTTTTACATTTCGGATTATCAGAAAAAAAATGCACTATGGCAACTATGTATCCAGGAATATCACTATTAGCTGTTGGCATTGTTTTCATGAAGGTCAAATGCTGGCCTGTTCAAAAATGTCAATTTTCCGTGGGATGTGCTTAATTTGGGACATGATTGTATGTTGTGTATGATTATACATTACAAATAATTTGTTCCTTGATTTCTTGTATTGCACTCATAAAAACTTATGTTGCATATTGCATTTATTGTACTCTAATATAATCAAGCTTTCATTCCACAATAAAGGTGATATGGCTCTTTTATTTGAGTTAGGAAGAACTAAATGTCAAAAAAATGACTCTGATTGCTTGACATAAGTTAAATATAGCTACAAAAAGATGAAAAACAGTCCTGCACATGTTGCTTATACTAAGCTTCCTTGGTTGATCAAAGCCCTGTGAGCCTGTGGTAAAACATGCAGTGACAGATCAGCAATCCATTCTGTGTGACATATGTCTTGCATTTTTAGGTTACAATGCAGAACATCATTAATTGACCCTAAAATACATATTAAAGGACTAGTATCAAAAGGCATATGATGCTTTTAATAAATGCATCTTGATATCCCACTTTTTGTTAGATACTGTGAAAGTAGTGAAGAAAAAAAAAAGTTCTCATTGAAGTTCTCACAAAGTTCTCATTGATAGCCAATGGAATGCTGTAAAACAATGCCCTTCACTAGCTCACATTTTGTAAGAAAAATGCAAATATGCTAATATGTGTTGCTATGAACATGCTAGGTTTGTTTTCTTAAAGGAGCAAAGTTTGTTCACTTAAGTAAGTATTACTAAATGAAGTAAAATTGTGTATGCTGTAAATGTCAAATCACATCCAAAATTAAATTTAACATTTTAGTAAGTGTTAGGGATTTCCACAGATCTTATTCAATACCATCACTAATAATAACCACTTTGCAAAGGTAAACAAACCACAAACATTTTTTTGTAAAGGTTAAGTATTTTTTATAGTTAAAGTTTTTAGGCAGTGTTCCATCTAAAATATATTTTTAATATTTTTTTTACCTAAATGCAATTACAGCTGCAGTTAAAATGATAAATTTTGCTTTTAAATATTGTTCTCCTGTCATATTTGTGGTTGGGAATTCACAGTATGATCACATGAATGAATATATTAGATTTGTGGCACATAAAATACAACAAAAATATTTGTTATTTAATAATTACTTCCTGGGTTATTGGTGTGCTATCACTAAATTGTATTGCAAACTCTGGAAATAACACATTGAAATTCTTCCTTTGACACCTTTGACAGCCCTGCTCTGCTGCTGGGTCAGAACCAGTTCAGAACCAGGACACGTTCTTGTCCTGGGTCGGGCTTCTTTTTGCAGGGAATGAAGTCTACAGAGCTGCTGCCATGACAAATGCATGTGCACCTCATCCATTCATTTGACTACTGATTGCTTCTCTGCATACAGTACATATTTTTGACTTTGTAAGGACAATACTGGGTATATATCTGTAGATGTCTTTCTGCTATGTCATTACTATGTGTTGAAGATATATTTATGTCTGTAAAACTAAGGTAGCAATTGTGTCTCATGGCACTTGCTTCTGGTAGTGCCAGAATGAAACTAGCTGTTGTTCTAGACATGTTCCTGGCTATGTCAGTACAGTAGTGATGGTGTCTCTGTGGACTTATTTCTTGAAGTGTCAATACAGTATTGACTGTCTCTGTGAACCTGTTTCTGGTGTTTCAATAGGATACTGATTGTCTCTGTGGACATGTTGCTGGTTATGCCAATATAGGATTGATTGTGTATCTGTGGACATACTTATGCTTTATGCACATGTTAAATTTTTTTTTTTCTGCAGATATGTTATCACTCGATTAAATTATTTTAGTTTGATTAAATTTCTGTGGGATCATGCTTTTTCTACCATTAATAAACTTTCATTGGTAAAATGGTTTTATTCTGTATTTTAGATTTGTGGGGGAAGCATCACAATTTAGCTGTCCAAAGTTAGTAAAAAGTATAAATTCAGGCTTGGACAATATACAACCAATTTACCCTAGCTTGATCTATAAATTCAGGCTTGGACAATATACAACCAATTTACCCTAGCTTGATCTATTTCTAAGATTTTGAAACCTATATATTCTGACAGATACTTTTAGCATTTGCAGAATCCCTAGCAAGAACAAATTACAGACCTTTCTCCATATGTATATATATCATCATGTGTACAAACATCCCATTATCTAGAAAATTAATATACATGTTTAGGATGGGCAGCCTGATTAAAATGGCAGTACGAAGACAGCAAAACAGCAAATATATCAGAGGAATCTTGGTCCAAACATTTGAAAGGACCACATCTGTTTTTGGAGAGGGAGTAGGAAATCAAAGAATAAACGTTATCTGAATTTTTTTATAGCTTATGTTTTTAAGGCAAAGACTAAGTTGTTATTGTGTAATCTTTATTATGGTTATTTCATTTTGAAATCCTGAAAATGACCTATTTAGCTGAACATAATTTCAACATTTCAGGGCTTACTTACTATACCGTCTCTAGAAATCCTCACCAAATGGGTCTCGTCAGACAGAGAATTTGAAAAGTTATTTGGCTAAACAACGGAAGATCATTTCCAAGACAGACTGCTATAAAATATCATCTCAAGGACTGTTGACAGTTTAATTAGCTTTTTGAATTGCTACTTCCTGCAAAGGCTACCACCTGCACTAAAGGCCATCCAGACTATCTATATAACAGATACACACTGTAGATCTCTGTGTACACAAAGCAGTATATCTTTTATAGAATATTGCCGTTAGTACATTACTCCACCTACTTTTAACAATAAAATAATTGCCAGCTGAGGAAACAAAACAGGACCAAACCTTTCACTACTCACTACTACTTTGGAATGTATCCAAATTAGGCCCCTTTGTAAAATGAACATTGCTCTTTTTATGAAAATGAAACAGATTTTAACTAGAGCAGGGGTGTTAAACTGAAATACATGCCATTTGGTATACCTATAGTTCGGCGAGAGCCAGGAGATCATTTCAGGCACTGTTACTTTTTTATTGTGAAAACTTTAGGATATAACAAGAAAAATAAATGTAACATAGAGTATCCTAGTCTACCATTGGCTTTATGCCCAGTGGCTCATTTAGATGAAATCCCAGGGCCGGTTTTCGTTACACTACCCTCTCTTGAAGAACATGATAATGGCGATGAACTAGGTGACAACAGGGATGAAGAGTTTGAAATTGAAGTGGGGATTTGATCAGCATGAGTTGGGTGATTTGGGACTATCGAAGAAGGCTTCAGAACTCCTAGCATCAAGACTGTGTGAGAAAAACTAACTTGAAAATGGAACAAAGGTATTCTACTTTTGAACCAGAGAAATTGCATTTCTGCAGTACTTTAGAACTGACAGTGGCTTTGTTTATTGCCATAATATACCTGGTTTAATGGAGGAATTAGGAATTCCAATCTATAACTCAATGGTGACTATTCATCGATAGCTCAAAGTGGAGCTTAACGTGTGTCCTCCTTCACAACGGCAATATATTTGTTTCAGTCCCAATTGGCCATTCAGTTTCTTTTTGTGAAGTATATGCAGACATAAAGAGAGTCAATGAGTTGTTGCAATATCACCAACACAATTGGGTCATCTGTGTTGACCTAAAAATGGTATGCTTCCTTCTTTGCCAACTGAAGCTTTTCCAACTGAAGGGGTCTGTTTCAAGTACCTCATTTTGGCATTTCCCAGCCTGTCATATAAAAAAATCAAGGCCAGTGTGTTTAATGATCTACAGATTCGGCAGCTCATCAAAGATGAACATTTCATCAGGACAATGTCAGAAGTCAAAATGAAATGCTTGGTTATTATTCAAAGCCATTGTCAAGGACTTTCTTGGAAACACAAAAGCAAATAATTAAACAGAAGCTGTCCAGAAACACTTGGAGAGCAAAATGTTTTGTTGCAATATGAGCATCAAGGTGCATTTTCTGCATAGCCATCTTTCTAACTTCCCGGAAAACCTTGGTGCGGTCTCTGATGAGCAAGGTGAACGATTCCACCAAGATTTGATGGTCATGGAAGGACGGTATCAGGGTAGATGGGATGTGCATATGATGGCTGACTATTGTTGGAGCATCTGGCGGGGAGTAACAATAAATCCTTTGTATGAACAAAAGAAATTTAAAAAAACAGTACATTCAAGTTATTTCAATATTTTTTCATTGTATGTAAAATTTGTATGTTTTTTGACAAAAATGGAGGGTACCCTGTATCTTAAAAACAGAATGTGATAGCAAAAAACTGGGGTCATTTCTGGATTCACCGCCCAAATATTTGTAAAAAACATGGGTAAGATCTAACTCAACAAAAATGCGTCCCCTAATGTTATCTTCAGTTTCTTTGACATCTAGATGTGCATTTCTAGAAGCAAGGGAGTTTCCATCTGTTTTACAAACAGAGAAGTTCTAGATTTATCAGTGTGTTTGCAGTGCAGATGGAGGCATTGGACAAGACTGCTTTAGGTATGATAATTATCTGTTAATTTCTGTTTTTCTAGGTTAGAAAAAATTCTGTGGTGTCAACCTCAGAATCGTGTATGCATGAAATGAGAAAGACAAAGGTATTGGCTTGGGGCAGACAGATGAATGAGAATAATACAAGAAAGTCCAATATTTTCATATTACTAATGGGTGCTAGGAACGTTTCCTCCTCAAACCTTCACCAGCAGTCCTCAATAATGAAACGCAGCATAACATTGTGAGTGCTGGATGCCATTATCATGCCTTGGCGGGTCCAAAACACCCTGCGCTCTCAGGTATCACTTCAGTCTTCCTGGTCAAATGATGACCATAGAGCATATGTAGAAGTGGAGATAATCCAGTAATATATTTGTGGAAAATTTGAGTATTCAAGCTAAAGCTTTTTTTTTATAATTTTATTACTCCTTGGAACTTTTTTAAACCAAACACTGTAGCCCAAGGCTGGGCCTTGGGTTAAAATGCATTGTTTAAAGTCATTCTTAGTGGCTAACTCCTAATTTAAAGTACATTGTAAATAAAAGTGATGAAGTGATATTTTAATTTTAGTATATAATATAAAATAGTATACATAGAATAGATAACTGCATGTGCATGTGACAGACATAGACACACACATGTATTTACAGTATAAATGAGACTGCAAATTCAAAAGCAGAGATGATCAGCAACCAATAACAATAGCAAAAAAAATAAGCTGCTTTACTATATTTGTGCTCTGTAGTTGAAATGTATAGTAGGATTATTTGCTGTGGGTTACTATGATTTTCTGTGCCTATGCATGTATTTTCATGAAGCCCTTAGTTATCACTTCAAAACGTTTCTTAAAATTACAGTATTAATGTTGCTAGAAGCTGAAATGTCATGGGTAAATGAGAAATGTATCCTTTGTTACCATTTGTACAAATAATACATGAAATATCAGCGGTTACATCCACAAAGGTGATATTAACCAGAGATTTGTAAGAAAATAAAGCAGATCATCAACTAAGTTTCATAATCCTAACTTTTTATGCTGCTATGAAATCATATAATTATTCATCTTAAAATCTGACAGCTGAGACTGTTTTGAAATGTTGCTATGAAAAGAAATGCAGTGCAATAAATCTAACTCTAATAAAAACTGTGAAAGAAAACTATTTTTATTCACATGTGTCATAAAACAAATAAACAGCCAACAATAACTACTGTATATCACTAAATCACACATAATATATTTAGGCATGTCTAATAAAATCAGTTGTACAGTTTATATGTCATTATACCTTATTATCCTACATTAATATTATTCCTAGAATAATTCAAATAGACTAGTTTGTTTAATAGAAATTACTGTTTCAAACATACAGTTTTAGCCTAGGATTCCCCCCCTTCTAAAAACTGTAACCAAAAAGAGTGATAGAAAAAGTAGACTTACTTACATTTTTATTTATGAAGGTTTAGGTGTACTTTTAAAGAATAGCCAAGCCTTAATCTACATGACTTGGACCCCTATTATACAAAAAATTACAGCTTCTTTTGGTCAGGTAAATATAAAACATCTAAGAAGGAAATTGACCTCTATGTTTCATTTCACATGTTTTTCACTACATTTACTGTCTAAAAATGCCTGTTTTCTTCCCCAGATTTGAAGCTCTCTCTGCCAGTCAGAGATAGCTTGTCCAAGAGGAAATAAATTCTGCTGTGCTAGCTCTTATAGAAAACTTATAAAATTTAGCATTCTATAAGTATATTCTTTTAGGTCTGTAATAAATTTCAAACGGCACAAGGCAGACCTTTTATTGGACTTTAGCAAGTCCTAAACTTGATGAATATGCACAACATTTCATTCTACCTTCTGTTTCTTGGCTGCAAAGTAACAGATCAAATTTAAAGCCATTTTTTAATGTCTTTTCAGCAGCATGATTGTATAATTGAAGTAAATCTTAACACAGCTTACTATGAACATTCCTGAATAATGCATTAAATTAGCCCTACATTGCTAGGAATGTAGAAGTGTGTACTAAATTGTTCAGATCAGTATTTCCTTTTACCGGGCTGTATTTCCAACTTCTGCTTATACAAATGTAACCGGCCAGCTAACAGCTTTGCATTTTTCTGTAACTATCATCCTTCAGACAGAAGAAAAACGTGTTAAATAGTTTCTTGATGATATGCCGCCGATTCATACAAATCACATCCAAAAACTTATTCCACCAGGAAATATCTGACCCATGATTTGGCAATCGGGAAAGTAAAGTATTATGACATTTTAATGAAAAACTCAGATAGAAAACAAAATCTTAGATGTTTAATCATTTCACAAGCTATTCTATTTTAATATTTTAAAAAATGAGTTTAGTCTGCAACCACCTGAAATTCCACCAAAAAGTTCCCTTGCTTTGATATTATAAACTGCAACTATTTCTGGATTCTGAGGGAACCCCACCTTTACTAATAGGATGTATACACATTATGCATAACATCTTGAAAACAGGAGACAGATCAGGACTGGAGCGTCTGAAAAGGGAACATAAAGGGCAGAGTTTTTAGGTTTTCTAAAGAAGAGAAGTGAGATTTAGTATTGGACTTTTATATCAACTTTTAATTGGAATTGTACAATAAAAATGACCAATTGTGAGCAGGCCCATTGTTTATTTCAGAAGGGACAGAAAGATGTCTCCTGCAACAAAACATACTTTTCTGCCTCTTCACAATACCTTGTGAAATGCGGGGTATCCTGGAATAACCTGGATGCCGGGAATTAATTAACTCCCACATGCATGCCTGCTCACAATTTTGTTTTGATGTTTACTCCAGCTTTAAGTGCTTTCTAAAACCTGAATAATCCTCATCAATAAGATATATCAACACTTTTATGTTAACACATTTAAACAGTTAAAACAGTGAGGGCAAATTAGTTACAGTCATTTTTCCAAACAATTTGTGGTAACCCAATAACATATGTATTAAATAAGTAGAATATTTGGTTATGTCCATTAAATAATTCAACATTTTCATCTGTTTTCATATTTGCTTGTGGTTCTGTTTTCTTTTGATATTCTGTTGTGAAGTGTTTTCTTTTTTTCTTTCCCCTTCCTATAAAACAGACTTCAGATATAGCAAAATAAATAAATAAGTAAAATAAAATGAAAACATTACAATGACTTGCCATTAAAGAGGAACTAAATATAAAAAATAATAAACTGACCAGGCAGGTTCTTTATTGCCTTTTTTTTTTGCAATAAAATAAATACACATGCCTTATTGCAATTCTGAAATAAACTCACTTGTTATCGTTTTTAAATCTGCATCTTTCTTTAAAAATATAACAGGTGATCTTCCAATAAAGGTTAGACACTTTCTAAGGGGTATCAACTGACCCCTTTCCACTTTATTGTTGTCATACCATCTCATTTGCCTGGTTGAAGCTATAGGCATTTGTGTCAATGCAAATTGTGTAAGGATTGGTCTGAAGAAATGGCTGCAAAGTACAGAGAAGATCAGAAGCAATAAGATTCAACAAAGTAAAGGTCAGAAAAATAGTATTTTATGAACAATTATTAAGACATCTAGTAAGGGTTATATCTACTCTTTTGAGAACATGAAAAAATAGTTTTTATATTTACATAAGTGTAAATTCCATTCATAATTATTACAGTGTCTGGGTATTTCTGTAACAATATTGCAATTAGGCCAAGGATCCTGAGAAGGATTAAGTGCAAACCAGCATTCAACTGTACATCTACATGTATATCGATTTATATTCAGGGTAATTCATAAAGCCTGCAAACAAAATACATTGTAACCATGTTGTTACTATGGGCCTGATTTATTAAAGCTCTCCAAGGTTGGAGAAGATAGACTTTCATCAGTGAAGCTGGGTGATCCAGCAAACCTGGAATAAATGTCTTCAGCCATTTGCTAGTAAATGTTTTGAATCCTGAACTAGATCAATTCCAGGTTTGCTGGATCACCCAGCTAAACGGATTAAAGTGTATCCTCTCAAGCCCTGGAGAGCTTTAATAAATAATTCCATATGTATTTATGAATGAAGCCTTAAGTCACGGTTTGCCGGCTATTAGGGTATATTCAGATCTGCTTCCAAAAAGTTCAAAAAAGTGTCTGTTAAAACGCTGATGGAAGCCTATGCTGCAAAAAAAAAAATAAAGCCTGCCTTTACAAAAGCCTGTACAAGCTTTTCATAGGTGTTTGCAAGTCTATGGAAATGTATGGACAACCAAACAGCCCTGAAACGAACATGGAGCTTCTGAACAAGCCTTAGAAAAGCCTAAAGCTTTCATAATTTACTAAAGGAACACAGTTTTAGTATTTAGACTTGAATTACATTTTAATATTATGGCCATTTACAGTTATATAATGTTGTTAAACCCATATATCCTTACAGATATGTAACTGTCCAGTTAATGGATGTGAAAAGTTGTCTAGCACGTTTTCTTTTATGAAGTATTTTAGCTGTGAAATTCTCAAAGATGATGTTATATTTTCCTTAAGCAATTTAGAATTTCTGGTTTTGCTGGAACAACAGAAGCACTTAAACCTCCAGCTGAGTCAAGATGTGCAGAGGAAAAATACAGCAAGTAATGGAAAGTCTACAGTAAAAGCAAACATGCTAAATTCACTGAGAGGAGAGCATATAGATAGAAAAAAGCTTTCCTTGCATTTAGGTCTTGGAGGGATGCAAAGAGGAAGTTTAATTACCCTCTCCCTTGATTTTGGAAGAGGTTCTGTGAGACCAGTGGCTTGGAGGAACAACCTATTTGTTTTTATTTCCTGAACACAGTCTTTAATAAAGAAGTTTTACACATTCATTTGCAAAAAGAATGTCCTCAAATTGGAGAGAGCGCATTGAAGGTCAACTAAAAAAATGGGGAAGCAATAATAAAATGGGGAAGGAATATAAACAAATGTTCTTAAATAGTTTATATATTAAACTTAAATAGTTGAATAAAGGAGAAAATAATAAATGTCTTGCACTGGAACTGCAGAGGCAGGTATAAACAACATTTAGAAATAAACAAAAGCCTTAGTTAACCCTGTTCAGTACTAATTATTTCTAATAAATTTTTTTAACAGTTGTTATTTAGAATGTAATTTTATTAATTTATAATGAATAGACTGGAGAATCTATTTAGTGCAAACAGACAGACTCAAACAGTCCTTACATTCACAGTATTATATTGATCAGCATATTTCAATGAACTTTATTCTTTGCCACTATACCCTGAGGAAGGGTACAGTTGAGCCCCCAAAATGTATGCCTGGCTGATGTTGATTTGTGACATTTTGTTTGCAAATAACTACAAAACTGGACATTTTCTGGCAAGTAAAGCACCCTTCCTTCACACAAACCACTTTAAAGAGTAATTAGGAAGGACCACTTCATATATTCTGATGAGCCAAAATGTCCACTAACTTTCCAACATGGATTAGATATACGAGGTTCAGCTGGATGTAGGCAAATTACCCCATAAATACTTGGGAAATCAAATTAATTTAGGTTCTTACAAAAAGCACTAAGACCGCAAAAAGTTTTTGATTTAGCATTCACATGATGCAGCAGAAAGAACAAAGAGAAACATGTGTATAAAATATTAATCAGCAGTTTTGCCTGCTTGTGATTTTTCTTTAGTTCAGCTGCCAAAAAGAAAAGTATCACGTGTGTAATTCAGTTTCATATCACGTGTGTAATTCAGTTTCATGCTCAATAAAAATATATACTTGGTACAGTCATAGGTAGAAAAGAAAAACACATTTAGCACATACAATAAAATAAATGAATTTAACACTACCTCATCCTAACAGGTCGGGACACAAGCAAACCATGTAGTGAAATTCTTTTTTTAAACAAAATCCTTATATAAAACTGTGGTTACATAGTTTATACTAAGTATGAAATACTAAACACTAATAATGGTTTCTACTAAGTATTAAATACATTTTGGTAAGTGTGTTTAATACTTATCCCTGTACCATTCCACTTTATTACACATGCCTTATTTTTTGGACATATTTGTTTTGATTTCTATGCATCCAGTGTAATTTTCATGTCAATAGCCACATTAGAAATATATTAGAAATTAGAAGAATGTTGACGTGTTCAATACTAATTTTCCCCAGTATTTCATCCTTCAAGAGTACCACTGTCTAGCCAGTAAACTTTATTTTTCAAAATGACCATTAAAGCCCCTAGGCAACAATTTTTATAATTTTAAATTAAATCAGCATATACTGTATAGTGGATGCCATATTCCACAACATACTACCTAAAAGACATGTTAACTGCATTTGGGGAGCACCAAATGGTAAAGAGAAAGTATCATTAACCTAAGATAAGAACATATTTTATTATGAAATTATAATATTTCAATTTCATTGTTTACCTAAAAATGATGTTAGATATGATTTTCACACGTGTACTTTTTCATACTTTTTCAAGAATCTTCATTCCTTCTTAAAAACTGTAGACATATATTGTAATCCACATAGGAAACTGGTCCATTTAGAGAAGTTTACCAAAAGGAAAAACAAAGTACAAGGTACATACAGCAGAAAAGAATACCCAAATATATAAAAGAAAAAAAAACAAGATATTTGGTTGCACATGATTGGGTGCCAAAAGTATAGCTTCAACTTAGTTTACAATCACTTGCACTGTGAGAGGAATCACTGTTTAATGGTTTATTATTTTATTATTTTATTTACTTGTCTTCATATAGGCCTGAAATATTACACACAGCGTACAAAGTCCATAGTCATGTCACTAACTCTCCTTCAAAAGGGCTCACTATCTAATGCCCCTTCCATAGTCTTATGTCAATATTAGTGTTGGTGTTAACTTGTAGTGCCCTGGGGATTGAACACTGAGTTAATCAATGATTGCAGCTGTGTCTGCAATCATTAAGAAGAGTGTGCGATCCCCGGGGCACTACAGGTTAATTAACCTGTAGTGCCCCTGGGATTGCAAACTGAGCTAATCAATGATTCCAACCATGATTGCAGCCATCCCCGGGGCACTACAGGTTAATTAAAATGTAGTGCCCCGGAGATCGTAGTGGAACTGCAGTTTATCTGCAGTTCAGTTCCCACGGACACATGACCATGGGAACTTTGCGGTCAGCTGTGACTGCAGGCGATCCCCGGGGCACTAGAGGTTAATTAACCTGCAGTGCCCCAGGGATTGAACACTGAGCTAATCAATGATTCCAGCCTTGATTGCAGCTATCCCCGGGCCACTACAGGTAATTTACCTGTAGCTCCCCAGAGATCATAGTGGAACTGCAGACTTCATCTGCTATTCAGTTCCCATAATCACATGAACTTTGCGGTCACAGCTGTTACTGCAGGCGATCCCCGGGCACTAGAGGTTGAATGGGGACAAGTTTCCCCATTCATCACATCAAGTGCCCTGTGTTCTTGGATAGAGAAACTCTATCCAACAACACAGACCACTAGCAACAGCAATCAGGATCGCTGTTGCAGTCCTGTAGTATGTGTTCCTGGACTCCCTGTGTTCTTGGATAGAGAAACTCTATCCATGAACATATACAACAATTAAAGGGCTGCAAGAGCAATCTAATTGCTCTTGCAGTCCTTTATAGTCCCTAAAAAGAACCCGAATTCTCCCACCATTGATTTCAATGGTGTTCGAATTCGGCATTCGATCGCCCAAACAATATCTCACTATTCGATCGAATAGTGAGATATTTGACCAACACTAGTCATTATCACAGTCTAAGGACAATTTTTGAAGGCAATGAATACAAACTCCTTGCAGATAGTGTCCTGGCCCAGGCTCGAGTCTGTGACTTGCAAAGGCAAGAGTGCTAGCCACTGAGTCAATCATACTGTAAACAAATAATCATACATGTAATAGGCGAACTGTGTGTCTTTATGTACAGGGTGCAAGTTACAAGAAAAATATTTAAGTTGGAGTTAAATTACTATGCATACAGTTAGAAAATTCAGTATGGGCTTGCTTAAAATGCTTTTACTGTCCCTTATTTGGAGGAACTGCCCCCTTTTGGGACCAAATGCCACAGTTCCCTATCTCCTTAAATGTTTCTTTTTCGGATCTGAGATGTAGACCGCTATATAAATTTACAATTTTATTATCAAAATTAGTCGTATTACTTTAAAATTTCTTATCCAACCTAAATTGAAGCATTTGTTTTTTTTTAGATCTAGTATAAAGAAAAACTAGTGACAAGAAAGCATTTGTGGATTTAACTAAACTACCGGTATGTTTTAGTTTTTTGCATATTAGTTCTTCTCAGAAAACTGAGGTCTCTTGCCTACATACATGTTGAAATGATGTCCCATTTTATTATCTCAGAAGTTGGAAGGTATGCTGTTTTAAAGCTCATTTGCCACTTATTCAAAATAAGCACATAATTTAATGCCTATATGTTCACATTTACACTTTAAAGTAAAATATTAGCCCACATGGTCTCTGGTTTCAGGAAACATTCTAAATGTTTTATGTCATTGGAAACCTCAGGGGTTCTATTGTTTCAGCCAGAAAAGTCTCTGGTAGACTTCTAGAGAGAAAAGAGAATTAACAAGACAAGATTATTGAGCAACAATTCTGAGAAACACACAGAGGCTTAACATGTAAAGAGGAAATAGGGCTAGTTCCATATACAGAACATACAGTATATTACTGCAAGCTATTAAACATAAACACAACTCAGGGACATCTTCCTACTGATCCTTCGAACCTCTTATTCCCTCCTATTTTGTGTGTGTTAATTACGACGCATTGCTAAGTTTATGTAAAATACCCTGATCTGTTTTACCCAAACATAATGTATAAGAATTTATTCCACTTTTATAAAAACTAATGAAATCAGGAACTTGTGCATATGTTAATTGCTATCTAAACTGGCCATCCAAGGAGAAGTACATTTCTCAACATTGTACAAAAATATATTTGCATTACAGAGACTATAAATACAGAGACTATAAATACAGATACACATTTTTTTTTATTCCCAGCATACAAATCTACATTTCCAAGTTCATGTGTCATTATTGCTTACAATGTTGATGCAAACCTGGAATAGATTTGGATAGTCATTTGCTATCTGTTAGCAAATGTTTTCAATCCTGGACCAGATCCATTTCATGTTTGCTGGATCACCCAGCTTGACTGATGAAAGTGTATCATCTTCAGCTTTGGAGAGCCTTAATAAATCAGGCCCACAGACTTATAGCCATATTCAGTACTGAATGGTTCGTTTGACTGCCATGTGTGTCTGTTGCCCCGAGCCAGCCTTTATAAAAAGCAGCTAACACAAGCTTAAAGTTTATCTAAACCCAGACACAAAAGCATATGCAAAAATGTTATGTATTTCCAAAATTTGCTTTCAATTATTTTAAATCTTCAGGTGATCCTTCTATTAAAGTCATTGTTCAGACACTTACTGATTAGAGGTCACAATCGACCAAAAGATATGAAAAATTAAAAGCAGCACCATATTTTTATCTCTAGAATAAACATTTTGGCTGAGCATCTCAGTGTTTTAGCAATTTTTTCTTTTACTTTTTTCTTCTGAATTCTATCAAATCTTAATACCATGACTGACTTATGTGGGTAGAAAAAAGCAGGATATTGTAAAGTTAGACATTTTATAAGCTGAAATGTTTCATATTGCAAGCTTTAGGGGAACTAGTCCCTTTCCTGGTTTGTACATAAGAATATGCCAGGAGGGGGCTAGTTCCTTGAATGTTTGTATAATTAGGCCTTTTTTTAAGTTAGCTTTTAAAGAAGAAATAAACTCCACTGCTAGTATTTTTCACATTACATGCCAAAGCATCCCCTCCAGCACAGTTGCTTCATTTTTTATTCTGGCCAGGTGGGAATGGACACGATTATGATGTATGTGCACATGCTCAATGAACACAAAAAGAAAAAAACAAGATATGCAGGCAGAAGGATCCATGGCAGAAAAGACCTTATAGTCTAACAGACTATGAAATCTCTTCTGTCATTAAAAAATATTTTTTCTTTCCTAAGGCTTGTTATTTTCCTCATATCACTTTTTTCCAAATTTGTGGCTAACTTTTTTTTAAAGGTACATATTCTAGGGCTTTCCTACTTATTCTTCCTTCAATAGTTTGTAAGCTTGGAACAAGCCTATATGTAATTAAGGCTACATACACACAGATGATGAATCTCTTCTGATAATCACCTCAGGGCTGACCGTCCTGGTGGATCCATGGGCAATGGATGAGGAAGATCATAATAAAAGTGAAGGGGAGCGAGCGTAATGGGGTGCTGCTCTGTTGTTCTCCCCCTCCCCTCTCCATAGGGCAGAACTGTTCTGTATGTACAGTACTCATTGTTCACTCATGTTCATGTTTCATTGTGCATTGTTTCTTCATTGGAATAGATCCTTTCCAACGACAATTATTGCACGTGTGTATGCAGCTTAACAGTGGTGGACCATGGACAGCCAGATGATGCTTGTAGTACATCAGCCTGGATTCTGTATTGTTGCTGTAGCTTAAATTGGTCAGATATGTGAAATGCAGAAAATACTGGAACAAAATTTAAAAAAATTAGGCCAAGGTTGGGTTTACCTTTTAATAACAGACTGATTAGGTAGGTTCAGGGAAATTACATTTGTCAAAAAAAGCCCAGTTGCCCTAACATTGTCCAAAAATGGACTTCCTAATTGGTTACTTTTGAACTTTTAGGAAGCAAATAACTGAACATGAACAGATCCATTCTTTGTTGTAGATTTATGACTGAGGTATTTGTAAAGCAATGTTTGTGTGAGGCAATAGCATCTCTGGCAAATATCAAGATTTTTGGTCTGGATATGTTGTTCAAAATTTAGGTTGCTGGACATTCAAGTAAACAAAGAATACAAATAGTTAAATAATACTGTATACAATTTTTGATTTTGAATTAAAGAATTATGCTGCAAAAATCCATTGTTTTGCTAGGACTCATTTGAAAAAATTTGTCAAGAGTAACGAGTAGACACTTTTTATTTCATTACATAGACAAGGATCTGTTCTTCATCAAGAATATACATTAGCCTAATATAATTTACAAACCTTTTATACATTTCCTGCATTGTGCAACCTAAGGAGAAGAGCTTTAGAAACATTTTTGGTAATATGATAATCATCTATTTTTGGTTGGAGGTTAATCTGTTGCTCTATATTCCTAATGCATTGTAAAGCATACAAACAGTAAAGTTTCCCTTTAGTATACAGCAAATGTAATAGAGAGAAAATATTTGTATACTTATTTAAAATACAATTTTATTATGTAACTAAATACAACCTACTCAATACTGAGGTGTGAAAATGTCCATGCAAAATGTTCAAATTATTGTTTATGTATCTTAACCCAAGAATAAAAATGTAAAACACATATTGCATCTTACCAGTTCTTGGATGTATTACCTGTGTTATTTTTCCATTGTTTTCATTTGGCAATCCTGCAGTAACACACTCCCTGTCCTAGGGTGAAAACATTCTGTAATGCAGAGAGAAAGCTGGAAACAATGCTAACTGATAAGAGTTAGTAGAAATAGACACTGCAGGAAGTTGCCAGGACAAAAGATCTCTAGCAAACATTTAACTGTATATAAAACAGATATAAAACATTTTCAGTGGTATAAAAGTCCAAAAGGGAGGAAATGTGAGATGTTCATAGTTAGGGTTTACATTTAAATTTTTATATATTTTTTAATCAATCCAAAAATGAAAAAGGACACGATATCTTGGAGAAGGAGAAGGGCTTTAGGACGCAACATGAACAAAGATCTAGCAAGATGTAAATATCTGCACCATCATATTCAGCGGGCCACTACTGCCACTATTAAAGAAGGCCAGCATATAACATAAAGTACTCCTTGTACTTCTTCTTCAGTGTCTAAAAAAACTTTATGATATAATTTGAATGGGAGGTAGAGTTCTCTCTTTACTGATGGCTGTTCTCTAGAGGTCATTGAGCTGGTAGGAGAGGTGGTAAACTGGATTAACATATTAAAAAGGGTAGCAAACTGGATGTGAATCACTGCTCTTCAAAAGTAGTCCATTTTTTTAATGGTTCCTATCCCAGCTGTACCTTGTGTACTATGATGTGCCTGGTCAGTGACCCTGAAGAATGCTGAAAGATAAAAAGGTGGAGTATCTCAAGGGGGATCAGAAGCCTCTACGTCCTCTAGGCATGCAATAACAGCTCACATGATCTCTTAGTAAAGGTTTAATTTAAAGAAACAGTTCTTTAGAGCACTAAAAGATGTTAGAATAGAGGCAGAACGATCCTAATGGTTTTACGAATAATTATTCCCTGCCTCTAATTATTTTTTGTAAAAGTTACAAATCTCTATGGTAAGTTCACATACATACTATACACAAAATGAGATGTTTTCTCATAATTCATTTTAAAAATAGGTAAGCCAATTTTCTTTTTTAGTTTATTTGGAAAGCTGTTTAGCCCTACACCTAGTCATTTATTTAAACTTTTTCCCTATACACTGAACTATATCAGACTTCACGTTATAAAGAAAAAAAAAGTGGAAATTTAACACCGTTCCCATTTCAGTCTCCTGGCTATATCTTCTTAACTCTCTGGTACTGGGTCAAGTATGAAAATTACTTTCTAGTCTGCAGATTGTGGCAGGATTTCACATCACTGAGGCCAAAAGACAATTTTCATTCGGTAAGTTGCAGAATATGGTAATATAATCTGCATTTATTGAAAGCTGGCATCAGCAATTTCATATTATTTCTTTCATTTTACTGTTTTTTCTAATGCAAAACTGACAAGCTAATGTTTAGAACTAAATGATGATTGAAATGTCTAATGGAATGTTAGGGTGGGTTAATTTGAAATGAGACCAACCATAATGTCTGGCAATTTCAATATACTATGCAGAACATAGAGCAAAGAGCATGTAAGTGCAACCACTAAAGTATTTAATGATGTTGCCACCAGGATGGACCTCTACCACTAGTGACGTTCCTGATTACATTCCTGTTTGAAAAGTAAAAAAGGTAAATAAATATAAGCTATAAACCTAACCACAAATTCAATTTGAGCTTCTGAATCATATTCACAGTTCATCGCAGGTTTCCCAGAAAATAAAATTGTTCTCCAGAAATGACACATACTTCTTTTTTCTCTTAGCCTGTAATTTTGCCTATTGATTTGTGGCTTGGAGTGTTGCAAGCAGCACACCATCTATATCAAAAGCAGCTGACTAAGAACTGGTTTCAAAGTTTGTTTCAATAATCCAACCCCATTATCACACACTTTTTGTTTGGCATGCTTTGGATTCCTTGCTCACAGGCAATTTGGAAATGACAATAGCATTCAAAAGAAAAAAAATGTAACAAAATATTTTGTTCCTATTTATTTGAACATAATGCTTTTCAAGTTAGGACACAGTTGTCATTCTTACTGCTTCTGGAACTCAGCGCTGGGTCTTTCTTCCAGTACATAGATTGCATAGAGGAGAACTTTGGTGCTCCAATGTGCTCCCTCTTGATTCTGTGATCACTTTATGCTCCAGTGACCCTTTGTGATTTTATGACCTTTGTGCTTCTCTGACCCTGTTTTACTTATCGTCTTTGTCTTGTCTTGACTTTGGCCTGTCCCTGGATCTGATTTCTTGTTGTCTTTGTACCTAAATCAGCTGCTTTCTGCACCAGTGTATCTGAGGTCCACC
>NC_092861.1:84108112-84111186 GCF_032062135.1 Pyxicephalus adspersus | reverse complement strand
ACCATTTAGCACTACATCTATGCTTCTCTGGGGATCCCAAGGGAAGCCATGGTTTCAGAATATAATATAACATTCACTTCAGTTACAAAGAGAACTTCTGCATAGATTTTATTCTATCCCGCCCGTGACATCCTCGCTGGCGTCAACCCCAGGGATCGCGTGGAGGAGACCGCTGCAGCAGACATCACGGCTGGGGCTGCTGCCGCTCTGCTCGCAGCGTGTCTCCGCTCACTGGCAGAGGGATCTGTCCCAGCCAAACTACTGTTCAGCCGAGCGGCACCCCCAGCATCCCTGCTAGCGTGCACAGTACAGCACGGTCCAAGGGTCCTACTGTAAGAAGCGGCTGCCTCGCCATGGGGTGGGGAAAGTATAGTTTGAATTCCATGCGGGGGTAAATTATTTAGTATGTTTTCCTCCTATCCAAAAGCGCCAGGTGGAGCAATATGATTGGGCTTTCTACCTATTTAATGAGACCCTGTCATTAGCACCCTTGACCGTTAGCCTCTGTCTTACAGTGTGCTTGGGTGTGTTGCCTGTGTTGGATTACCATTTTTACCTCTGTTGTCTTCCCCTGTGTCTTGTCATCAGCTCTGACTTACCAGCAGCGACCCACTCTGATTATTGACCTTGCATGAACTCTGCCTGCCCTGACTTCGGCTTGTCCCTGACTACGTCTTCTGCCTCATCCTTTTGTACCTCGCTTATCTGATTGATCTTTTGTGCTTGACCTCTGCCTGTACCTGGTTTACGGAATAAAGTCTGCTGAAGTGTTCCCTGGAGTTGGTTGTGGTTTGTGTGCCCAGGCGCATTACACAGGGTATATTGGAGTGAATAAATGTGACCTGGATGGATGCAAGATTCTCATTGCACTTGATGATCCTGGCTACTTGGCCATACATATAGACATTTCCACAGAAGAATAATGTACAGCATATGATACTTTAATAAAAACTAAATGCATACTTTAGACCTGAGGATACTGAAAACCCCACCAAAATGTTTATATTAAATTATGAATTATGTAAAAAATTGTTACACTATTAATGCGTTACTGTTGTCTACTCATTTATGTAAAGAAATTTTGGTGATTGGTCTACTTTTCTAGTCTATTTATTTTGATCCAAATCAAAATAGCTTCTTTCTGCATATATTGAAAACCTAACGAAAAAGGCAGCTTACATCAGCTTTTTAACATGGTTGTAGAGTCCTCTGAATCCCCAGTACAGTCCTATGTAATACAGTGTTAGTGAGGATTCCACAGACCATAAATCAAATCAAACAGCATCAACACCTTTCCATACAACAGTAACATAGATTTTTAGCTTGTTAGCAGCCTACCTGCAATCCCACTCCACCACTGATACCACATCTGTGCTACTTATGGAAGACCTGCAGTTTGCTGTAGCCAAACCACTGGGTTTACCTGGGCTGAATGGGAAGGCCCATCCAGTACTTTCCTTCCTATTCCAGAGTCCAGGGCCCTAATAAAAAATTACCCCAGCAACCCCTTGCAGAGTTGCCCTAACTAATCCTGGACTGGACATATATCTCTCACCCATATATATATATATATATATATATATATATATATACTCTGTCTGATCTGCTTGCTCCTAAGTCCCCATTCCAAGTTTCTGGGATCACCCAGGTTCTCCAATATTCATCTATATTCTCCAGTGTTAGAAAGCTTCAATTATTCAGGCCTATAGTCTCAAAAACCACTATTTTTTTTTAGCAAGGACACCACCTGTGTGGTCAGCAATGGTTATTCCTTTAGAATAGGGTGGAAATGTGGTCCACCATGTTAAAAAATGCTACAGGGACATTTTTTCTCTTTTCTCATTCGTTTACAACTTATTTTAAATAAGTGGATTTCTTTACACAACACACATTAAGACATTATTATGTGTATTTGGAGTTAGACTTTCAATTTATCTAAAGTGGGTACTAAGATCCTGTTTTAAGACTCCAGATTTAAAAAAATTAGAGAAAAATAATTTTCTAGTGTGATTAGTGAGGTTTAGGGTCCTTTTACACTCTTGGGGAAGATGTATTTTCTGGAGTTTCTGTAAATCTGGAAGAAAACAGCAATCACAAAACTCATTTATGGTAAATTTAAAGCCTGTGTGGTCATTTAATGTGCACTGTAAAATCAAAGGTCAATACCAAGCTAAAGCTTTGTTGAAACCCTAAAAGGTAGGACCTTTTAGGAAAAGAAGCATGTTCTGCAGATAAATGTTAGTTTGTAGCTACTTGAAACATTTTCAGACTTAAAAGTAAATGCTGCCACCTAGCGTTAACAATGTAAAATGACAACTTTCAAAGTGCAAAAGTACATATATATATATATATATTGTACAGGATCGCAGGGTGAGATTCTGGACAGAAGGTACATTTCCCTTATATATAGACGCTGGTCCCTTTAAGCTGAAGTGTTGTGAAAAGAGTTGCACCTGCCCAGGAAGGTGGGAATCCCATAAGGGCTCAGGTATGCAAGAGAAAAGTAGATTTGCAGGACGTAGCCCGCAAACCAGCTTGGTGGGGAATCAACCAGTGATGTTGCTGTTACATGGGAGGCTTTTGATGCTGATTTGATTTAGTTTGATTTATGGACTGTGGGAACAGCAGGCTGGGGATTGGACCCTCACAAGATACTTGTCTTGGACTCATCCTTATCGTGGGGACGTTCTGATGGACTATGGACAATTACCCAACTAGGCTGAAGTAAGCCATTTTCTGTTTTGCTTATATTACCCCCTGGGTTGCTGAAAAGAAGCTGTTTTCTTTAGTTATCTCAATAGAGTCTTGTGTCTGCTACACCCTTTTGGTGGGAAGCGTGTTGGCTGCAGTCTGAGCTAATCCCCAGACTTGACTTTACTATATATATATATATATATATATATAGTGAGTAAGAATTACATTACATAAAGGAAAACTATACCATCCAATTAAACAATATTATTTGTAAGAAATAAAAAAGTTAAAGGGGAAAACCATAACTTTTAGGTACAAAGTCAAACATTATATACCAATATGTACCTAATGTGTGATGTATAACACCACAAAGATAAAAA
>NC_092861.1:84060623-84107797 GCF_032062135.1 Pyxicephalus adspersus | reverse complement strand
TGGCATTTACAGTGTCAAAATGACACACAAAAAATAGCTAATATTATTTTACTGACTTTGCCAAATGGCACTGAACTCAAAACTTGCCAGACACCATCAGATGAGATCATCAATCATTTGAAGCTCAATCACTGAAAGAACCCTAAGGTTCCAAGAATACTTGGTTGATAATGGCTGCTCTAAAACTTTCCAGACTAAACCATTTCCACAATGATATTGAGAAGTCGAGTTCAGTATTAAAAGCGAAATGTTCATCTCAGAACTTTCAGAGCAGAAAAAACATACTTTGACAATCTATTGCAATAGCCACCTCATTCTAGTTGTTTAAGGTATAATAGCTGAATAGATCTTGTACCAACTCTGTGCCAACAGAAAAAAGAGTGATTTAATTATAATTAAGTGACTTGGTGCTGGGTACATTGTTTACTGCAAATTTCTAATGTACTTTAAACAATAAACAGCACTGCAGTAGTGTAGTGTATAAAACGCTGGGACACAAAGTGCATCAGTGAAATGTTAAATTTGATTCACAAACAGTGGCATCTTGAAACTGCAGTGATCATAAAAAAATGAAATAAATATTGCTATTCTTTTGGTTTAAAGACTAAAAACTGGTCTTATTAAGCGTTCATTTACTTTGAACCTTGCTAGGTGAATCTCAGAAGTTTGCTCTATTTTGTTCACCCGCATTTGATTTATTTACAGGGTTACCAGAAGAATATTATCTGCTCAAAAAAGAAAACAAACCGTATTATCACCTCTTCTTACCTCCAGCAGTATTGTCACTAATTATCTTATTGTTAGAAAGCTCAATATCATTTGGACAGGGTCCAGTCATTCACCCAGATAATGTTAGTCTGGGATTTAGACACTAATATTATTATTATTATTAGTAATAATAATATTAATAATAAAAATGATATTATTAATAATAAACAGGATTTATAAAGTGCCAACATATTAAGTAACACTGTACATTAAAAAGGGGTTTCAAATAACAGACAGAGTTTACAATCTAGGAGGTGGGGGAATTAACACACAATAGAAGGGGAGATTTGGAGTGGTGGGAAGTAGTGATAGATAGATAGATAGATAGATAGATAGATAGATAGATAGATAGATAGATAGATAGATAGATAGATAGATAGATAGATAAAGCACTTAACCCCACAGGAACAGCTATTTTCATGGGATCTCCCTTGTAATGTGGCATAACAAAATCAAAAAGACACGTATATGTTTAAGTTAGGGGGATTTATTGTACCTCAAAATGGAGGAGTGAGGGTTAAGGCAGAGGTGTCAGGTACTGGCAGTTCAAATCCAATAGCAGTAAATCATAGTCAATGCTGCCAACTAAATTTTAGTATACTTTGCTGAACTCTTCATCCTTGACACTCATCTTTCCTATGGAGTGGGCATTCACATAGCCAAAGCTGATTACCCCAATTTGATACAAATGGGGGCTCCTGTCTTGAAGTAGTTTTGCTATGGATACCTTCTCTGCAGGCTTTCCTATTAAAGTCTCCTACCACTAAAAACTAGGCTCATCCTCCCAGTGGCCTATTGTCCAGACCCTGGTCTAAGCAGGCCCTGGGATCTCATAGCCAACCTGCTCTATTTCCCCTAGATTCTTCTAGACATCCATAGTGAGGGCCCTCAAGTCTAATGGGTTTTCTACCTTACTAAGGCTGGGTTCCTGCCCTTCCACAGAAGGTATCCAACCCTCACTCTTTAGTGAGAATAGAGTATAGCACAATGAATGGGAATGTCACTGGAAACAAACGACCGACCGACGGATCTGATTGGGCGATGATCGTTCGCTATCTATTGTGTGTACCGTTGTTCAGTGATTATGGGTTGTACTGTGATACACTTTCTCCTGTACATGTAACTTCCTGCATCGTTCAAACGATCGTATCTAGTGTGTGTACATTATTGGTGGATTATATTTGAACTTATCATTTCAGCATGTACAAAATCATGCACAATATGATCGTTCAAAATAATCGTGAATAATTTTTGATTGGTCGTTAATCATTCTTGATTCTAATCACTCTTACCACTAACCACCATTGTAACAGATGGTACGTTTCTTCTACCAGACACAGTAAAAGGTGCCCATATCCACTGACCACCAATGTACAGGTATACTTGACTGACTAAAAATGTAATGTGGACTTTCTCCATTGACCACCAAAGTAAGGGAACACTACAATTTTCAATGTATTCACTTATCTTCTTTCTGTTACTGCTATTGCCGCAGTGATCAAGGCAGAATGGGAGCCCAGAGGTTGTGATACATACGTCATGAATCCCTGCCGCTGTTCCAAGTAAACTATGCATTCTAGATTCTAGTGGTCGTCCCAGTCCAGATCTGGGTGTACCAATAAATTTACCGCCTCGTTGGTAAAAGCAGAATGGGAGCGCAGACCGTCCTGGGATACCCACAGCACACATTCCAGCCATCTGGCTGCTCGGCCTGTGCATGCACCAACCGTCTTCTTCCTACAGCGGGGGAAAAAAATGCCAGACTAACACGCATGCGCAGTGAGATTGGCGCTCTTTTTTCCTATTTATAGCGCTCTATGTCACTGGATGTCACGCCTGTGCAGTGCAAGATCAGGTGATATATCCAGAAGAAAGTAAATGGCGACTTCCTGTGCAATAAAGGGCGATTTCAGGACAACATGGGCCCACTAGAGGACATCCCCTGAGGGATTGCAGATGTAAAGGTATGATTTTTTTTTTTTGTTCTACCAAAAGGTAAGTGTGATTATCATTTTATTGTTGTATGATTTATTGACTATTGTAGGTTTACTTTGTCCGAGCAGTATGTAGCCTGAAATCCAGTCCTTCATTCCAATCCATACCCATTACAGTACTGCGACCTACATCCAGCCTAGAGCATAGCGCACACTACAGTCACTGGAGATGCCGCAATCCGTAACCATAGTAACGCAGAAAGCCATCCCATTGGACACTTGCCTGTGTCACATGGAGACGGCGTCTAGCTTTCCCCGTATAAGCTCCGCCCATTGTTGTGTACGCCATGTCATGTGTGCGCTCCATGCTGGCTCTATAAAGGGTTTATACTGAAAGTCGGGAGCTGCGGACGTGGTGAGTGTTTGTTATTCCTGCAGCGGCTGTAACATGATGAAACCCTGCGATAATAATGGCTGCTGAGTGGCTATCTGTACAGAGGACAATGCTGTGACATGGACTGGATCGTTGTCTATTAGAATCAGTGGCACACATAGGCAGCGTATTCCGGATTAATAAATAAATGTGGACAGGTAGAGGAAAGCTGGAATTTATTGTTACTATAGCAACAATTCATGGGGCGTCCGTTGATGACGTAAAGTGGGCGCGTCCGCCGTCACTGTCCTGAGTACAGCTGGACGTCTTTATGACTGGAAATAACGATTATCTATAGGTCCCTATAACAGAATGTGTAATGCTGGAACTACAAAGCAATTCGGTCTAATGAAGTGTCTGTGGGTCTGTTTATAAAGACATTGCACTACTCCCATACACAACGCAACTGATGAGAAGAGTCACTGAACAATGAATTGTAATAGTGGAGAGGGGAGGCAGCCCATTACTTTGTATAGGCAGCACATCACACACGGCAGGAGTGCATGGTTTACTATTGCTCATGTGGTGCTAATTTTTCCTTTAAATAAAAGGGGTTCTTTATCCTATGCTTTAAAGAAAACTGGAAGAAAATAGCAATTATGGTGATGGAGCAATGAAGGGATGCATGGACATTTACATTGCGTGAGAAGGACATAGCTTTGTATTCATCAATTCACCTAAAATGCATAATACAGTTAAGTCCATAAATATTTGGACACAGACAACTTTTTTCTAATTTCAGTTCTGTACATTACCACAATTAATTTTAAATGAAACAACTCAGATGCAGTTGAACTGCAGACTTTCAGCTTTAATTCAGTGGTTTGAACAAAAAGATTGCATAAAATGTGAGGAACTAAAGCCTTTTTTAACACAATCACTTCATTTCAGGGGATCAATAGTAATTGGACAAATTAAAAAGCTGAAAATAAAATGTTCATTTCTAATGCTTGGTTCAAAACCCTTTGCTGGTAATGGCAGCCCGTAGTCTTGAACTCATGGACATCACCAGATGCTGGGTTTCTCCTTTTTAATGCTCTGCCAGGACTTTACTGCAGCGGCTTTCAGTTACTGTTTGTTTGTGGGCCTTTCTGTCCGAAGTTTAGTCTTCAACAAGTGAAATGCATGCTCAGTTGGGAATATTCCACTTCTTTGTTTTAATAAACTCCTGGGTTGCTTTGGCTGTATGTTTTGGGTCATTGTCCATCTGTATTATGAAACGCCTCCCAATCAAAGTGACTGCATTTAGCTGGATTTGAGCAGACAGTATCAGTCTCTGAACACCTCAGAAATCATTTGGCTGCTTCTGTCCTGTGTCACATCATGGATAAACACTAGTGTCCCAGTGCCATGGCAGCCATTCACGCCCAAGCCATCACACTGCCTCCGCCATGTTTTACAGATGATGTGCTATGCTTTGGATCATGAGCTGTTCCACACCTTCTCCATACTTTTTTCTTGCCATCATTCTGGTAAAGGTTGATCTTGGTTTCATCTGTCCAAAGAATGTTTTTCCAGAACTGTGCTGGCTTTTTTAGATGTTTTGAGCAAAGTCCAATCTAGCATTTCTATTCTTGAGGCTTATGAGTGGCTTGTACCTTGCAGTGCACCCTCTGTATTTACTTTCATGCAGTCTTCTCTTTATGGTAGACTTGGATATCGATACGTCTACTTCCTGGAGAGTGTTGTCACTTGGTTGGCTGTTGTGAAGGGGTTCTCTTCACCATGGAAATGTTTCTGCCATCATCCACCACTGTTGTCTTCCCTGGACGTCCAGATCTTTTGGCATTGCTGAGTTCACCAGTGCTTTGTTTCTTTCTCATGATGTACCAGAATGTAGATTTTGCCACTCTTAATATTGTAGCAATTTCTTGGATCGTTTTTTTTCTGTTTTTGCAGCTTAAGGATGGCTTGTTTCACCTGCATGGAGAGCTCCTTTGACCACATGTTGTCCACAGCAAAATCTTCTACATACAAGCGTGATAATGTATGATAATGACATAACGAGGGAATTGCCCACACCAGCCCATGAAATAGCCTTTGAGTCAATTGTCCAATTACTTTTGAGCCCCTGAAATGAAGTGATTGTGTTAAAAAAGGCTTTAGTTCCTCACATTTTATTAAATATTTTTGTTCAACCCACTGAATAAAAGCTGAAAGTCTGCAGTTCAACTGCATCTGAGTTGTTTCATGTAAAATTAATTGTGGAACCAAAATTAGAAAAAAGTTGTCTCTGTCCAAATATTTATGAACATAACTGTATAAACAACAAATAAAACTATGAAACATCAGACACATGTTTATAGAAACATTTTGGCTGTGACCCTTACATGGGTTTGAAATTAAAAATTAGCTTAAACTTTATTAACTCATAAACCATAACTAATGTGTAACCAACATTCTTAGTCATTTACGAATCAAATACAACTGATGGTCCTAAATCACGACAATACTCCCAATAAATATTACCTGGGACAAGGTGGGTGCTAAGCTTATAGCTTGCTGTTGGAGATAAAACTGGCACAGGCCCAAATACAATCTCTGTTTAAAGTTAAGAGGACTTAATGATTGGCCAAATGAATCCTTAATGATTCCTGCCAAAATATCAGTAACCAATGTGATGATTAGATGGACCTCCCTCTATTCAGCACCTCTCACTCAGCTTCCTCCAGCAAACTCCAGGCAGACATCACACCGAAGGAAAAGTGCGCCAGCAGTCCAGTTTACAATTCTATCATATAAAGTAATATTATCTGTCAGATAAATCTCAATGAAGGTATTACAAAAAGGATAGGTTGTGGTTTTCCCATAGGGCCACCTCTATTTTTGTGGCTCTGATATTTTGCTAGGCAAGTGTCCCATGATGTGCTTGTATTTTGTTCACATGTTATGGAAAGAAGCCCAGAATTAGACACATCATCTATTTGTGACAGTGATAACAAGCACCATCGCCTGGAATCTAATTTGGAATACAACAGTTCCGTTCTGTTTTTGAAAACAGGTACTTTCTATGCATGTAGTTCCTCTGGTGATAACTGTCTCAGTTTGCTCATATTGGCTCTCAACTGATCCTTAAATCCCTCAAATGGCCGGGGTCATAGCTGATTCCTTATGCACCATCATGATAACTGCAGAGGAGCCCTGCTCAACTGTAATTGAATGGAGAATTTAGTTCCCATATAAAATAACTACACCTCATGACATATTAGCCTTATCATTTATGATAATACATTAAAGCGATAAGAACATGAATTTCCTAGAAGATTTGACACCTAGATAAATGGTTGATCTGACCAATATTTTATACCCCGAAATCTGAAAAATAAAATTCAGGTGTAATCATTTAATTAATAATAATGGGTAAAAAATGAGTGCGGAGACTTGGAAAAAATAATAGTGTCCACTGTAATGGGGCAGTTTATTCGTAGTTAAAGTACCAATAGAAAAGTACCCCCTTACTTTACTGATTAGTGTAGTTTTGCTATACTGCAGGTCACCTGTGAAGGCCTTAGAGATGGCAACTAGGAAGTTATTACCAAAACAGCTTGCTTGCTACTCTCTGTGACATAATTAGGAAGCTAGGAGTCAAATCCAAAACTGGGTCTAAAAAAAACAACACTTACTAGCCCACAAGGAGAAGGGTCATCCAACAACAGTGTTAAATTAGAAATTTTAGTCAATTCTAGCATCTCTCACTGACTTTGACATAGAGGCTGTGCGTACCCGCAAGCCTGGTTGGCTGTAAACAGGATGGACATCCAGGAGTGTCAAAGAGTGCCATCATTAAATGTAACTACTGATGTTACATTGGGCACCCTCTGATCCTTTACACACAGTGGGGGCCTCCCTTAGGTATGGCACTAGTACACACAATGACACGCATTCACACAAATACACCAGCATACACAACACAGGCATATACAGGTAGATATAAACCTGACAAACACATTTGTACACAGACACATACATATATACACAGATCAGGGCTGATTTTAGGAGGTAAGGGGGTAGACTGGGCATTGGACCAGGGACCTCACCTTCTCCAGCATCCTAAGTAATAGAATTGCAGGGGATGCTAGGAGCTGCAATTTGTGTATCTGGAGCTCCCACTTTCCAGGGCCTCTGGATTTTGTGTAAACCCATCCAGTGTTCTCCCCAGCCCCTTTTAGCTGGGCGCACCACCCAGCACTTTTCATCAAACACCCGGCTGTTTTTGGGTGGGTACTGAAGAGTTGGGTCACAACACAGGGTCACCACCCACCTACAATTTCTTCCCACCCGGCTTAAAAATTTTTTTGGGTGGACCAATGCCATCCCTGACATAACATATGTGTTACCTAAGCTTTGCCCTTTATTTAGTCTGATATAACAAAATGATCTATTGTTATTTTATATGTAATGATCAGCCAAGATATCATAGTGGTCTATTTTTTGTTACCTTTTTATTTTTGATGTTTTCCTAATATAAAAATGTCTGCACACCTGCCATACTATGAGATGGAAATAATTGTATGTCCAATTCTTTTAATTGCATTTGTGTTGTTTTAGGGACATTTAAAAAGTTTACAGCTGTGGCTGACGCCAATTTGTGTTGACCATGGCCACTTTTTCGGATTATGATGAAATCTCACTACAGACAACGGTCAGGCAGCTGCTGCAGAGTGTGAAGGAAAAACTGGCCAATGCACCATCTGCTGAATGTGCTGAGGAGATCCTGCTTCACCTTGAGGAGACAGATGAGCATTTTCACAAGTAATTCCATTGTGTCTTTGTAATTGTTTATAAAAAGATCCTTTTAAAAATGACATCTGTGTAAGTGTTGACTATATATAATGTCCAATAATGTAATCAATCATCTGATTTAGGCTATGTTCAGACTGTCCTTGAGGCTGCAGTGCCAATACCACTTCCTCATGCCAGTGAACCGCTAGCTCGGTTAAGAGGCTATATATAGCTTCTCTGGAGCCCAATAGAAAATGAATAAGAGTGGCAGTGAGCCGTCTATTACTGCTAACTGTCACCCATTGTCAAATGTTTTACAACCAGCAATGCCGTGCGAGTGACCAAGTAGCAGGCCAGGTGCCAGCCACTTGGAGCCACACAGGATTGCTTATCCTGCTTCGGGCCTCAACCTGCCCTTACTTTAGCTCTGTGCTTTACAAATGTAGACTGCACTCCTCTTGCTTTATTGAAGGATAAAAGGCCAGGAAGAAAGCCTGACTGCATGACCTTCCAAAGTCATCCTTTCCTGAATCGATCACATAGTTTTCTTAGTGTATTAATATACACTAAGACACTATACAATATAGTGTATTAAATCAGGTACCATCAAACGTTTGTGACCACTAG
Source organism: Pyxicephalus adspersus (assembly GCF_032062135.1). NCBI lineage: Eukaryota > Metazoa > Chordata > Amphibia > Anura > Pyxicephalidae > Pyxicephalus > Pyxicephalus adspersus. The sequence goes on along the minus strand of NC_092861.1, from coordinate 84,099,313 downwards.
GCTATTTCGGGGGTGGGCAGGAGCACACTAGGCCGGACTATCTCCTGAGTCCCGCCCTAATGGCTCAGCCCCCCCAACAAGAACAAGAACGCCCCCTGAAGGGAATTTCCTCTCCTTTGCAATGCATACGGAGGAGAGGGAATGTTCCTTATTTAAAGTGTATCTAAGCCAAATAACAACATTCCATATATTGCTGCTTACCAGTTCTATTTTCAAGATTTTATCAGTAACATGCTCCCTCTCCCATAGTGACAATAAAACAAGCAGAGGTTTTAGTATACCTGTCTTGTTTCTGTTGTCTTGACATAGTACGAGTAGTATGTATCCTACATACTGATACATACATCATGATACATACTACTCGTACTATGTCAAGACAACAGAAACAAGACAGGTGTACTAAAACCTCTGCCTGTCTTTTTATCTATACTAGTGGTGCCCAACCTTTTTTCATCTAGGGGCCGCTGTTGACATTGAGATAAAACTTACGGGCCACAATGCAAACAAACATTAAAGATGTTTAAAAGTAGAATAGTTTTAAATTAAAATAAGATTACATTGAAATGTTTCTAGTTATCATATTGTACATGCACCAAATAAAAGAAATCATGAATCAAGAATTTCTGCACTCACCATTAGATGCTCATTTTGGTAATGAAAGATACAAAACTAAGTTTTGTTTTCAAGAGTCCCCCACTTATCCTACTTTTACATATACCTACAGCTCCCCTTTCAGGAGAAATTGGGGTTTAAGGAACATAAGCGGTCATTTACATGTGAGGGACACCATGGTATGGTAAAAGTGATAACATTTTTCATTGGTGGGGAAGCCGCAAGCGCCCCACACTTATTCTTCATTTCTCTTTCTCTACTGCTAAAGAGAAATTGGGGTTCACAGAAGATAAGTGGCCAGCTATGTCTGACAGGGTAGCACAGTTTGACAGGTATCGTTTTTTGTAGTAGTGATGACATTTTAGGGGGAGTTAGCCACAAGAGTCCCCCACTTGAAGTTACATTTCCCTTTTCTTACAGAAAAATTGGGCTTCATAGAGAGTAAGGAGAAAGCTCTGTGTGACAGGGTAGCATGATATCCCCACTTAATGTGAAAATATCTCTGTTGTTTGGATTTTATGCTTGTGACCCCATATCTGGGAACTTGTTATGTTTAGGGGGCTGCATTTTGGATAAGTAGCAGCTCGCAGGGTCCCCTGTGTACCCTGGATATTTCATGTTGCTATAACAATTGGTGTAGGAGATTAGAAGGTTTACATGAGGATAATGACAGCTGCATGGACACAGACATAGCTCTCATGCTGCTGCTGGGATTATCTCACAGTACAAGGTGGGCGGGGAGCAGACGCAGCTGATTTTCAGGTCTTTAGTACACGCCCACTCTCAGGGAGCTAACACTGAGCATGCTCAGGATGCTCCCTCCCCTGGCAGTGCGATCCTATAAAAAAAGATAGGCGATGTGTGCGCCCCATCTCCCGCAAGAGAATGAGCAGAAGGAGCAGAGAGGGAATGAGTAAAGGGGCCGGATCTGGCAGCTCCATGGGCCGGTGGTTGGGCACCCATGATTTATACCATAGATGTATGGGGTACTTGAGTCTTCAGAACAGATAACTGATAAGATTGTAGCACACAAAATGATCATCTGACAATTTCTGATAAATTGTAGGATTAACAGGTTTTGCACATATCAAAAAGATATTCTGACGTTTTCATTCTTGGCGTTTATAAACTATAACACTGATGTCATCTCAAAGGTCCGCTATTGGATTGAGATCTGGTGATTGAACAGTGAGCTCATTGTCATGTTCAAGAAATCAATTTAGGATTATTTGATCTTTGTGACATGTTGCATCATACTGCTGAATGTAACCTTCAGAAGATTGGTACATTGCAGATATAGAAGAATGGACGTGATCAGCAGTGGACCATAACCAAAATAAAAAGGTTAATAAAAGTTCAAGGAATTAAAAAATACCTGGTATTTCTGCCAGTGATATTAAAGCTTTTTGTTCTCAGTGCCTCTGTACCACTGCAATGTTAAGCAGTGTAATCAGTAGAGGTGCAGTCTCTTTAAAAAGATCCTGTCATGAGGTATGTCGCTGTTATGTTTTAGATGTCTCAGTTATATAAAAATGTTTTAGGATCTCAAATATTCACAATCACAGAAATAGTAGTACAGTACCTAATAGTTGTTTTTTTTATTTATTTATTTTTTTATTTAATTTTTTTACCTAAGCTTTTGCAATTACCAGATATACCAGATGATGGCACCACAAGCCAAATCATTATTATTTGGTTTTATTCATTCCTTTTCCTTGTTTCACCAGTAACCATGGAATTTATTTCTTGTCAATGTGATTCCCAATAATATTAATGGAAGGTAAAACTGTCTGATTACTTTATTAAACAATTGACTACATTTATTTCAGCTATGAACTGGTGAAGTACCTAAGACATTATATCAAGAGCTCTCTGGGATCTGTGATAGAAGAGGAGACTGAGAGGTGCACCTTTGCACAGAGTCAAGGAGATGGATCTGGCTATGACACACTGGTACAACGCGTTACCAAGCGGACACGTGAATCCGCGGAGTGAGTTTTCTGGCACATTTTAATAATCTGCAAGCTTCTTTTCGTTTTAGTGAATTTGCTGATGACATATACAAAGGTGACAACAAACCAATATTTATTGACTAAATGAATTAAATGGTGCTGAGTTGTTATCCAAAAATCCGTTTATATTCAAGGGACTGGAGCAGTTCTGAAAAAATGTCCAAATTAATTTGATATTTCAAAACTCACTCCATTGTTTTAAACTCTAAAAATGAACTTCTTTTATTTAAATACACAGTTGATATCAAGTTGTTTTTAAATGATTAAGTAAGTGCAGGGATACCTGGGCATTTATTATAGTATTATTTAGCCTAAAGCCCTCTACAGACATCAGATAATTGTCACTGGAAACAACCTCTCATAATTGTTACCAGTCAAAGATGAATGCACAAGTCCTGTACACATAGCACTGTCCTGTCCTGGAGGGGGGCATGAGAAATGCATAGAACTGGTCCTTCTTGATCAGTTGTTCATTCATCCGCCTCAGTGGTTCGATGAATGATGTCAGGGGACCACTGCACGCATGCTGTGTGCAAAAATCATCTATTATGTGTATGAAACCTAAAGCAGAACTAAACCCACGATACTCACCAATCTGTGTTCCACTATCTTCCTTCTTCTTTTTTTCCTGAATACAATCTTCAGCCATCTTTATTGGCTGGGCTGGGATTCTGTAACTCTTTTAATTCATTCCTGGCATGTGTAAGAGAAGCCAGGATCAGAATCGCCGGGGTGACCATGCTTACTTTCTGCGCTATATCTGTGGAAGGATTGTGTTGGCACCCAAGGACAGAGAACATTTTTAAGGGTACAGAACAAAGTTGATAACACTACCTGCAGTTTTAATGAAGAGGCAGACTTCACAGGACGGGGGACAGCTAAAGATTTGTTCCAAGATCAACAGGTATCTATTGAACTTACTGAACTGATTAACTGAATGGTATTTTAACAGGCCAAAAGGTAGCAAATATTAAAATATCATGGTTACGATCACAGCCTTTTGTAACCCACAGTACAGGGGCATTTGGCTACATGCATTGTACTTTCATGGAATATGCTGACAAAACAAGGGTAAGAAAAGATGACCTTCATCATTTTACCATATACTGGGTGTGGTTGTGAACACGTGATATTTCCTAAGAGGACCCTGAAACCTACTGCATGCAGTGCAGTGACAGCGTCTCTAAAAAGAGCACCCCCTGATCACTTTTCTAAACACAATCACTTGAATGGAAGAATGCCATTGCCACCCCTCACAGTCACTGACACAGATGATCTAACGATGGTTGTTTGAAAGCAGAGTAAAGTTTATGCGGTCTAGGAATGCCTTTTTTTTAAAATACTGCCAGTTAAACTGCAGTAAAAACAATAGAGCTGTGCTGTCTGGCAGGTCTGTGTAAATTTCTGAATGAGCTGAACAAATGTACAAATCCATTTCATGCAAAACTGTTCCTATATAGGAATTTACCATGTATTTTTAGCTGTTTGTTTTCAGCTGTAAAGTGGACCTAAACCCCAAGACCCACATTTTGCATAGTCTATTAGTATACAGCACAACTAATTGTTATACAAAGTTTATTCAGTAATTTCCTTACTTTCAATGTTTCAAGAATTATATTTTAATAAACCTTATTGGTGAAGGAATAAGAATGCAATGTCATATAGTAACCAAACAAATCAGCAAGTAGGACCCCCATCAATAAGACTAAGCCCATCAAAGTGATGAACAAGAAACAGGAAAAAAAGAAAAGAACCCCAAGTCAAGTAAGAAAAGAGAACAATGAGGGAAAAAGAATTGGGGGAGAGAAGAAGACCAGTGCCATCTCGCAGTGCACAGACCATATGCACCCAAAGTTCACCCCTATAATGGGCAGATTTATATACTCAATAAAGGGTAATTGAAGAATAACAGCACTTTAATTTTTCACACATGAGGTTCTTCTTATTCAACCCATATTCATGTATCTAAAGCTGAATAATCAGCTAAAATGGATTTAAAAACACTTGTCATCAAGCCTTTAATTTTGAAAAAAAAAAAGGCTTGATACTGCTACAGGTAGCCGCCAACTTGAGTGTGATGGCAGCAGACTCAGAGTTTTCCAACAAGAAACTCTTTATTCCCCTTGTTACTTCCTTGGCAGCTACAAAAAATGGTTGTGTAGGATGGCTAAACGAGGAACGAAGGAGTTAAGCCAGCACAAAGAAAAGAGGGTTATTATATGTAAAGAGAAAAGAGCCTGTTCTGCAAACAACCTTCTTGCTTTTTGTCATTAAATGTATACATAAAAACACTGTTTCCACGACTCTGGTCTTCTGAGCCACCAGTAGTATCTTACAACCACCGCTTGTTCATGTGCCATATGTTGCTACAGGGGTTATTGAAAGACCCACATTGCCTTTAGTCTGTACCGCAGTTCTAGGCACTTGTGTGGTATTAAGGATGTGGTTAGCAGACTGTTTTTGTCCTGGTGTACTGTAGATGAGGCTTTCAAGCACAGTCTAGCAGTGAACAGGATGCTGAACTGTATCTATAGAAAGAGCAATGTTTTTCACATGAGCTAGACCAATAACATCAAAGTCAATGTCAGAACACCTGGTTCCAGTAGAGGAAATTGTCCCTTTCCCAACACATGAAGCATATGGTGCATTACTGTGTGACTGTTTGCATATTTTAACTCTGTTAAAATGTTAACTTATTTTAACTATTTTAGCTAGCCCTGGTGTCAAGCCCAATCGTGGCTCTCTAAAAACCCTAAATTTGTGATCAGAGTCTCCATGGAGTAACTGATCACCGTTATTGTAAATTACATAGGTGGCCTTTTCACTTCCATTGTGACTGTGTACACAAAAGTGGTGATTGCATCAAAACTGGCCATCCGCATGTTTGAAGATAACCCCACAAATTTTTACTGCAGCCAATGATAGGCTCTACTTTCAAAGCAGCAAATGCTATGTGTCAATCCGTAAAAGTCTTTTTGTAGAACAATATGTGCCTCGGCTTTTTGTACATTACCATCTACAAGACCGTCGACTTGCTATTTTTTCCAGGGTGTTTTTAAATGTTTCGCAGGATGGTTTAGTTAAATTTTAAAACACCTGTCTGCAGTACATATAAACATCCAATTAGTGGAAGAGACATAGGAAACTGGAAAAGAAACACAGCAGGTTGAGTGATTTCATAAAACATATGCTGTGTGCTTTAGAAAGTGCTCTTCAAATAGTAAGCAGATAGTTCCATTTAGGCATTTCACTGTCATTGTAATACTTTTCTGGCTACAAATATTTCTAGATTAAAAAAAAGGAGAGAGCGCAAGAGATTGAAACCTAACTAGTGTGAGACCTTGAGGCTTTTTATCCTTAATAAACAGAAGGCATCTAACTGAATTGGTTCCAGTAATAATTTATTACCTTGAGATTTTTAGAAGTGCTAACGAGTTGTTCTGAAAAACTAATGAAGCTTACTTTGGATTTAGCTCTCTTGGCTCAGTGTTGTTAATATTCTGCAAATGGTATCACTTTTTAATGCAACATTACCAATTTTAAATTAGAGCTCCTACTTTAAAATAAGAAGAGGTGTTTTTTTCCCTTTCATTGATTTATTGAAGAAATGTACCTGGCCTAGAGTTTGGTTTACACATTAGATGTGCATTACTTTACCCCTTCAGTTTTTCTAATTAAGTAAACGTTAAAGCTGTGCTCTAGTTAGACACCAATTAATTCAGCTTTGTATTCATGAATATAGAAATTTTTTTTTTGTTATTCACATTTTTTTTCAGAAATAAACATAAGTTCCCACCGCTCCTCTTCTGCTGCATCTCTTCGGAGATCTCTACACTGGCTTCCAATTCACCTTAGAATCAAATTCAAGCTCCTGTGCTTTGCCTTCAAATCCCTAGACAGTTCTTGTCCCACTTACATTTCTGACCTGGTAAAAACATACTCCTCTAGCCACTTTCTCCGCTCCTCCATGACATAATAATGACTTCCTATAGTATCCTTCCTAGTATACTTTAGTATTGCAGTATAGCATAGCACAATAACGAAATGCTATTACAAACTTGTGCGTGTCATAAATCCAGGTAAAGGGCTAAACATAGTTTTTCAAGCATGGTTAGGTTGTGATGATTGCAAAAAAAATGTTGTTTTTTACACCTGGTTTAAAATAATTTTATGCAAACTAACCTTTTAAAGAAACAGTAACTGTAATATATGCTTGGTTTTTATTTCTTTGTTATTTGTATTTGCTTAAGTTGGTGTTTGCCTCTGTTCTAAATGTATTAACTTGGTTTGTAAATTAACATTTACTCTATGATGATCTGCTATACACAGTATTAAAAAATAATTCATCAAAGTACATTATTTTCATTCTGTTTGAGAACAAAGTCAAAGGCCAAATGATCAGACAACTAATGCAAAATTATCCTTCATCTTTTACAAAACCTAATAACAGAGTGGAAAAATATTTGAATGGCATTACTGCATTATCGAGTAAAACCTAAGAAAATATGTGAGAGTTAACTATAGTTCTCTGACAGTTGCTGATCTTTGACCACATTAAAACAGCAGTCAGAAATAATAAAGTCACCCTGATGAGAAGTGCTGTAACATCATAGACATGACTTGATGACTTTAGCATTGAAACTTTATGGCCGCATTCTGCACTGAAAGATGCAAGAACCTATTTATTGCTTGTAAGATCAGTGAAATCGATGGGATAAATAAACTTTTTTTTTATGAAAGAAGATAATCACAAAAGGGAAAAAGGATATTAAATTCAAGTGTTTTAAGGATTTCTTTAGTGATGTTATACTGGACTGGGTAGTATTCATCAGAGTAGAAGAACATTGCTAGGATTATAACTAACAAAACTTAAATGAAATTGACTGTTAAATCACAATGACAGATTTACACATGTTTCTTTGCATAAATGCCTAGCTAGACAAACAACTTTGTAAATACATATTCGTATATCCATCACAACTTGTGAATGTTTACCATGAACATTGGTGTCATGCAGGCAATTTAAAAAGTGCTGTAAAGGCTCTTTGCTGAAGGATCTTTTCAGCTGTATCCTCGTGACTCAGAATCTCTGATCCTAATTTTGTGGCTGATCTTTTATACTCTGCTTCTGTCTGACCTTCCCTTGGATCTCCCTTGTCTGCCAGTAAATTCTTTTGTTACTTTTTGTTGGATCCGGTTCAGCAGTTCGTTTTATGGCATGTGGGAGCAGATTGCTAGATCAAAATTGTTGATGCTTCAGTGTTCTCCCCTGAATTGTTTTTCAGCCAGGTGCGGGGAGCTGTAGCTGGGTGTTCACTAAACCCAGATGGTTATGCCAAAGGTATCCAGTATAATTGTGTCCGCTTTCTACTGTACCACAGTAGTATATATACCATTTGTCCAATGCCTCCCCCTTAGTATGTCCTATTTTAGATCATTTTGTATTATGTCCTAATTGTCCAGTGCCCATGTACTGTGACCCTACTTCCTAGTGTCACATGTTTGTGTAACCCCTTGTAGCATTGTAATAATGTAATCAATGTAGTGTAATAAATTAAGTTATTGGTTCATATTAGCTGTTCAATCTGTGGTATATATTGCTTCAAAGTGCTTTTTGATACTCGCTAGGCACTTGGTAACCAGGGGTAACCGCTCGGCTTTTTCAGGCATTTGCAGGTGGCTGTAAAATACTACCAAAGTGGCGTTTTTTTTTCTTTAATTTTCACTGGTTTAAAAAAAAAAGTTTTATGAAGATTGGTGAAGTGTCAAACCACTCTTGAATGTTGCACGCAGCACTGCCTTTTACTACCAAAAAAAGGATTAAAAAATGAATTATTTGTTCCAAATGATTGTTATTAAATGATTATATTATATCAATCATTATGCCAAGTTAAAGAGAATAAAGCCACTTATTAGCAAAAAACATCCATTTGAACTAGGCTTTATACAAAATACACTCCAGTATACCAGGACACTCTGGTGGGCAGCAGATAGTTAATGATCTGAACTTTTAGCTCTGTGACCCCAGTGCCTGCATGATAATAGATTTATGTAAAAATAAAATTTCAGTATACAGGCAGAATAATGGGAGTGAAGGGATACAAATACAAAGTATGGCTGTCTCCAGCAGAGCTGCTAACATTTCCAGACTTCTTACTACACAAAACCCAGCCTGAGCACATGTCTGATGACAGCTACAAATTGCCGGGTGGTACACGCGGTTCATCGTCCAAACGACCGTCCTGGCGGATCCACAGACGATGAACGATGAACGATTGTACAGAGCGGTGCTATATGTACAGCACTCGTTCATGCATCGTGCAGTGCATAGTCGTTGGAAAGGATTGTGAAAGATCCTTTCCAACTACTATAATTGGAAGTGTGTATGTGGCTTTGGACTCCTATGTTTTCATGTACTGTCTTTCTAAACTGTTGTTTTTGGGCAACACCGTCAACAGCTAAAAAAGCAGGAGTATTTGTTAAAGACGTAATAAAGCTATGTAGACACCTTCAATAATTGTCGTTTACAAACGAACAATCAATGATCATGAATGATCGAATAGTGCTAACTCTGTACATTCAAATAATGATACAATCGTTCAACGATGTTCTACACATGGTAGATGAGATTGTTTGAACAATACAGGAAGTGACAAGCACCAGAGGAAGTGATGTACAGTAAAATTGGCGCGCAGTTTGTATAGTGTGCACGAAAGATCAGTCATACAAATGAACATTTGACACACAGCTATTTTGTCTCTCTGTGCAAAATGTCTTTCCAAGGCATGCCAGAAGAAACCTGCAGGCTCTAAAAAAGGAGATACTGCAAGACCCTTAAAAAGAATTTTATTTTAATTTCTTTTTGATATTTATTCATGGTTTTATATGTTTTTAATAAAAAAAAATGATCAAAAAACAAAACTTTGTGTCATTTATTTATACTTGACTGCCAGGTAAGGTAAGTTTTAAAATTGAACTGCGCTGGTACAGGATGGATATATATATATATATCGATATGTATGTATGTAAATATTATATATATATATAAACATCTATCTTGTATAGATAGATAGATACATGGACACGGTGAAGCAACTGCCATGAACGTCCGTTCATCGTGCATCCTCAGAACATTCACGATCACTAAACGACCGCACACGATAGTGAACGATCGTCGATCAATCAGGTCCGCCAGGATGGTCGTTCCTTTCCAGCGTCAATCTTCGTTCGTCGGCGTCAATGGTCAGTCGTTGTGCACTTTTTTTTGTTAACGATTTTTGGACGATCGGTCGTTAGTCGTTCGTCTAACAGCGATAATTATTGGAAGTGTGTATGCAGCTTAAGCCTTGACAGGGCTTTGTTGTTACCACTGGCAAATCTAATTGGGATAACATTCTGCTACCGGTCTGTGGTACCAGTCATTCTAGACAAGCTGAATGTCTTTATAAACAACAACCAGGTTCTAATAGAAGGGTATGATTTGTCACAGAAAGATAGTAAGAGGTTTTTAGAAAGGAAAATTAGAAATTTAAACCTAAAGCTTGATGATTATGCAATTGTCAACTTAAAGTTGCCCTTTCCTAGTTGGGGTCTACATGGATTTTGTCATTTTCTATTAAAGAGGAGTGAGAACTTCACATTCAGTTTGAGTTATGAGTTAGAACTTCACATATTGTATATTATGCTTGTTTACTAAAACCTGATGTGACTGATCCCTGATCAGACTCTGATACCTCCTGAAACTATGGCATGTGATGAAGAAGGGCAGATATGGATGCAGAAAGCGGAGGGGAAATCCAGTATCTAATGAAGTGAAAAAGAATTCGGACCAGAGGATAAATCATTCTCGAGAAGGGGGCCGAGGGGCCGAGATGGAAATCTGACGGCTGTCCTTTAGGAGAAAGATATGACAAAAACAATGTGCACACAGTTTTGTGTATAGAAGCCTAGCTAGCTGAGGGACTGTGCATATATGCATTAGCCTGCATATATAGCACCCAAATTGTCCATTTACACCTTTGTCCTGCAAAGGTTCATTAATTAATGGTCTTTTCAGCTGTATCCCTGTAATCCATGATCTCCAATTATAAACTTGTACCTTACCTGTTATTGTTTGTTGTTACTGACCCAGCTTGGGTCCACCCTTCCCTTGGATTTCCTTTTTGTGCCATTGGTTGCTCTGCACCTTTGTTATTGACTTCAGCCTGGATCTGACAAATATTCTGCTCACCAGCTTTGTTTCTTGCTGTTTACTTGGCCTTTTCTTGCTTCTGGCTTATGATTTTCCTTAAAATGGGGTGCTTTGCTGCTTATCTCCTATCACCCCTCTCTGTATCTAAACCAGGTCTATCATAGATGTTGTACTTCTGCACATCTGATACCAATCCCTTGATGTTCCAGTCAGCAGTTACTGCTTTTAGACATGCTCAGCTTTCAAGGGTATGTGGATGGGATTGTGTAAGAGACAACCCTTGTCATTTCAGGGTTCATATAAAGGTACAAGACATCGTCAAACCAATGAGACTACTACTTAGTCCAAGTTCAGTGACTAGTCTCTTCTAGGCACCTAGCAAACTGTTGCTATGCACCCAGGGGCAGCACACTGCACTGAAGGGCAACATGCTTGCACACTTGTGGTGGTGGTGGTACAGTGTTTTTCTCCAACTGCATGCAAACATTTGCATAAATTGGTTCCCAAAACATATCTTTTATGAATCACATGACACACAAGTGCGGTTGTTACAAATAAAGTAATATTATGTCAGATGTTTGTTATGCTTCTGATTTACCCTTTTTGGAGTACGCCATGGAGAACTAAGATTTATGTCCCAAATAATACAATTTGTTGTTTGCCATTTTTTAAACCGGTATTTTGACCCGTACTATACACCTTTGGTTTGCATCAATGTCCCTATAGGCTTCATTAAAAACTGACTCGTATAAAAATGAGGTCTTATGTGTATGTGTTTTCAGAAAATCCTTCTCTGCAGTAAAGTACAGTAAAACCGAAACGTATTTATGATGGAACTGAAAAGTGGGTATAGTTTGGAGGGAAAAATAAAAATATATTGATGCAGGGGTCCCAAAATGATAAACTATTCCTGCGTTTTACCTAAGTATGCAATAAAATATGAATATATTTTTCAGATACACAGAGATGATGCTTTCACTTAAGAATGTTATGATGGCTGTGGTAGAGACTTTACTTAATAAATTCGAAGAGGATCAAGCCAAAAATCAAGAAATGCAGAGAAAATCACTACATGAACAGCCCAGCAGTAGATACACTGATAATTGTTCTGACAGTGATTCATCCTTCAATCAGGTATGTGTAGGTATGATTTATACTGCAACCTACATCAATATTTACATGTGTGTGTGTATAATATATATTTAATTGACTAGTCTGTAAAATATCACCACTGGAATTCATCCTTATCATTTCTCCTCTTTAAAGAACAACTAGGGATCTGACATAAATGAAGGTAACATAGTGATAATGGTTGATCTCCCCCATGTTACATTTCAAATTTTCAATAAAGGGCATCAATAGACAATAGTTTGTCACCTCTAGTCCTCAAGTACCCCCAAAACTCCCCTCTTTTGAAATACTTATGGTCATTTTTTGGCAATAATTGGTATGGTAATATTAAGGTTAAGTGATGTTTTCCTGAATTTGAAACACACATCACATCACATCACATCACATCCCATTGGGCAGTACTCAAAGAAGTTTACAGGCTGTGTATGACCTGCTTTGAGGTGTATTGCCTTTATTTAAAAGTAGCAGGTCCTATTCAGCTGGAGAAAAAAGGTCAAATACAGCCTTTATTTTTGTCACTATATCCCGTTCAAATGCAAATGCATTTACTATTTATGCACAGCATTCAAAAACAAGGCCTAGTGCACGCTATGAAAAAAAGTATAATTGTCCTGTCTTCTGCAGCAGTCATGACAGCTGTGTTAACGGGTGCAGCTTAGTCAGTTGGTGGAAAGTATTTGTGACTTCACATTTCTGATATTCATTTCTAGGGAATCTGGCTTTGCTTTGACATCTATGGCATCTAAAGTTCACAATAATAAAATGTTCCAAGTTATTTAATTTCTGTATTTTTGGCTGCAGAAGTCTTGTGTATTGAGAGCCTAAGTTGCTTCAAAATGGCTGTAAATGTTGGAGGGACTTGAGGACTTCAATTAAGAAATACTGTACTATTTTTCTTGTTACCATACTAAATAATGCATGCCAATATTTCATTATGTCTTTTACCTGTAATATATATTTTTTTGCAGAGTTATACATTTATGAATCAGGAACAATTGCAGCTAATTGCTGAACAGTTAGATCCAAGTCAGCCTGAGGAGGTATGTTTAATACAGCAGCTTTATGTTTAAGGCAGACATAAACATTGTATCCTAGTTTTTTAAAAAAAACATTCACTAGAATTTTTATATTTCTCTTATTCCCATTCCAGGCTTGATTTAGGCCAAGGTCTTCTTTGCTATCTAGGTTGTGGGACAAATAGTCTCTCATCATTTAGGACATTTTGTTTTTAGTCAGTGATAGATATTACTGGGCTCTGTAAACCAGCTCTAAAGGTCCAGTAATACATGTGCATAGTCTGTTGATTTCTATTTAGGTATAATAATGTAGAAAATGAAAGACTTGTAGAATGAAGGATTGTTTTACAATAAAGCTGAGCCTATAGAGGAGTGTCACTTAAGAACACAGTTATTTATCTATTCAGTACGTGGATTGATATCAGCTAGAGCAAACCTTTGTTATTACCTCCCCAGAATGAAATGTCTGTAAAATGCTCTGCTACAACAAACGTAATTTTACATTACTAAAATAATACATATTATTATTACACAGTATTTATTTAGCACCAACACATTATGCAGCACTTTACAAGGTCCATAGTCATGTCACTAGCTGTCCCTCAAAGGGGCTCACACTCTAATGTCCCTACCTCAGTCATCTGTCTTTAATGCAGTCAAAAGTCAATTTTGGGGGGGAAGCTTAATAACCTAACTGCATGTTTTGGAATGTGGGAGGTAACCGGAGTACCGGAGTAAACCCACTCAAACACGGGGAGAACCTGCAAACTCCATGCAGATAGTGTCCTGGCTGAGATTCGAATCTAAGACCCAGCACTGCAAAGGCTAGAGTGCTAACGTCTGAGCCACCCTGCTGCCCACTCTGTGTGACCGCTTCTTTCCTGCTGATGAATAATAAACATAAATACATACAATTTTTTTCGTGTATACCATATTTGCATATTTAGATTTATGTATATTTGATTTCTTTCTTCCATATGTCAGCTTTGGGTTAATAAAGAATTCCTCAATGTTATGTTGTTAAAGTCTTTACAAGGAATCTGCTAGTTGTATAGAAATGTTATCAACATCGCATTAAATATACAGGTATCAAGCTAACAATAAATGGTTTAGTATTATCCTGGTAGAAAATCATTGTTTGTGAATTTTGGAAATATTATAATGGGTAAATTAGCCATTGGTTCTCATTTTTTCCCTAAAAATCCAGAGGGATGAATATCCTAAAATATTGTCCTACAAAGCAGTCAGACTTTTCCTTTACTTTTATTTTATTATACGTGTTAAAGTTGTTTGGGGTAACAAAGACTGGATAAATAAGATTGATTGCTTTCTCCCTGTTCTGTTTGTGAGGTTAATGAGAGCCAGAATATCATTACAAGCTGCAACCTTAGGAAACAATCCTACAGGTGATGATTTCTTGTCATATTGATTCTGTTTACGGCCCAGCATTTCCACATAGCTTAATGCAAGTAGAACAGATTTTAGTAATCTCCATGCATAATTAATCGTATTCATACTCTGCATGTGGTCACTGGCAGTCCAAAAATTGATAGTATCTGTGCAATTGCAAATGACAGGTAAAGCACTATTGTGCTCTGTGTGATCACTTCATTCCTTCTGGTGAAAATTAAACCCTGTCAGACTGTAAAAATTTTACAGTCCAAAACACCGTTAGCACTGGGAAGGAGGTGACCTTGAAATGAATGTGTGCAGGATTCATTTCAAACCCATGGTTATGTTTCAACTTTGACACCTGTTTTCCTCTGTTTGTCACAAAAGTGTCCAAGGATTATGAACATTCTGTTCTGATTAAACATGTTTACTGATCGCGACATGTCTTTTCTCTCTCAAGGTGCGGAATGAAGCCATGCAGACCCTATGTTCTGCTCCTCCTTCTGATGTTCTCAATTGTGAGTCCTGGAGTGTCCTGCATAAAAACCTCACTCTGTCACTGGCGGATCCCGACTCCACATTCACTGTAAAATCATCTGTTCTTTTTTCAGTTTTAAATATAGTTTTCCTTGTAATATTTGTCAGTATATCTAACATAATACAATTCATAAGACAAAGGTATATAACCTAACTGACAGCCATTTTTAATATTGGTAATCTGTACTTTAAGCATTTTTTTTTTTAAAGTAAAAAAAATATTTTTTTTGTTTTTTTTTTCAAACGGTATATATGGTTAGGTTTTATTGGCCAGTTAAAATAAAATAGGAAAAATGTTCCCCATTATATTGTATTGTGGTCCCGGAAACAGAAATATAGTCATGAATTTTCATGTCTTATACAGCATTTCCTATTGTTCTTAAATAATTTATCAGACCAATTACAACAACTACATTTGGCCAATATCACACACTGCCCAAAAAATCTCATGGGCTCTGGTATGACTTATAGAGAATGTAGGTCATGTTGGATCTGGGACCCAGCGTAAAACAGCTAGAATGATAATCTACATCTAGGGTCTCCTGGAGGTTTTGTTGTACACATCTGTGTCTGCATTACGGTTTGTCTTTACCAAACATGATGAGTAAATACTATTGGCTCCAGAGGCTGTGAATTACACATATTATATTATTATATTTCATTTTAAGTTGCTGTTTTATTGAGATGATATTGTTGATGGTTTAATAATGCATAATGTCCATATAATGACTCTTGTTGGCTTTAGGCATCTTTAAAAAGTTGATCAATGCTTGATGAGTACTTCATTCCATCATTTCTTGTAAATCCTAAAATATGAGATAGAAGTTCCACAGATAAACAGCTCTCACTAACAATGATTTCCTTGTAAAAGGAGTTTGTGTAGTAGTAAGTAATTCACATATTCACCCCACATATTCAAGTGATTGTGGGCTCTTGATAATCTGCAAAAGCTAAGCAAATAATTTGCTGAATGTCTAGATAACTTTATAGAGGTTTAGAAGAAGCATTTCATAGAAGGTAAATGTCTCAGATTACATGGCCTTAACACTTATTGCTCTTTCTGGGAACAAAGAAATATGTTACTATAGTACTACAGCATATTAAATTTAATGCAATTTAAATTAAATTTATTATTTTACCAGGTCTAATTGGGACTATCTTACAACTACTAGCAAAAGGAACTCTTTCTATGTTTTGTATTAGAGTTTTGTTAAAGTAAAGTCATCAAGGCAGTGGTTCCCAACCACTGTACTGTGGCACATTAGTGTGCTGTGAGAGCTCATCAGGTGTACTATTGGAAATTTATCCAATTTCACTTAATTAGTCCAAAAATTATTATTTATTTACTGCAAATAATTTGTTTTCATTCGTCTATGCCGGCAAGGTATAGTGACAGGCATTAAATACTCTTCCACTAGATGGCAGCAGGTAGCTAATTAACCTGTGTATGTGACATGTTTGTTTGGTGGTGTCCCATGGGATTTTTCTAATGTAAAATATGTGGCATGACTCAAAGAAAGTTGTGAAACACTGAATTAAGGTAACACTGTGTGATTTTTATGTATTCTTCACAAACTTAATGAATTATACTTCATATACTTGTATATGAGCTACAACTCTATATTACTACCAGATTGCACCGTTAGGGCTCTATTTATAAAACAGAATGTTTGACATTCCGTCAAGTATTCCCTGGTGGGAATCTTCCAGGCCATTAGGTTTCAACCGCAATGATTGTTTTACGCCAGGGAATGTTTGAGGGAATGTCAGATTCCCTGTATATAGACAGAGCCCTTAGTAACATGGCTCAGTTGCTTGTCTGTGGAAATCAATTCAGGACAGACCACTGGGAAAGGAAAGGTGTCCATAGATAGAACATTGAGATGAAGCTGCAAAAAAAGAGCACATTTTACTGCTCAAAATTTTTGTTGTATTTATTCAATACAGTTTTGGCAGTAGTAACTTTTGAAAAGGCTTTAGATAAAAAAGGGCAGATAAATATTTGCAAATAGGATCTGTCCATTTGTGATTGGCATTTAACGTGTGTTCTTTTTCTATGGTCTTTTTAGTAATCAAGGGATTGTAAGTTGTAGTATGCAGCAATAAAAAAAATTAATGAAGAATTTTATCCTCTAATATCACAATACAGCAGGAAAAGTTTTGTGCCTCCAAAATATGCTGAAATTAATCCTCTCTGCAATTGCATTCAGCAGCATTAGCCAAATTGATCTTATTTATATGTCTAATAAGTCCTATTTGACATTGTGCTTGTGGGTGTTGATTAAAAGTCATAGTTACATGAGACATTAAGTGGGATGAGAACATGGGCACAGAGTGAATTACTTTTTCCTCTGTAGGTAACTTTAGGAAATGGATAAGTGGAAAGACAATTTCAGTCTTGTGTATGATTGGTGTGTTTTAAAAAAGTAATTTACAAGCCAAGTAAGAAGAGAATTGCCTGTCGAGCTTCTTGTGAATAACTGTGAATTGAAGATAATGTAGAAGCTTGATTTTTATTTCTTTGCTCCAGAACTTTACATCTGCCTGTTACATAAATTAAAACCTGTCTGATTTTCCTTGGTGTATAAATTACTATTTAAATAGATTTTTCCCATTAATTATTGATTTTTTATTTACAAAACTGTAACGAACGGTTGCAACATGTTTGTCTCTTACTGTTCCTTCTCAAATCTGACTATTTACTGGGAATTTTACAGCAATCTCTAAAAGTCATTTTTTTTATGTTATATAATAGCTTTTTGAAGCGCTGCGTAATATGTTGGCGCTATACCAATACTGGCTAATAAAAATAATAATACCAATGTTATATTTTACCATCATTTCCATGCTAAGTAAAGCACAACAGTGAAACCAAACCTACATAGTCACTCATATTCTCATTAAGCCACAGATAATTTTTAAATAATTCTCACTTAGTTCTTCATAATTTTGCATTTATTGCCTCTAAGATGACACCACTTGGGGGTGTTCATATCCACGTGGCTGCGAGAGCAAGGCTGCATTGATGTGCAATGTACTGGATTTGAATGAGCTGCCTACTGTGTGATAGCTCACAAAATGAAATGAATGTACTTTTTTTTGTTTACATTTGCACTTCAATGTGTTCTTCAATTCTTTGCAATGCACGGCAGGTTGACTAACAAAGTACGTTGTGGTTTCAATACTGTTGGTATCAGTTAAAAGTGTTACTGTGTTTTGCAGCTTAAGATGCAGAATAACAATCATTTCTGTCCTGTTCAATCACTTCCATCTCTAGACATCTCCAATGCAGTACTATATTGTGTGGACATAAAACAGCATTTGACAGAGTCCATGTTTATGCCACTAACTGTCCTTCAGTAGCCCAAAAACTAAAGTCATTGCTTTATTTATAGTCTATTATTCCTAACATTTGGGGGAAAGACGAAAAACCAAACTGCATGTTTGTGAAGTGGGAGCAAAACAGAATGTCTGGTACAAACCCTATAGGTGAGAGGTACATATACATTCCATGCTGATGGTGTCTTGGCTGTTCCTGGGTCCCTCGTACTACAAGGTGACTCTGCTAGCCACTTTGCAACAAGGCTGCCTACCTAATAGAAAAATGCAGGACCTTAGGCTATCGAGTTAATCATTGTGAGACATAGACCTTAGGAAACAGATTCATATTCCCTGACACCTTGCATTTTTAATGATTCCTGAAAAGCAAATCAGCCTTAGGGGTGGATTCCTGAAAAGCAAATCAAACTAATAGCTATCCTGACCGTGTACAGAGCTAAGCATTTTTTTGTTAAAACTATAACTCGGAGTTGTTTAGACTGTTTCTGAACTATATACTATAAGGTTATTGTAGCTTCTTTGGTTTGTGTTGTCCTTAAAAAAGGCTTGATGTACATGCATTGTAATTTGGCCTAAAATGTATTTAACTGTGCTTTTGGTTATCATCGAGTTGACCAAATTTGGGTAGTTATGGTTGTTTGCAAGAAACAATCATAAAAGATGTCAGTGGCCCTGATTCATTAAAGATCTCCAAGGCTGGAGAGGATACACTTTCATCAGTAAAGTTGGGTGATTCAGCACACCTGGAATGAATTTAATTTACTATTTGTTAGCAAATGTTTTCAATCATGAACTGGATCCATTCCAGTTTTTCTGGATTACCCGGCTTCACTGATGAAAGTGTATCCTCTCCAGCCTTGCAGAGCTTGGCCCAGTGTATCAATGGCATTGTAGCATTTTGCATAATATGGTTCTTTTGCAAAAAAAAACCTGCTTACCTGCAATTTTTTAACTGTACTCACCTTTCCTTGCTCCATTACTATGCCACTGTACCCAGTGCTTATTTCGGGACTCGGATCCTTAGTCATCATGATTGGTCAGGCCCCAATTATGTAAATTACATTCATGCATGGGAGTTCAATTCTTTTTAGCATCATATATGCCCAAAAGATAGTCTCATTCCCTCAGAAATTTCCTTCAGGAATCAATTACTAGAGCTCAGGGATACATAGGACATATTTCTGGCTTTAGACTTTATAATTCGCCTACTAAATATGTGATAAGTTTTGATAAAAGTTTTATGGTCATTCCAAAGTGCTTTCATAATTATATAAGTGTTATTTATTGATTGATTTTACAGTAATGCTTTGAAAATCAGAAAGGAAAATTAAACTTTTTTTTTGTAAGTGTTGAATCACAAAATATGATGTTTATGGTGATAGGTTCATTGTGAATCACTATGTTTAATGTTTATGCTGATAATTGGTTTTCCGTTAATTGAACTAGAAATAAAAATGTAAATGTTTTCACATAATATTAATTGTGCATTTTTAAATGCATTTGGCTCAGGACATATTTTTCAAGACTGACTTCTGTGTTTTGGCTGCCAGTGTTCCTTTGTGTGCCAGCTTTCTGGCAATGTATATGTCTTCCTCAAATGATTTATTATTAAGTATTCATTCACGTTGGTGTTATCTGTGTTTTGGATCATTTTAGAGATCAAAGTCCAGTTTTGGTAATGTTCCTATCCTGCAACATTTTCTGTATTAAATCATATATCGTATAGACACAGATGCTACATAGACAACTAAAAGACTCCATTCCATAATCAAAGCAAGTGACCTAAAGCTCAATTTTTTCATAGAGGTTATATAAATATGGGACAAAACAGTGGCAGCTACATGCATAGGGAGGGAATGATGATCCAGTGTGTTCTAAGGTTTCACAGTCTCAGGTATATGCAAAAACAGGGCACAATGGTACAGTGTGTGCTAAGCTATCACAGAGGCAGGTACTGGGCTTGATAGTGGTGCATTGTGCACCAAGGTATTACAGTGGCCAGTACATTCAGGGGTGGGGCACATTTGTTCATTATGTTTTAAGCTATCACTGTGGCAGGTACTTGCAGAGACAGGCGGGAATGGTGCAATGTGTGCTAAGCTATCACAGTGGCGGGTAAATGCAGGGATGGGGAACAAAGATACAGCATAAGCTAAGCTATTACAGTGACAAGAATAAGCGAACATGGGGCACATTGGTGTAGTGTGTGCTAAGTTAATACGGTGCTTAATACAGTGCTGGCAACCCGCAACTCCGGAGCCGCGAGTTGCCGGCGGTTCGGCCAGGGGGCATTAGGGAACTACCGGAGCTGCCCCCTTGCAGTTGCTCCTCTATAGGGAACGCTCCCTGAAGGTAAATCCCACTTCTCTGCAATGCATAGGGAGTAGAGGGATTTCACTTCAGGGGGCGTTCCCTGGGGGTGGGTGGAGCCATTAGGGTGGGTCCTGCCTAGTTTGCTCCTGCCCACCCCATAAATGGCCTAGTGGTGGGATATAATGGTGCAGTGTGCCCTGCTATTATAGTGGAATATTGTAGAATGTGCTCTGTTTTGGATTTAACAACGGACCAATAGATCTTACAAAAGGGAAAGGTTTATTTACAGCTTAAGATATTATTTACATATGATTTTCAAGACAAAAGGGAAGAAGGTAAAGGGTATATAGGAAAGGGGAAGGAAAGGAGTCTAGCTCTATCTCTAGCACATGGTCAATCTCTCTCACAACCATACAAACCAGGGTTTTCTCTCCTTGAACCACACCCCACTGCAGGTCCAGAGCAAATCACATTGTTGATTCATCCTTGGTGAAGTCTTGATCAAGAGGTCACACAGACTGTCCTTGTCCCAGGCTTGGGATTGTTGTCATATACCCCTGCCCCCTCCAGGAAGACTGAAGTTATAGTGAACAGGTTTGGGCAGAAATTGACACCAAATAGTCAAACTGGCCAAGGTGTTAATGATCCTCAGGCCTGCACACTTGGAAGATCAATCATTGTCTCTGTTAAGCAATCCTTTGATGTTTATCACATCTGTGGATGTCTCCACAGATAATGATGTTTATAGCTTGTTTCCAAGAAGGCAGAATTGTCTTTACATACAAGTCATATTCATATCAATTTTGGTCACTTCCAACAAATATACATTCAATGACTGGATACAATGGTGCAGTGTTTTTAAGGTATTACAGTGGCAGACACATGCAGAGATGGGGCACAATGATGCAGTGTATGGAAAGCTTAGATCAAATGTTCCCTATTCACAGTAATCCATCACTTCAGATGTGCTTCTAAACTCACGTGGCACTGACACCACTGATGCAGACTTTTCTTTTTCTTTTTTTCATTTTGAGAGGACTCTGCTGCTGGACAGCCAATAAGAAATGTCCTTGTCAAGAAAGAGATATCCCTGCTTATGTAAACAAAAAAAGAGAGAAACATGAAACCAGAACATTACATTATTGCTTCTTTTTAATATAGCAATCAGAGGGTGTTTGGGTTAATCGTAGGTTGTAGACCAGCTTTTAGTTTTTTGGCCAGTTATGACTGATCCACAAGATTTCAACTTACTTCCTGTTCCAGGATAGGACTTGCAGTTGTTTTTTACTAAGTGGACAACACTAATGTATGTGGTTTTTTTTATTTATTTTTTTTTATTTCAGGAAAGGATTCTACGGTTTTATGCAAAAACATTTTCTTCTTCACCCCTGAATATGGCAAGAGAAGTCTATACAAGTTTAGGTATGACTTTACTTTTAAATGGCAATATATAACACTGAACTCTAGCTTACTAAGTTTTAATGAAATATTATAAAATTATTCTTGACCTCTGGCAAAAGCCTGTATCTCTGCATAAAAAGATACATTTCTCAAGGGCACTTTGCAAAAGGTATGATGATGACTAGAAAAGGGACAATGCAGAACATGTTTTCATTTTGTTCTATTCCTAGTCTATCGCCCAGTTATGTAATTGCTTTTCTGCATTGAATCAACATCTCACTATTGAGATGAATGTTCTTCATATGAGTATGCATCTCTTCTTCATTCATCTGTCAAATAAGGTAACAAAGGATAGATTGAAATGTAGTAGTAACATATAGATAGACAGCATCAAGTCCTAATGCATTTTCCATATCTTTTAAATTGGAAAAATAAAATGAAGCGTGCTGGGGATCCATAGTGAAATGTGCAATGAAAATTAAAAAAGTGCTATCTGTAATAGTGTACATTTCTTTTTATTCTGTTATCAGCTATGCTTAATTTATTTTTACACCAGTATTTTACAGCACATTACAATGCAAAACTGGTTTTGCAGTTCTTCCATTTGAACTGTGAGTGGTGTAACACTGGGTCTAATAGAAATAGATCCTTGCTTCCTGGAGCCTCCAAATGTATTTAGCACTGTTTGACATTAAACAGATAAATCTATTAGCTTCAAGCAAAGGCTGCTGTCAGCTACTTATATGTGCCACAGTTGCCTGCAAGAACTGCTATCAGAATTTTGCATAGGCAATAAAAGCTAAGGTCCAGGAGTGTGGCAGGGGTGCCAAGGTTGGCCCAAAGCCATCCACACATCATCTATATTAAGGCTAGCCATGCGACTGCGGTTAGAGAGAAGCAGCATAATACATTTGGCCTTGGACATTGAGGCGCATGGAGCATAAATCTAATCATTTGTATAATTCAAAGTGCATATGATCACAATTACTGTAAATTACTACTTTAGAGCTTCTCTGTGTATTCTCTACAACTTGTAGTTTTAGACAGTGTAGTGCACCAATATTTTACTTGTGCTATACAAAGTACAATATAGACACAGGTAAGTAACAATACAGTAACATTTCACTAAATAAATAATGTAATCTCTAAGTATAACACCCAACAGTGCCGTTATGTTCTTAGAACCATTACAGCAGAGACATAGATGATTGTAGGAGGGCTCTGTCCTTGCAAGCTTACAATATAGAGGAGAGAAAGAATGAAAACACTAAGTAAGGTAAATAGACTAGATCAGGGTGTTATTTTAGGAATATTTATCTGCATAAATATGGAAATTATATCCTCTATCAATGCATATAGATATTCAATAAAAGAAGGTTCATGCACAAATAATAGCTAGTCACTCAAACAGTTTAATTAGGAAAACAAGGTAAAACAAAGTACACAGCAATACTGTCAGATATTTAAACACAGGAACTTCAATCAATGATATCTATATATCACATGGACATAAAGTTATTAGTAGTAACCCCTGTAATCATCTAGTAAGTACTTCGTACACAATACATCAAAACAATATAACAATAATAACATAGACATATACTGAACAATATAGGAATGCAATTCAGGAATGTGTTATAGCTACCTGTAAAGATGGGTACCCCAGGAGCCTGATTTTCTAAGAAGTCCCAACATTCCCTTTCTCTTCTTGTTATATTCCAGCTCCCCTTTTATATAGTTAAGTCTTATTAGGTAACATTGGGACTCCTTGATTGGTTAGTGGGTGTGTTCGGTACGCTGACCATCGGTTGGCACACACCCCACTAGTTTGGGATTGGTTAATGTAATTTGATGGACCTCCCAACTAAATTTGATATAAAAAATCTCCAGCTGGAATCTATGTTTAGGAGTCTATAAATGTCCAGCTGGGTCATCACCCCAGTCCATCTGTTCACTTACGCCTCCATCTTCTGTTTCCTCAGGTGGATGGATTTATTGCCCTTTGAAGGCCATATTGGTGATCTGTTTGTTATGGGAAAATAGGTCTTGTCTCCTGGCAGCTGTTGTATCACCTGTGTGTTAAGGTGCGTACACACTTCCAATTTTTATCGTTCCAATCGAACGACGAACGATCGATTGGGCAAAAAATCGTTCGTAAAAAAGTAACCAACGACGCCGACGAACGAGGAAAGTCGCTGGAAACGAACGACCGGACCGACGGATCGGATTGGACGACGATCGTTGAACATCGTTCGTGTGTACGGTCGTTCGTTGATCGTCCATGTTCAGAGCATGCGTGATGAACGAACGTCCGTCACTTTCCTGTCGTGCACATAGTTCCTCTATCGCTCAAACGATCGTATCTATTGTGTGTACAATATCTACGAACGATCGTGTCGTTAACTCTATGTGCAGGATCGGTGCTATACGATCGTTCATATATATCGTGCATGAACGTTTGTCGTTCGTTTTCCAACGATAATAATTGGAAGTGTGTATGTAGCTTTACTCTGTGAAGTCCTGGACTTGGAGACCCCCTAGAAGGGCCTATGGCCAGATCAAGATAACACAGGTTTCATGTTTAAACACAAAATTCCTGTACTGTATTCCTGTATTGTTTCATGCTACCTAGATACAGTCTAACTATTAGGACGCACACATACCTATGCATACATCTATGCATACATACATACATACAACGTGAATGTTTTAAGGCTTGAAGCATTGGTGAATGTGGTTCAGAGGAGCATTCCGCAGAATAGGTAAAACTGAAGGATGGATACAAGGGTATAAAAAAAATGATTGAGGAGGAGAATAAGAAAGATTTGTGCTTCAGCGCACATTGCTGTTAGTTTATTAATTGGAAATGAGGAGGAAATGTATGCAGGGGACAGGTTAGTTCTTAGTGTGAACTTGTTTCTTGAGGTATTGGCAGCCATTGGTGAGATTGACAGAGACCATCAGTATCAGAAGTGTGGGAGTAGAGGTGGACAAAGTGAGTAGTAAAGTTCAGTAGAGATTGGAGAGATTCTGTTTTGTTTGTTTGTAGGCCACAGATTAGGCTACAGTAGTCCAACCTAGATATTATCAAGGCTTAAATTTTATCTTGGGTGAGGTAGGGGCTGGTTTGTGATTTTTAAAATAAACAGATTTTATGTCTCATAAAAAGTAATTTGATTTTGTGTCTCATACAAAGAATAATTAAGCACAAACTGTATGCATGTCCATATACATATTTGCTCAATGTAAAAGGATGGTCTGTAGACAAAAAGTTTACCCCAGTGTATGTCAGTTGTATAACTCGGGCTTAAAATGTCTGTAATCCAATCAGAAAAAAACATTTCTGTTCTTGATATAGAGTAGCAGTATAGGGATATCCAAAAGTACGCTATCCTAATAGCAAGAGTGCTGCTCTTTGCAGATCACATCTACTTGTTCAGATTCATATGCTCTCTATTTAGGAATTTAAACTGGGGAACCTTGAACAATAGAAAGATGACCCTGGCATGCAATAGGTTCAGCATCTTTGGAAAAGAGATCCTTCACAACTTTTATAGATCATTCAAATGCCAAATACTTTTTTATGTAAGACACTGATATTTTTTTTTTTTAACTGATTTACAATGTTTAGGACCATGGTTTACAAATTAAACATACTTTTGAAACACAATTTTTCTTAACATATAGTCATGTTGACCTATAGTAAAACTTTATCTTACAATTCATAGCTCACCTAGCAGTTTCTGTCTTTAAACTGCATGCTAGGTAGTCAGATTTAATTGAATTTTACAGTGCGTAATAAGTCATTCTGCACACAGCTGAAGAATTTGACCCTTGAGGCTGCAGGGAAACCAGAATGTTGAATAATTCACATGTGCAGAACTGCAGTTGTGCATATTGTATGTTTTAACGCAGAAAGTGCTCTTTTGTTTATTATTACGTTGACTGTGCACACTGAACCTTACCTGTTTTTATTTGTTTTTCAGCCAAACATTTGGAATTGTCATTTCTTTCGAGGGAAAGCCGCAAACCAATATTATTAACTGGATTAGATATTAACAACCCTGAAGTAGTGCGTACTTTGAAAAAGGTAGTTGGAAAAAAAACAATTTCTTTGCCTTCTCCTGTCTTTGAATCAAAATTGACAAACATGTTGTTTTTTTTATATTTTCTTAGATTCGACTGTTAAATGACTACCAGAAGGAGGTTCCATCTTTCTGGATTCGACATCCAGAAAAGTACAGTATCCATTTGTGTTATATTTTTTATATAAATAAGCTATTAAGAATTCCCAATTAATGTTGAACTCCAGTAAGATATTCAAAAACAAATTGTTAACTCAGTTGTTTATTACATACAAGGTAATGAAAAATATTTTTAATTGCAACTAGTGAAAGTGTTAAAATCTGAGGAAGGGCCAGAAGTAGTGGGCCAGTCAAGTTCTTCTTTATGAACATGTTCTGAAAAGCACTATTCCGGCAGTAGGGGTAGATGGATGACCTTATCACTGTGCTGTAACTTCTTGTATGTCTGATCAGAGTGCAGGAAGGTGACCAAACTGTGCTACATTACAGCAATACAAAAGAAGAAAGGCTGTTAACTGTTCTGTATATCAGCTTTGTAAATATCGGTAAAAGATTAACAAAATAAACACAATTTGGCATGTTAAAAAGCTTTTGCTTTTGACTTACTAAACTTCTGTGATGATTTTTACTTGCAGACTTGGACTAGCAATCAGGCACTCACCAGAACTGTTGGTTTGTGGTCTTGTGACATGTTGTATGAAAAAAATTAATATATGATGCTTTTCCAAATTAGTATGCTAAAGGGCTAATAGGTACAGTATATTTGTAAATTCTAAAAAATGGTTTTACCAACTCATTTAGCATAAATTGATTAGCAGATAATTGGATAACTGGATTTGTTGGGCCTGATTTATTAAAGCTCTTCAAGGCTAGAGAGAATACACTTTCATCAAAAAACCTGGGATGGATACAGTCCAGAATTCAAAACATTTGCTAGCTAAAGGAAAGAAAAATGAAATCCATTTCTGGTTTTCTGGATCACCCAGCTTCACTGACGAAAGTATAGCCTTGGAGAGCTTTAATTAATCAAGCCTATTTAGTCAATATAATATATTTAAAATTGCCCTTGTTGAAAAAGTGCTGGTGTACTTTAGTAATAATTCCATGTGAAAATACATAGAGACTGTTAAAATGGGTTTTGCTCAGGCCCATAGTCGAGGAAGTAAGGTAAATAATGATAGATAGGCCAAAGATTGCAAACCCTTAAAGGACCAGGTGAAGATGTTGTCGCTGACAATTGGAGCAGGGAGGGGTGAGTTTTATTCTATTTTAAATAACTGAGTCTACTGGGGCCACTAACATCTCATCTAAGATGGCGGCACCCAGCACTAATCCCTGGGCTTTTTAATTTCTACAAGAGGTTTTTCAGGCGAAAGCAAGTCTAAAATATGTCATGTGCACATACAATTGTAATGGAAATGTTATTGTTAAAATGAAGAGTGTACTGTCAGAATCTATTTAGCAGTAAGTAACTAAAAGTATTAAAGCCAGGAAAAATCATAATAACACAGCAGCTAGCAATTTAGGAAATCTTTAGTAGTTGCCCCCATATTTTGCTAATGACAGTTTTGCTTTGAAATGGACCAGTCATCAAAAATGTGGTTCCATACCAGCCCAGCTCCCTCCACTGTAGCTAGTAAACCTTCAGATACTGTGTTTGATTTGAAAAATTGGAGAAGACACAAGAGATTTTAGGTGTGTATAGGAAGTTGTGCCACTGCCTTTTCTCTGGTTTTGAAAATTGACAGGTTCGCTACTGCTTTAAAAAAAAAAAAAAAACATTTACATCCGCCAGAAAATCACCCATACATAAGTGCATACAATTTCACCAGTAAAGAGGAGAAAAAGTAGGGACTATTCAAAACTCCACCTTTAAGCTTTGTAGCATGTAATATATAATGTAAACAAATGAAATACCAAATATGCTCATTTACACTTAGTTTAATTTTTTTTTCATTTAATTTTGTTTGGTAACTTTTTCCTCTCTATTTAGGTACATGGAAGAGATTGTAGAGAGCACATTATCCCTTTTAACTGTAACTCAGGATTCCAGTTCTCAGATGCTACTGGACCCAGTCTTTTACTTGTCTTTGATTGATCCAAAGGCTGTGTGGTTTAAGAAATGGATGGTAACTTGAAAAAAATGTTTCTTTGTTTCTGTTATTTGTTTGTGCTACCTTGGAAATATCAGGCAAAAAGGATATCTACACTCTAAACACTATTTAGGAGTGTCAAGTATAGTGCCAAATTGTGGCCCTTGTTTTTGCTTTTTGTATATTTTTTTAACTGTTATGCAGTGTTGTACAATAAATGTATCTGTGATTTAATATGTACTATTGTCTGTAAGTAAATACTGATTTACCTTTCTTTTTGCCATAAAACCCTCTGTCCTCTCTTATTTATTTTACTGTTTTACCAGTACCTAAGGGAAAAATGAACATTTATTCCTTGAAGTGTGATGAGGACCCCACTTTGAGGAGATTTGTAATTTACCTAGTGTTGGGCTTACAGAGCCGGTCCACCCAACAGAAGTTTTTCTTGGCAACTTCACAAATATAAACTTCTTTCTACAGCTCTTGGCTGTCCCTATATCCACCTCGAATATTTCATTTATTAACACTACAAGTTCAAGCTGGCTACATTTCATGTATCTTACCCCTCTGTAGAGTTACAGGTCCCAGCCAGCAATGTCTGCAATTTATCACTCCCTCTAGAACAGGGGTGTCAAACTCTGGCCTGAGGGCCAAATTTGGCCTCCTAAAGGATTTTGTTTGGCCCCCAAAAGAACTCTAAATATGATTTGCAGCTGGCCCTCCGCTGCATTGAAATAGCGCCGCTACTATAATTCCTGGCATCACCTAAGCATGGCCCCGCATTGGACTGTTTTATAGACGCACAGAATTGTAGTAGCGGTGCTATTTCAGTGAAGAGGGAGTTCCAGCCACTCATAACATTAAGCCCCGCATTGAACTATTTTCTTGATGCAGGGAATTGTAGTAGCAGTGCTATTTTTCTATTATAGGCTTTTTCCAGATTGAATGTTAAGCAAAACCTTTTTGTTTCCATATAAAAAGGTTTTAAATCTAATAAGAAGGAACAACTTCCTCAATGTTTTCAATAAACTTCAAGTTTGGCCCACGACTTTTTAATTTTGCCCTCTGTGTATTTGAGTTTGACACCCCTGCTCTAGAACTACAAATCTCAGAATATACCTTTCTCTGTTCTGTTCCTATAGAACTACAAGTATCTGCAGGTAATTCCTCCATGTCTTCTGTTTCTTTTGGGGTACAGGTCAAAAAGTGGTCATCTACATTTTTCATAGAGCTACAAGTATATACATTCTGTTCTATTTCTTATGTTTTTATGGCACTATTTTGCTCTTCCATTTCCCTGTCTGTGTAGTTTTACAGGTCCCAGCACATTGTACCTGCATTATTCATGTTTCTATAGAACTAAAGTACAATTTTCAAATCAAATCTTATGCAGCAAAGCATCATTTTTAGTGAAAATGTGTATTTTTAAACTACTAAATGCATAAAGCTCTATACTGTATACTAATAATGCATATTATGACTCCTTCCTTCCCTATCCGGGTCCCTCGATTTTTGTGCATAATGTCAATACATTAGGGTAAATACTTGATATCTGGAGGGGTAGAATTGCCCAGTAGTGAGTTTGGTTTGGCATTTTTACTGTACTAACTTGTTTTGCATTGCCTTTCAGCATTCCCATTATAGCAGAACTGTGGTATTAAGACTTTTGGAAAAAAAGTACAAATCCTTGGTAAGCAGTTTCCTTTTATGAAAGAAACCAGTAGTATACTTTTAATTTATACTGTTTGCAATTACCCTCTTCTTATTTGTATGCCACCATATTTGAATACTACTGCTGTACTTTTCAAAATAATATTTGCTTGACATATTTTATACTTTTATACAATACTTTCAATAATGAAAGACTTATAAAGTATTACCTATACCTTTATACCTATAAAGTTGGTGGAAAATCTCACTAGATTTGATTCAACAGCTTTTCGATCGAATAGTGAAATCTTGCTCTTGCACCCCTTATCTAGTTGTATGTGTTCTTGGATAGAGTTTCTCTATCCAAGAATACAGGGTACTAGATGTGATGAATGGGGAAACTTGTCCCCATTCAACCTCTAGTGCCCGAGGATCGCCTGCAGTCACAGCTGTGACTGCAAAGTTCCCACGGTCGTGCGACCGTACGAACTGAACTGCAGATGAACTCTTCATTTCCACTACGATCCCCGGGGCACTACAGGTTAATTAACCTGTAGTGCCCCGGGGATCGCACACCCTTGGCTGCAATTATTGATTAGCTGTGTGCAATCCCCGGGGCACTACACTCTTTTCAATGATTGCAGCCTTGGCTGCAATAATTGACTATCTCAGTGTGCAATCCCCGGGGCACTACAGGTTAATTAACCGGGGATTGCACACTTTTCTCAATGATTGCAGCCTCATTGATTAGCTCAGTGTGCAATCCTCGGGGCACTACAGGTTAATTAACCTGTAGTGCCCCGGGTATCGCACACTTTTCTCAATGATTGCAGACTGGGCTGCAATCATTGAGAAGATGCCCTGCAAGTATCTCTTACTCTGTAAGACGCACAGTAATATGATACATTTGTTACATTTTTCTCACAGTGGATAAAAGAAAAATGTAACAAATGTATCAAAAAATTACTGTGCTGGACAGTGTGTTACAAATAAGAGATATCATGTCATTGTATGATAACCTGTAAACAAATAAAAACATTAGTTAAATAAACACAAACACTCAATAAATTTAATTTACATTAATTTTTATTTTTTTAATTTTTTATCCCAATTTTTGCCGTCGAATCTCATTTTTTTTTTTTTTTTTTTTGGGTCGGGTCTATCTGAATTCGAACAGCCATATTCGGGTAGAATATCCAAGGATAACCCAAATTTGAACACCAACACTCATTAGTACAGCAATCAGCTGGTTATTTATGCAAGCTTGTAGCATACACAAAAATAGTTGTAGTAGTAAAATAAATACAAAAATACAATAAAAAATGCAGTGGTGGTGGTTTTATGAATTAGATTGGATGCAGCATGCACACTGCAGTGTAAAGGAGACCAGTTAGCTATATACCCTACCTGTTATAAGCAACACAGGCTGACATAAGCCCCAGTTACAGGAAGTGGATCTGCAGAATCCCAAAAGCATGTAAAGTATATTTTGAAATGTTTACCTTGGGACCTATGTTGGCTCTACTCATCTCTGCATTTATGAAAAGATATGGTTATCCACTGCATATCAGGTTTGATTTCCTTTTTTGGGGTACATTTTCTTATTAATGAAGCTTCCACACTACGTTAATATATCCATTGAGTAAAAATACAAAATTGTTTCTAATAACCTTTGGGATATTTTTTCCCTCTGTTATGCATAATGGTTGGGATCGTAAAAAGAATTGAGAAACCCTTTAAATAATATTTGTTTCATACTATGGGCAATATCGCAAGAGAAGAGAAGGAAGCAAAAGGTTTCCTGGAACAATTTAAATCTCCAAGGTGTGACTAGTAACAGAGTTTAAAACAATGGCAAATAAATTTAAAATTGGATTGGGTTATTAATAAACCCACTAGATTTTATAACTGAGATAACTTTTAGAGTGACTTGCTCCTTTTGAAGTTATAAAATTTGTTTCCATAGAAAGTGAGCTCCAGCTCCTTTATCATCTTGGGAGTGTGAGTTTTAGAATTTTAGAACTGGCTGGAGCCCAGGCCTTAATTAAAGTGCAGCTACTTACAGTTAGGTCCATAAATATTTGGACAGAGACAACTTTTCTAATTTTGGTTCTGTACGTTACCACAATTAAGTTTAAAAACAACTCGGATGCAGTTGAACTGCAGACTTTTACAATTACATCATTTCAGGGTCTCACAAGTAATTGGACAATTCACTCAAATGCTATTTCGTGGGCTGCTGTGGGTAATTCCCTCGTTATGTCATTATCAATTAAGCCGATAAAAGGCCTGGAGTTGATTTGAGGGGGTTGCTTGTATGTGGAAGATTTTGCTGTGAACAGACAACATGTGGTCAAAGGAGCTCTCCATGCAGGTGAAACATACCATCCTTAAGCTGCAAAAAGAGAAAAAAAAATTTGAGAAATTGCTACAATATTAGGAGTGGCAAAATCTACAGTTTGGTACATCATGAGAAAGAAATGAAGCACTGGTGAACTCGCCAAAAGTTCAAAAAAGCAACGCCAAAAGACCTGGACTTCCACGGAAGACAACAGTGGTGGATGATCGCAGAATCATTTCCATGGTGAAGAGAAACCCCTTCACAACAGCCAACCAAGTGAACAACACTCTCCAGGAAGTAGACATAGAGATATTCAAGTCTACCATAAAGAGAAGACTGCATGAAAGTAAATACAGAGGGTGCACTGCAAGGTGCAAGCCACTCATAAGCCTCAAGAATAGAAGGACTAGATTGGACTTTGCTCAAAAACATCTAAAAAAGCCAGCACAGTTCTGGAAAAACCTTCTTTAGACTAATGAAACCAAGATCAACCTTTACCAGAATGATGGCAAGAAAAAAGTATGGAGAAGGCGTGGAACAGCTCATGATCCAAAGCATAGCACATCACCTGTAAAACATGGCGGAGGCAGTGTGATGGCTTGGGCGTGCATCGCTGCCAGTGGCACTGGGACACTAGTGTTTATCCATGATGTGACACAGGACAGAAGCAGCCGAATGAATTCTGAGGTGTTCAGAGACTGATACTGTCTGCTCAAATCCAGCTAAATGCAGTCACATTGATTGGGAGGCGTTTCATAATAAAAGAAGTGGAATATTCTTGAATGGCCAAGTCAGTCACCTGATCTTAACCCAATTGAGCATGCATTTCACTTGTTGAAGACTAAACTTCGGACAGAAAGGCCCACAAACTGAAAGCTGCTGCAGTAAAGGCCTGGCAGAGCATTAAAAAAGAGGAATCCCAGCATCTGGTGATGTCCATGAGTTCAAGACTACATGCTGTCATTGCCAGCAAGGGGTTTTCAACCAAGTATTAGAAACAAACATTTTATTTTTGGCTTTTTAATTTGTTACTTCAAATTACTTTTGAGCCACTGAAATTAAGTGATTGTGTATAGAAAAGGCTTTAGTTCCTCTCATTTTATGCAATCTTTTTGTTCAGCCCACTGACTTAAAGCTGAATGTCTGCAGTTCAACTGCATCTGAGTTGTTTCATTTAAAATTAATTGTGGTAAGGTACAGGACCAAAATTAGAAAAAAGTTTTCTCTGTCCAAACATTTATGGACCTAACTGTATTTGTGTTCTTGATTTGTTAATTTTATTAATGTTATGGGTTTTTTACGCTAGTTTTTATCATGAAAAATTATAATTTAGGAGTAGAAGCGCTGCCAAGAGAGGAAAGTCCGAAGAAGAGGAAAAAAAGATGGATTTAATTAACTAAATCTTTTAGCTCTGTACAATCTTCTGTGTGAGTCTTAAGAGAACCATTTTGGTCACTGGTATTGTTGTGCTGTCTTCCAGATTATTGCAGCTATTGAGCAGTGTTTCTATTATTATGAATCATCACAGTCAGGAGTCGATGAAAACACTAAAACAGCATCCTCACAGCCATATCCTGGTGAGTATATTGGGAGTCGTTACTATCTTTGCACTGTTAAAAGATATGTAATGCACACGTTTGTTCAGATGTCTTTGTTTTTACAAGCCATTTACACAAAACAAACCTCTCATATAAGATTACAAGAAACAATTACCTTTTTTAAGATTCTAATATTAGCCTGTCATTGCCTTTAATGTAATAATGTGATTTCCCAAAGTGTGGTTTTCCCAGTTGATACATTCAGTTGTGGACAGATGTTTAGTTTTCTTTAAGGCGCTAAAGCCTATGTCACAAAAGAAGTTGTGATGGTTACCAGTTAACCAGTTACTGGTTACAGCTACAGATTTGCTGTTTGCATTTTTTATAGGGAAAATTATAACAGTGACTAAAAGGGCTATATCACAAAAATGTAAAGCGATTTGTACCTTTGCAGTTGATGTCTTGCAGCATTTTAACATTTAGCTTAGAAATTGACAGTTTTATCATCTAACAGACAATGCAGCTGTTAATAGCCATAGCACAGCAGCGAGATGAGCACTATAGTTAGCTACAAAACTGCAAAGAAAAGAAGCAGAAAGATAAGTAGCTCTTAGAAAGTTGCTAGAGTAACATTACTGTACAAATTATCCTTTATTGCCTGACTTTTAGAAATGAGTGTTGGTCCTAAGTTATATTTATATGTTTCTAAGTGCATTTTATTTTATTGCTGTAGGAATGTGAATTGTCATATATTTACGTACACTGCCATTCCATTTAAAAGCCCCAGAAATGTGCGTAGACAGAATGGACATATAGTTCCATATACTGTATAGTTGTAAGGCCCTGGTCCAGCACCAGTACTTGCCAGACACCAGTCCCCCAATCTAAAACTGCAGTCTTCACCTATAGCAAACCTCCACTCAGCCTGGGGGATTGGTTGCGTTTCCAGCACATGGTTGCCCCAGGAGCCCACAAATAATGGAGCCCACGAATAATGCAGTACCAAGATTCCAACAGAGAAGTCCAGAATACAGAGCCAGGTCATTCACAGCTAATCTGTCCACCAGACGAGGTACACAAGGACAAGACAAAAGCAGTGTCGGGGTCACAGGCAAAAGGTCCAGGCAGCATAAACTCACAGGGTCAGAAAATTGAGCATAAATTGAGGATATAAATGATCATTTGATAGCCTGTAATTGATCAAACTTTATCTCTTGACCAATCCATGCCTCCTCTAGTTTTACCTCTCTTGGTTCAGTGTTTTATTGACATAACTACTTGGAGAAATCATTAACTTTGGGAAAAAAATTATTTCTTAATGTCACAATTTCAACAAGGGTAAAAACACACTAAAGTAAGTAGGTAGTAAGTAAACTGGGTCCCAAAATTAGAAAGTTATTAGGTACTAGCTACGCTCTTCTAACTTTATAAACAGCCTTGTTTTCAGAATTTGGTCAAATGAATCAATATTCAACTCATTAAATAGAAATTTACTTAACAGTATTTTTTGTTTTTATATAAGGGTACTTATTAGGTTGATCTACAAGTAAAATGCATAAAGGTATTATACTAGATATAGACTTCTTGTGCAGGCTTTTCTTGGCCCAATTAAGGATTAAAAAAAGTATACCAACACATCTAATAAATGTCAAGTTTATAAGACCAGCTTACATGTTTATTTGTCATCTATATCTAACCTATTGTATATGACATATGACAGAAAAAAGGCAAAATACCTAATTACATGACATTATCAGCTGCTCAGTGACTCTGACATTTTGCTTGAAAACAGAAAGTTTCTGACTGTACAGCACACAAAGCAAATGCCAAGTTATATTCTTAATTGTTACTGTCTTAAATGTGAATGCATTGGGTTGTGCATATGTGAGTAATTTTGGTTGTTCATAAGGCACAACCATTAAAGTTTCGATGTAACACATTGACATTTTGCATATTCTAATAAAGTCCAGTACTTGGGCTTTAAATATACCACCACAAAAAAGTACCTGTAAAACATGATATTTTCAAACAGTTCAGTTTTTCTGAACGCCATTTGTTGTCTCTCAGTGTAGAAACACATTTGCTATATTTCAGAATAAAAGTCAAAATACTAAGACTAAAAGGATCATGAGGTTAGAAGATCAGTCACCTTGTGCTCCTACACCACTTCTTTCCCACCATATTCCTTTCTGTCTGGTAGCACAACTCTTTCTTGCTCGCTGGTCATGAAGGAATTAAATAACCCATGTAAATGTCTCTGGGATTTCTGAATGACAGTGGGTTGGGATAGAGGTCTGCAACAAAGGGTACTGATAAGGTCATTAAAATTAAAGTAAGATATACTTTACAACTTTTTAAACTGTATTACATGAAATAAATCTTGGTATATCTTTTGATCGGGTATGATTTATTTATTTTAGAACACATAACAACCCAAGTAAGAACCTTTGGCATAGGGTAAAGAGGAACCATTTGTCCCTTTCATGATAAGTAATACTGGAATACTATAATGACAGATCTTCACGGATAGTAGGTGGCCATATAATGGCCAAACTATTGGCCACTGAAAACAAAGTCAGACTTTCTGTCAAGTAAGGCTTAGTCTACATGGACTGCTTCCCCAGCGTTTAACCTGAGGCTTTTAAATCCCTTGTTTGAAGTTGCATTGCAATGGGCTAATCTACACCAGGACTTTTCCTTCAGGCACGTTAAATTAATTTATTAAATGTGTGTAATTGTGTAACTAAACTTTTTTTTTTTTTTTTTTTTTTTACCGGTTATCCCAATGACAGGATTTGCATGACTTGCAAGAAATCATCTTGTAACTCTTTATTGACCAAGACAAACTCTGCAGTTGTTTCTTTTTGCATATGCAGTGAGGGGAAAAAAGTATTTGATCCCCTGCTGATTTTGTACATTTGTGCTATAGAAGGCTATAGAAAGCACAGCTTACTCCAGAAGTTAATTAATGCCTAGGCTCTATAAAGTTTTATTTTTTGCTTTGTTTGTGATTAAGTTACAGTGAGGATTTTTTACAGTAACTGATACCACTCTGCCTAATAATATGTTGAGACAAACATATGTGCTAATTGCATTTAATAAAATAATGTACCTGTTCCGACTTAAATACTAATTCAACTTAAGGACAAACCTACAGTCGCTATCTCATTTTTGGCTAGTGGGACTACCTGTATATGTCATATAATGTAGAAATTCTTTTGTAGTCTACAGAATCGAATACCCAGTGGACAATACCATTTCTTAAAACTGAACTCTGAGTACTAAAACTTTCATACTGATATATTCCTCATTAGGAGTAAAAAATATAATGAATTTTTGTTTTTGGCAAATTCCATTCATTCCCAGATTTTACCATGTAAAAGCACTTGTGTTGCTATCACTGAGAGCTTACCAAGAAAACAGAGCTGTGGGTCCAACTAAAACAAGTAGTAAACTACAAGAGGCAGATACTAGACCTCCTAACTTGCACAATATAACAAGGTGGAAGTATTTGTGGGACTACAAGTGTCAGGAAGGGTTAAAGATCAACGCAAAACACTCTTAATTAAACTCAACGAACTGCTTAATTAAACGCACGCAAGGCACTGCTTAATTAAAAGTTAGTACTTATCACGCGACTTGGTTTACTCTAGGAAGTGCCCATTTCCATATCATCTAACTGGGAGGAGTCAGGCAGGAAGAAGCTGGCATTTCTTTATGCGTATCTAGAAAATGTCAGTGTCCGCACTCAAATCTATGATATCTGGAGTTATACAATTATACACTGATCTCAACCAATCAACTCGTTACATGAATATTGCTAGCTCATTTTGACCAAACACCTTGTTATATTATTATATCAAAAAACTCAGGTAGCACTCTTACTTTTGCAGCGCTAGGTCCCAGGTTTGAATCTCAGCCAGGACACTATCTGCATGGAGTTTGCAGGTTCTCGCCGTGTTTGTGTGGGTTTCCTCCCACATCCCAAAAACATGCAGTAAGGTTAATTGGCTTCCTCTCAAAATTGACCTTAGACTACATTATTGACATATGACTATGGTAGGGACATTAGATTGTGAGCTCCTTTGAGGGACAGGTAATGACACGACTATCGACTTTGTACAACGCTGTGTAATATAATGGCGCTATATAAATACTGTGCAATAATATTATTAATACCAGTTGATTTCTTCCTCGTGAGCCATCAGGGCATAACAGTCATAACTTTTACACAACAGTTTTCACAAATCAACCTGAACATTCACAACACATGTATTCAGTATTCCATGTATTTGTATTTAACGTCTTAAAACGTTTAACTCGTTTAGGTGGCTCTCCAGAGGAATAATCAGAAAGCCTCACCATTCCTGCTACTAAGAGAGAGAGAGAGAGCAGTAGTGATTGGTCTTTAGTACTGGAAACTTAAGACCAGAGACAAAGTGCAGGAGTCATTTTGTGCGGGATTACTGATCTGTACTGATTATTGATACTGATCTCTAAGAAATTGACAAAGAAAAGCAAAATTTTAGTAAAAATAAACCTGGCTCTTGTATTTACAAATTATTTATTTGTGCGATTTCAGCTTTATGTTTGTTTACTGAGTGGTCTTATCAGCACCAACCAATCAATGTTTAGTGGATTTTTTTCTCAAATACTGTGATAGATATTTTGTTAAGCCGTAGTGACAAAAATATTGTCAAAAGTATTGCCATTGTTATGCTTATGAAAAAAGCAAATACCAGGTTTTATGGTCTTTTTTTTATCAAGTCATTCTAAAAATATTTTTGAAAGATTAAAAGTCCTGTAAAGTATCTAATATTCTCTATGTTCCACTATGGAGTTTCATCCTCTTTATTTATCCTTAGGGCCATTGTCACTGAGAGAAATAAATAGTGGAGTGTTACTATTCCTTTCTTTATCCCAAACAAACATAAACATGTTTTGGCTGAACACTTTATTTAACCACCTGACCGTTAAACCCGACCTTGATTCGGGTTTATCGATTTTGCAAAAATCGATAAACCCGAACTTTTCTCACT
>NC_092861.1:84027348-84060216 GCF_032062135.1 Pyxicephalus adspersus | reverse complement strand
GTTATGCGGTAATTCGGTGAATTATAAGTAATTATTGAATAATTCGGTGAATTATAGCCTACAATCTAAAATAAATTTCCATGCAAAAAAATTAACACTTTTTGCATGGAAGTTTGGAAAGAATTAGAACACCCGGCGTTTGCGTACGCGTCCCTTGGTGATTCCTGATGATGTCCGTGCGTGCGCCCGTCGATGGGGGTCTTAGCGGGAAATTCAAATATTTTGTATTGGATTCAATACAAAGTCCTGTATCCAATACAAAATTATACAAAATATATTTATTTATTCAGAATACAAAGTTGGTAATAGTATCTTCAGGTACCAATTTAGGCAGATTTTTACTGTCTGCTTTAGAGTCCATTACCCAAATGCCCTAAAGAAGGAGGTTATCGCTGAGACCTTCAAATTGCATTGACTTTTCACAATATATTTATACTCTGGACCCAATATAAAATAGATTGTGGTGTCCATCTATTTTTCACGTTTTAAATTTTAGGTTTAGGAACCCTAGCGGTATATCTGATGTGGGAGATAAGCTTTAAATGCACTTGCTGCAGAGAGGTATTTCAGGCTCCAGTTCATTTTAGGGCGCTCTGCCCGCTTTTATTCACAAAAATATCAACAAAAATTTACAATATCTAGGGTTTTTGCCCACGGGGGGATCAAAGTCATTACTGACACACTCTCTAGAGTCAGACCTAAATTATGGGAGACCTTCTCCCAGCCCACAGGCTTCACATACCTTTTCTGCCCTCAGGCTCCAACTTTTCCCTCATACAAAAGCAGGTGCATTTTTAATAATGGCCATGTACACCAGAGCAATCCTTATTTTCTGGCCTGGAAAACGGGAGGGCTGCCTGGCCCACCCATTCCTTCCAGGGCACTCCTGGCCTGGATCCCAAATAAAAATCTGCAATTCTGCACTAACACAATTGCTAACAGCCTTATTCGGGCCCTTTATTAAAAAAAGAGGTGGATGATGCAAATTATTCTGCAAATTTGGCATTATTTATTTCATCTTGTTACATTTAGAAGAGAGTGACCAAACTAAAGACGGTAAGCTTTGAAAGGTACTGTGCAACTGTACCTTAAATCAGGAATGACGATGTGCATCCCTGGGGGGTTAGGGAGTACAACATGGTACCGTTTGTCCACCCCACTACTCTTTTCGTAGAACAAAACAGTGCTGGGTGTGCAGCCTTCGTATGACATCTGAACAGGGCTTAACTGTCTGAGGGAAGACCTGACATTTCATACTAAAGCTCTGTTGTGAGGATTCTTCTGTTGGTGCATTAGGAAAAGGCATTGATTTGTACTTTAATGCAATACTTATGTAGTAACCAGTCTAGACAGCATGTTTATTTCTTTTGAAAGTACTGATTGTATTTACAATAGCGGGACAAAAGCTATATTTTCTACTTTATTTATAAAACAAAATAAACACTGGTCATCTCTGCAATATGTGAATATCTTTACAGCTGGCATGAACTAGGGAAGAGTAGTTGAGTACCATAACCACCAAGTTGCCGGGCACATATTATACAAGACTGTTTGGTTTAGGTAGAATTGTCAGCTAATGACATCTTTACATGATTTTGATATTTTTCCTCACTAAAACATTTTACCACCTAGTTCAAGAGCATTGCATGAGATCTAATCTGGCAAACAGCAAAGTAAGATTTTACAGCTTGAGTATCAGAACACAAGAAAAAAAGTAACAAGCAGTGAATATGCAGAGAAACATTTGTAAGAATATTATCCTGCTTTTCTGTGACTTGGTAAATTAAGTCCACTATAGGCTCTGAAATTCATAGTGATGTTTTGTTGACTTGTGCGTACAGCTGTCCCTTGCAGCAGTAAACACACTGGCTGATAGGGAATATTTATTAGTTTCATGTTCAGTTAGTCTGGTAATTTTGACCAAGTCTTAGATCTTATTTGACAGAAAGTGAAAAATCTATTATTCTCTATGCTGTTGTTGTCAGTCAAAGAAAATGTCACATTTCCATGTGCATTTACAGAACCTTAATTATGTGTCTCCTGTTTCTCCCCAGGCTCTAAACAGAAGACATTCTACTCCAGAAAAGAATTACATTATTTATACTTTGTTCATTCACTTAGCTTACTTGGAAGATTGCTGATATATAAACATGGCAGAAACTTGTTTCCAGTAAAACTGAAGAACCGAAAAGGTACTTAATAGTAAAATGTTGTCACAGTGAAAAAAAACAGATAAAAAAACTTTACTGGTAAAGATGGTATGTATATGTGTAAATACATAAATATGTATGTGTGACGCTGAGCTATTAGAATATATGATATTAATATAATAATATATGATCCCTATCGTTTCCTAAAGAATTCCTGTGAATTTTATAGGAAATTTTTAAAGTAATTTATTAGTTAAAATTGTATCTCTGGGCAAACAAGTGAGGGGAAATCTAAAATTTTAGAGTTGCTTCTGAAACAAGAGGTTAGAGAAACTTGTAACAAGTGTGTGAAAGGCTAATTACCCTCTATTTGGAGATTTCCTCCTGTTGTACTTCTAGGACAGCAAACTATAACCTGGCCTGTGATTTTTACCCTTTAAATATTCTGTCTGTAACTTAGGACAAAAGCTTTGCTTTTACTTACACTTTAATTTTTGAAGATGGTACAAACAGATTGTGACATGTCTGTCTTGAGGGTATGATTATATAAACACTAGATGCAAGAAAAAATGGCAGCATCCCAAATGCCCTCTACTAAAAAAAGAAATGTAAGCGGTCTGGCACATAGTAAGCAATGCTTGTTTAGAAACCTAGGAGAGTTTACTGAACAGTTGGGCTTATTCCATACTATTGTTTTAGACCTGGAGGTTCAAACAGGCTTGTTGAAAAATAAACACAACCAACACCACATTGTTTTTAGGTTTGTAGGAACCTTGAAGCCAAAGAAACATTTGAAAGTACATTTTGCTATTTGTTTGAAACTTCAGAGAGGAGTGGTGCTATCAGTTTTGATGCAGATAGTTAAAGTCAAAGTTTTTGCGTTAAACCTGTTGGCTTATTAGGTAAAATAAAAAAGATATGGAAATGACAACCTTAAAATAAATACTGATGCTAGATTATCAATCTTTAAACAATTTTATATTTAAACAAAAACTCCAACTTTTACCCCCTTTCTGATATAAAATAAAGATAAATGATCCCTTGTTATTAAGCTCCAAGCCCTGCTTTGTCACCAGCAATGTTGTCTCACTAACGGTATGTTGTCCTTGCTCCATGCTTACATAGTGTAGGCCATTGCTCAGCTCCTCATGTAGGTGTCCCAGAGAGAATATTAGTTGACCTCCTATGTCCAAAGCTCATATACGCAGAATGGGCTTTGGGCTATAGGGTGACAGAACATCAAACTTTGAAAGAATTGCTAGACTAAAAGAAGACCTTGGGCAGTATTAAGCATATCATTGTCTACATCCAGGATCTGTATAACATTTTACAGGTCTTATTAGCAGAATTTTTTTTTAGGATTTTAATTGTGAGTGGCTTCTTTTAAATGGTAACATCTATATCATGTTTAATTTAAAAATATATATTTTTTTACATTTGTTCCAGAAGCAGTGTCACTCTCGGACCTGGTAGTGCTGTTTACCCATACTATGTTATATTGCCCAAATGGACAAAATAATGCTGCTGGTGCTTACACAGGTATTGTTTATAGATCTCTTTTTACATTTTTATTTTCTAGTAGAATATGTGTAAATTGTTTTATGAATAAAATTTTAAAAATACATTTGCATTACCTACTGTACAATTATGATATGGTTATCAAAAACTGTACCTAATTTGCCTGGCTTCCGATATATGTATAGTCTCCAGACACGTTTTTACTCTCCAGAGTTCCAAACAATGTTCTACAAATCCCATACACATTTTCCAAAACTTTCAATATTGTAAAATATAAGTAAAAAAATGGCAAAGTAATGTGGAGAGACATAGGAATTCAGGGACAGATATCTCTTTAATCAAAATACATTTGCCTTTCTCAGTGATCAGTGGAGGAAACGGTTACTATGATCCATTATATAAAGCAGCGTTTCTCTACCAGGGTTACTCTTGAAGGTTGCTAGGGGTTCCTTGAGCAATGAACAATCTGCCTCTCAGGTTAGTTTATTGACCCCCAATTATCTTTTTGGCTATCTGTAAAGGTGTCATTCTTCCCATTGGCCAACAATATAGGAGGCATTCTTCCCATTGACCACCATGCTAATGTGACTTGTTGATATAGTAAATATAGCTGAGATTCCTTGAAGACATAAAAGCTATTTCAAGGGGTTGCCCTGTGTTAAAAAGGTTCAATGATAATTTGTATTTATCTACAGCAAACCTCCACCCCCAGGAAATAGCCACAGTTTTCCTTTATTGGAAGTTTTACCAATGCACACCATTTTCACCCCATAATCCCCACATAATACTGGAGACAGGTATGACAGTCCAGTACCACTGTCCTCCTCTTGGTCCTCCAGGGTGCAAGGTTGGAATTGTGCAGTAGAGCAAGTCCTTTACCTGGAAAACTGGTCAAGAGCACAATCGTGTAGTTTAGTAAAAATGCTATCTTCATTTAAATATTAAAAAAACAACCTATATAGTAAGAAATGCAGAATAATAAGGGCTGTGTGAAGATTTGCATGCAGGCCCTGTTATAATAAAACCATAATAAAACCATATTCTTTTCTTTAGCTATGTTTCTGTTTTGTTACCACATGCTGTCTGTTTCTATGTATATTTCATTTGTATCTGTATATACTTTTGTGTATGCTTCTCATACCTTATAAATAAAGAATCATATAAAAAAAATAAAACCATATCAGCAAGTCCTTTTTATGGTGTTATTTTGCTATTCAACAAAATCTCTGTGTTTTAAAAAGAGTTCCTTATTTTTCTTTTACTTTTTAATGTAATGTGATTGGCTTTTTAAACAAATAATTGAATAAGAACAACTTTAAATTATTAATCTTTTGATATATATATAGGGTTACATTTTTTCTATAAGAGAGATTGCCTCATATTGTTCTCTACAAATAACAAAAATGTATTTATCTGGATGGGTTTTAGGTTATAACAATGGCCCTAATGTATTGGAGCTCTCCAAGACTAGAAAAGATAGGCCTT
The DNA here is from genome assembly GCF_032062135.1 of Pyxicephalus adspersus. NCBI lineage: Eukaryota > Metazoa > Chordata > Amphibia > Anura > Pyxicephalidae > Pyxicephalus > Pyxicephalus adspersus. The sequence goes on along the minus strand of NC_092861.1, from coordinate 84,055,063 downwards.
AATAGGAGAAAGTGGATGGTCTAGGAAACCTGCAATGGATCTGGTCCAGGATTGAAAACATTTGCCAACTAACAGCAAATTACTTTGACTTAAAAAATCCATTCCAGATTTGCTGGATTACCAAGGTTCTCCCATGATAGTGTATTTGCTCCAGTCTTGGAGAGCTTTAATAAATCAGGCCCAATGTGTTTATTGCTGTTTACATTTTCTATTATCACCCCTCACTCCCACAGCTAGGTTTAGGCTTTAAGGTATATTTAATATTGAAATTTTAGCTGGTTAATGTTATATGATATGTGTTTGGCATTTACCTTTATTAATAAAATTTAATTTTCTATTTTCTGTAGTGCATTTTGTCAAGAACCTTTTTGAATAAATATTTTATTTATCGGACTGAGAAAATTATTAATATGTATTTTTGTTTTTAATTCATAGGCAATTATGCTCCAGCAAGTTTTGCTATGGAAGTCCTCAGAATGCTTTGTGACCACAAAGAATGTGCCACTGAATGTTTGTACATAGGGGCTGTTATAGATAGTCTCCTCTCACCAATACAAAAACTACTGAAAGGAAAAAAGGTCAGTAACTAGGATTTTTAAGGGAAATTTTGTTCTCTTATCCAAGTACTGGTTTGTTAATTAAATTTATTTTGATATCCAGAAATATCATCTTATGTTTTTTTTATTTTATGGTATTTTCAGATTTGCAATGAGGTTTAAAAATTGCTAATGTAGCTAAAATGTGTTCCTTGTGTTAAATCTTTGTGATTTCATTCTACGTTTGTAAGTAACTCGGAGAGCTCTTCTAATTCAATTCTTGGATATTATTTGGGGTAGCAGTTGAGATTCAGACTGTCCCCTAGATAATATACTTAATTTTACTTAATGTTGTTTTTTTTAATGGCCCTACATTAGAAAATATAAAACTTTTTTTAAAAAAAACTAGGTCACAGGGGGCAATGGCCTGGTGGACATGATCTGCGGGGAGTTTGTGTGTTCTTCCCGTGTTTCCGTGAGATTCCTCTGGGCACTAATGTTTCCTCCCACATCCAAAAAAACACACTTAGGTTACTTGGCTCCCCCTCAGAAAAACAAATTGGCCTACTGTTACTGTGTTAATGACATATGACTATGGTAGGGATGTTTGATTGTGAGCCCCTTTCAGGGACAGTTAGTGATATGACTATGGACTTTGTAAGCGTTGCAAAATATGTAAGCTCTATAGAAATACAAGTAAATAAATAAAGTATAGGGGCTTTTATGAATAGCAGAATAAAATGGAATTGGGTCAAGTGAAAACCTTCATCTGTTTCACCATGCACTACTACTAATGCACACAACTAAATAATGTGGGTTTAACAACATCTGTTGAGCCATGGTCATTTTAAATATACCAAGTCCATTTTCTGTTATTGCACACTACCCATGTTGCAACACCCTTCTTCTTATTTAGTTTTCCATGCTGTCCCCATTAAGGCTGTCACACAGCTCTAATATTGGTTGCCTACACTGGGCTGGTCACTGCACATGTCAACGTGTAGGCTTATCAACCTCAAGTGTATTTATTGGGTGGCATTCCTAACTTTTCATCCTGAGCTCCCAGCAGGTGTTCACTTTGACGCCTTTGCCTCTGTTGCTAGAGGACCTTGTCCTGGCACTATAACTTAGTCATTTCACGTTGGCTTGTGTTTATTCAGTATGCATTGTGCTATTGTGATGAGTTAGAATATCTACCAATCAGACCTATGTATTTCCTAAGATGTAAAAGAGTTGGATGAATCATTTGTGAAGAAGTTGACAGCCATGTATGATAAATCTATTAAAAGAATAGTAAAATTTATTTGCTATAAACATGTTTATTTTATATTAATCATAAATATAAACCTAATATTCTCAATAAAGTCTCATCTTTTATGGATGTTTTATTTTTAAGCATTATGTCACTTTTCTTCACTAAGAGGCTTTAAGGAAACAGGGATGGTCTCCCACCCATCCTTAGTTCTATAGTTAGTTGATTTGTAGCACTGTAATATTTGAAACATTCACCAGACTGCCAGTGTACTGAGAGCTACTTTGCTTAACATCCTGCAGTTCCAGCTTAGGAAGCCCACTGATTCCAAAGGGTCTTCAAGACTTGAAGTTGTGTCATAAAACCTCTTTTTTTCTTTCTTTTCTGACTTTGGTATTTTAGTGGTATCAAAGAAATATTGGCATCTGTAATTCTTTAGTATTGTAGCTCTTATATTTGTTCTTTTTTGTTACAAAGCTTTGGTGTGACAAAGGCTCACTGTTGAATAGAAACATGTTCCACTGTGACAGAATGACATCTCTTTTTAGATATCAAATGTATTATGATATACTGATGCTTACTGTGAAGGGGTTTATGTACCTGTGCTCTGCTTTACTGCTGACAACCACCTCTGTGCTTGGAGCGGGCACAGTAGCATGCTGACAAGGTAGGAATTTGTTAAATCTGAGACGTATAACCGGACATAGAAAGGGAAAAACTGAAATATGAATTATCAAATTCAGTTTACTTTACAAAACCAACTTTTTCACACACTTCTTTATACACTTAACAGAATATAAAATGGATCTCTGTATCTGTCAGATGATTAATTAAAATTATATGCTTGCTAACCAACAGCTTGACAGGCACTTTAGAAGGATATATTACCTCTTTATTTGTAGATTTTAATCATTGTGGGAAAGATTTCTATTTAGCTAACTAAATAGCTCAGTCCTCAGATCTTTTTAGATTTGCATAAACTGAAAATGGTTGATATGGCTTTCTTTAGTTCTTTAGTTGCCCTTGCTTGTGGTCCTCAGGATTGCAACATGCACCTGCATCCCTTTACCAATTATATAACACAATAAGCATTTGTAGTTTGATAAACAGTATTGGGAAGTAAACAATATATTAGGGTTATCAAATATAAAATAAGCATACATGCATAACGATGAGTAATCAGTCCCAAAGGGAAGTTCACACACTTGAGTCCATAGAAAAAACACCACCATCTCTACCAAGGTGTAACCTCCAGTCAGCTAATTGGCCCTTCTTCTACTTTCCTGCATTTCTGCATCTTGGACAGCTACTTCTGCAGCTTTAACTGGTTACTGTACGGCTCTGATTATTATCATGCAACCATAATAATTGAGGCTTAACAAAACTGGGCACAAGACCTGGATTTGTGATCTCTCTGGAGTAGACTCTCTGCACAATGATTACTCTGCTTCAGGCTAATAATTGTTAAATGTGTCACATAGTACCCACAGGTCTCATAACAGAAGGTACAAGTGAGGAGTTGTCATTGCTTGGGAACATTGCACAGCTGCAGTAGCAGCAAAATGTTTTCATAGCTAAAAAGATTTATTCTGATAACTCTGAGAAGCCATGTAATTGGTTTTTGATTTTTGCATTGGCTTATTTTATTAAAAAAAAAAAAGTTTTAATTCAATTGAATGTGTTATTGTTTTTCTTACAAAGGCATATGGGCATGCACTACTTAACCATTGCCTTTGTTTTTCCACCAATCTCATTTATAAAAGCTATATTTTATGTGTATTACTCATTTTTTTTATTTTTTTTTTTTATTTCATATAATTGCACAAGTAGGTATGGAAACTATATTCCTGTTTGCTGTGTTCTATGTGACATCCCATGTCCTAATCACTGCCCTGCACAGTACATCTGTTTCTACTGTTTTTAATACACTTTAAATTAAGATCTTACAAGATTTACTGGTTTGTTTTTCAGGTTCATGTAAACTGTGATGAAACCACACTTACATTTATTGCTGATGTTTTATCAAGAATTGCTTCTAATGAGGCAGGCCTTTCACTTCTTCTCTATGGCGAAAAGGAGTACACCAAAAACAGGTATCTTGCGATATTTTTTAAAAAGGATGGGAAAGTAATTTCATTTTATAACAAGCAAAGAAAAAAAAAACATTTTATAGTGATGACAGGATCAACTTATCACAGAGTAAAGTACAACTGTAAGAATATATTTATTATTAAAGGAAATTCAGCTGATTTGTAGCAACAGCTTGTTGTCATTTCCTGTCTTTGAAACCTAGTTGTACCACAGGAAGGAAGGGACAACTATATCCAGTGCTATATGCATCATTGCCCCTGGCAAGGTATATGTTGTTGCAGCCAAGCGGAGTTAACCAGCTCCTGATGAATGGTATATTTCCATAAGACACTTGAATTGTAGGGCATGTTGTCCTTACTTTCAATGTTAATATGCTACCTACATTTCCTAATCTTCCAAATTTACAATGAACTCTAAGCTCTCTCCAGCCCATCCCCTCCCCTGTTTATTTAATGTTTTTTTTTTTTTAATATTCCTAACAGGCTACATTTCTTTTCTTTTATTAGTACATAGTAAGACTTGCTATGCAAAGCAATCATGCTCTTTTGGAAATCTCACTGTGTATCTACATAGTGTTCACAATGTGTTAACCAGTGGTGAAGAACCTCTTTTCTAACTTTTTGTGAACTTGCTTAGAATACTTATTGAAGCTTTTAAAGCTATCAGTTATAAACTTTGTTAAACATTAGGCTTGTTTCTCTTTTTGTCCTGTCTTTCCAGATAAATTGTATATTGAATATGTAAAAATGAATAATTAGCAATTGACCAAGTAGCAGAAACTGCTGACGCATTACAGAGGCTGGCATATTCTTGACATGTTACTAGAGGCTAGAGATTTACCAAAGAGAGAACAGAAGTAGCCAAAAGGCTAAGGGCACTGAAGCCCAATCTGACCATACAATTTTAATTTATAATAGAATAAAATAATAAAAAAGGAAAAATATATAATATGAGACCGGAAAGGGGATTCTACCCAGTCCCTGTCATGTTGGGGCTCCGTGTTCTTGGGCCTTCTTCTTCACACATTAATATTAACAGGACATTTCTGATTATTAAAGGCCAGCGGTGAAACCATGACAGATATTAGAACCACCCCTTTTTCTTGTCCATATTCTGCTTGTGGTTTTAGGAATTATCAGCATCCAGTCCCTACATAATATATATAAGGAAATTATTGTTACTACAAAGTGTCCCAATTTCCTGGCACTCACAGAAGAGATGGGTATTTTTTATTTTTTTTATTTTTATTGAATTTTAACAAAGTACAACAAAAAGTATGAACAAACAATAAAAGGAAAAAGAAGAAAAGAAAAAGAAAGAAAAAATACAAAGGCATATAAAGGGCCTATCAATATTAACAATAGTTAGAATAGCAATGTTATATACAATACTGCCATATGTTTAGTTACATATTGGAGGCAGGAATTTTCCCAACATTTCCAATTAGCATAGAATTTATGAGAATTAAATCTACCAATGCACGTTCATAATAGTAATTTGCGTGGATCTTCTGCATTACTTCAGATATATTAAGTGTTTTAGGGTGATTCCATCCAGTAACTATGGAAAGTCGTGCTGCAATAAAAATGTGAGTAACTACAATTCGGTAAATACGTGGGAATCTGTCTATTCCCAGATTAAGTAATGCCAGTGCCGCATCTGGGCTAGTCAGGCATCCCGTTACTGTTGATATTAAAACAAAGATAGAATTCCAAAAACTACATAGATTTTTACATTCCCAGAATATATGTACATAAGTACCCAATTCACCACATTTTCTCCAGCATACAGGAGAATATTCTGACAGAAACTTAGAAAGTCTATGTGGTGTTCTATACCATCGACATAAAATTTTTTGGTAGTTTTCCCAATGGGAAATACATTTAGAAGCTGTAGAACTAGAGCAGATTGCAGTTTTCCACTGGGAGAACGAAAAAGAGCATTGTAAATCTTGCTCCCAAATAGAGAAAATGTGGATTCTCTTCCAATAACCTTTATTCTGAATTAAACTATAATATACGGAAATACCTCCTTTACATAGAATAATATTTTGACTTCTTTTCCAAAAAATTGTGGGCACAGAAACTATATTATCTGAAAGTGAATTATATAAGTGAGTTATTTGTAACATTCTATATTTATTCAGAAAGGTATGAAATGTCGGTATGTCATGGTGTAGCACCTGTATGTTAGATTTCAAAAGCAGCCTAGATCCATAGTCTGCCATTAATCTTACATCAAACACTTGCAGGCATAGATGACACTATCCTTGCCTCATTTTAGACCTGCCATGTCATCAGGCATGGCCAGCTATAACACCAGCCATTTGAAGGCTTAAACGTTTGTTTGGGAGCTGACATAAGCACACTGGCTATGACCGTTATCTCCAGAGGCAATCTATAAATATAGTATACATATGCCTAAAAACAATATTTTTATGTTTAAGGATTTAATAACATTTATTGAACATTTCTAACATGAGCTTTCTTTTGGGAAACAAATAGATGAGTTTACTCTAAAATGATTTAGTTTAAATGGAAAAAAGTTCAAAAGAGAGATAACTAAATCCCTGGAGGGCTCAATGAGATATGCTGTTTCTATGCCTTTCCATATGCAATTTGCCAGGAATGAATCTTTAAGTTTCCATATAAAATATAAATTGTACTAGTATTATTTTCTTTGTTTCAATCATAATACATAAAACATGCCAAAACAAATCAAAGTGGTTATATACAAATGTACAATTTGTCCTTTTGGATGCAACATTTAACTGATATTTGTAATCTCTACATTAATCTTTTAAAAATCTAAAATGTAAATATCAGTTATTATACTACTCCTGGTTACATCCATAACTTTATTTGTGTAGGAGACTTTTAGTCAATGTAAAATAATTTAGAGAAATAATTATAAAACTTTTCAATATAATTATTTGTTTATAGAACCTTTTGTTCATAGACCTGTCTTTTTTTTTTTTTATATTTTCAGTACCATGGGTGCCCATGTGATAGCCCAGTTTTCCATGAAACTTCTAAATGAAGAAATTGCTGTCTTATCTGAGTCAGACATTCTACCTGTAGTGAAAGGGTCTTTCATATTTGTGTGTCGCCAAATGTACCATACATGTGAAGGACTTCAAGTGCTGGCACCTTATCAGTTGCATGAATGCATATCATCGGCTTGGAAAAAGGTACATTTTCGTTGAAGGAAAAAAAACAAAACCAGAGTCAGCTTTCTAGTGTTTGTAGGTGGTATTTTTTTTCCCAGATGTAATATTTGAACAAGCAGTTAGCAAAAAAGCAACTTTAACCAACCATTAAACAGAGACAAGAGCTAAGTTTGAAATTCATTTGGAAGCAATTCTGTTTCTCACCTACATAGTAGCACATGCTGCATGATTAAAAAAAATATTCTTTTCATTATAGCTAACATAGAAAATAGTTTCTCTTTAAATAGTCCTGCATTTTTTATTATATTTTTTTTAGTTGTTTTTCAAAACCTGACAGACTTCTCCTTACCAGTACCTTTGTGTATTATATCTGCTAACCTTGAGATGTACTTTTACTGGCATTCTGTTACACAATTTCACATTCAGTTTCTAAGGCACAGATACAAGTTTAGATGTATGTAGAGATGTACTTTTAAATCACGCACACTACCCTTCCTCTTCTGTTAACAAACCTATTGGTAAAAAAACTGGTGTCATGTGTACAGATTTTCTGATTGATAGAATTCCAATACTTGTTGCTAGGTGGTGAAGCATGCCTGCTCTTAGACCTCAATTTATTTTTAGAATTGTGTTGATTATACCAGAGAGTACCAAAGCTGTGTCTGATCAGAGGCAGAGTAAATGTCCTGAAAGATGCTGCAAATGTGTTCAGGTATGTCTTCATGCCTATTATTAATACCTCTCATCAGCAATTTTACTTATTTACAAGGTTTTTTTTCTGAACCCAACATCTACAGAGAAATACGGAGATGATCTAACTAGAAATGTAAACTGAATAAACTAATATCACATAACACATTTACTGTATTGAAGTGATTTGAGTTAGCTGTAGGTAGTTTGTAAGAGATCTGGCCTGGTTTCTTAATTCTGTGCCTCCATTACCTATATTAACACATTTCAGTAGATCACTGTTTAGAAAAATGCATTGTAAATAAGTGTTAGGCAATTGGTTTGAGACTCATATTATTATCTTTCAGTCATACGTTCAAATGTAATAGAAATGTGGAATGTTTTATTTATTAAAGTGTGGGTTTTTCTAATTGTAATTAATGTTGAGATTAGTGATATCAGCAAACCAAGTTTTTACTTACAAATTTGGTTCTGCGCAGAATTTGTGACATGTGTGAATGTTTGTTTTTGTTCAGTGTGAATGTTTGTTTTTGTGGTAATGGAATGGTAAATCCAGCAACAGGTTTAAATTCTGCATGTTTGATTTAACAGATTTGATAACTATTTTTCCCTCTTCATTGATACTGCACTGTGTTTTGTAAATCATTCATTGACATGGTATGTTCCTAGAAGACCTTTTCTGGTAAATGAATTCATTACTAATAACTTAATATTAGGCACTAAATATTGATGTGCTATAAATAAGTTGGTACAATGAATTAGGAGATGGCTAATTTGCTGTAGTAATGAGGAAAGAGTTTTAAATCACCAAATTGGCCAACATTTTACATATCTAATTTACGGTAAAAGTAGAATTATTATTTGGCCTAAAACATACATTGCATAATTAAAAAGCATTTTTCTTTCTGTGTTACAAAAAAATGACAAATTAATTTTGTAATGGAGAAAAACCTCTTATTAAAATCTGAAGATATTTCTTAAGTGCGGATATAATTATAGATACAGCCATGGCATGGAAGGACATGATTGCTTTATGGCTTTTAAGTCTGATTGCTCTCCTAAGACGGAAACACCTTGATTTTCAAAATCTTAAGTGAGCAAGGGGGAAGTCAAAATTGTGTACTGTACGTTTGTTAATGGTAATTTGGAAGAATTTTAGAGTGTCACTTGGGGGCCAAAATGATAAACATTGTCATTTTATCTTTTTGCCTCTTTCCCAGTTATTTGGAAAGGTCAAAAATAAGAGGGCTAATATTATTTTGGGATAGTGGGTGGAAACATTCAAATTATTGTTGCCTCTGGGCCAACCTTCTATTCCTGGTAACTGCATACAGTTTAGCATTGTTCTGATAGTCACAGCTATTAAATGATTACTGGTAAAAGTGTGTGGCTTTTATTAATTAGTTGTGGAGGATTTCAGGTTAATTGTTAGAGAAATGCCCTTGTAGTTATTAGGGACAAGTAAAACTAAAAGGGAGCATTGATAAAGTTCACAAATATTTTTACCAGCAAGTGAAGGTTTTGATAATCATCTGGCATGTGTTTGTAACTTAAATCAGAATGAAACCCATTGGTAGGCGGTAAACTTCGGCCATAATATTTATAAATATGGCACATACTTATCTTGTACTGTTGTCTTTCAGCAATGACAGGTCCAGGACATATCATGGCTGCTCATATGGAAGGTGCCATCTTTACCATTGCCTCAATGGCGTTCTTTTGTGGAGGCAGCGATCATACTCACTGATTGGATGATGTAACTCGCAGGAGTTGCATTATCTCCAGCAGCTGGCTGCACACAGAGCCCAGCTCTAAGCTACATGGTGCATGCCCCGTACAGTTTAGAGCTGAAGCAAAAAGCTACCAGGAGCCATAGGGCTGACAAAAGAGACATTGGGTTTGATTTATTAAAGATCTCCAAGGCTGGAGCGGATACATATATATCAGTGAAGCTGGGTGATCCAGCAAACCTGAAACTGGTTTCTTTGAAGGTATTTGCTTTTTGCTAGCAAATTATTTGAATCCTGGGCCAGATCCATTCCAGGGTTGCTGGATTACCCAGCTTTACTGATGAAAATGTATCCTCTCCAGCCTTGGAGAGCTTTAATAAATCAGGCACTCATTGGATGCATTTTGTAGTTCTACCTCTTGGTGGTTTTTCGGTTTAGGTGTGTTTTAAGAAAAGAAGAGGGAGAGTCAATACTCTGGAACTCTGTGGTTCTGCTTCAGTTTAAATATGACTACAGAGAAGATGGATGACCCTATCAGTATGTTGTTTTCCTTTGTTATCCAGTCAGCCCTTGACCAAATTGTGGTGCTGCAGTGGAGGTCAGATCTACCTCTAATATCTGGCAGGGGTGTCTGATCAACTGCAAATTATTACCAATTCTTTAAGAAGTAAAACAATTTTTACATTTTTCTGTATTCAATGTAGTTGCTTAGCTGGAGTTTAATTATAATTTGGTGAATATTCCTGCATCAAATGTTACTAATCCCAGTTATTAACATGAAAAGTCCACATATACTGTATATTGAATTTCTATTTTATTGTTTTATTGTTATTATCGTTTATTGTTTTTTTTAGATTCCAATTTCCAAGTTTTCTAAACTAAAACCTAAAATCGAGTAGTCAACGGGGTGGATGAAAGGGAGGGATGAATGAAAAACTTTTAGAACTGGACTTTAGCTTTTATGCAAAAAAAGCTGAGCTGCTCTGCAAATTCTAGCTTCTGGTCTAAAACCTTTATTTGCTTGGATTTTTGCTTAGAGAAACTTTTTGGATTGAAAATGGAACGATATGACATTGACATATCACTATGTGACATAATGAAGGCCCAATAAAAAAATTTCATTGCCAGAACCTCCATAAAAATGCTGGCCTTTTTAACATCACATTATTTAGACAAAAATAAATGACTTTATATTTTATTGGAGTTTATTAGCTTCTTCTTTTGATGAGAAGATGGCCAACACTTTTCTGTGTGGGTTAACAGCTGCCTAGACAAATAGGTCATCCGAATGTTTTAATTAGGAATGGCTAAGCTCCAAGAGTGGATTTTAAACCGACAATAAATAGTGAGCTCCTGGCATTATCAGGACTTCATAGTATTAATAAAATTGCTATTTAAATGAGATTTTTTCAGGAATTACTTTATTGAATTAGAATCTGGTAATTGTTTTAGGCACAAATCACTTAAGCATGATAGACCCCCAGCTGACTAGAATGAGTAGTGGTAGCCATGTTACATGTTTTCAGCAGAGATGAACCAGAGTATGTTTGGTTGTGCTGCCTTTCCCTATTCATAGACATAAAAATGTAAGGATATGTAAGGAGAATCTTTATGTGAAATAAAATATCTTGATTTAAATGAAATCTGTCATAGGAGTAATTTGGAGGTTTGCATTCAATCTCAATCTGACAATTATAGTTGCTCGGATAGCATGGTTACTGGCTTACTTTCACAAGAACTGAAATAAGGGCTTCTGACATGGGAATATGATCAACATAACAGCCAATCAACAAGCATATTCCAAAGTAAGTCAGCATGGTATGACCGTATGTCAACCCCCCGTACATGTGTAGAGTTATCCAGCCCAGATTACAGCAAAATTGCATAACTTCAATGAAGGTAAATCGTTTTTTTTTTTTTTTTTTGCTTTGTTTTTCCAGACAGGGTTAAACCATGACAGATCTGTGTCAATTCCTTGATGAGATACAAATTAAAACAAATCATTCAGAGGTAGTATAATTCCCATATGCTTATTGCATTTGTCTATTTAGCTATTTGCGTGGAACTTAGCTTTAAACTGATTGGGAAACATGCCATTTTTGGTTGGTTTATTGAAAAAATCTTTTTTTTTAGGAGCGTTCACTGGCACTAAAATGATTGGGTATCTGGTCTAATGGTCCAGAAAGTTAAAATAACTGACCTGCTGGAAGTCATACATTTCTCAAGATAACAACCACTATTCCTACTATGCTAGGATAGTGTATTTGATTTTGTGCAAAAAATGTTTTCTTTATGGGGGTACTTAGGACTCAATTAATTGGTTAGGCTGAGGTCAGCATAGTAAGCTGAAGGAGAATTCCATACCACTTCATCATGCAGTAAGATTTATACCACTGGCTGCAGTAACTTAACATTTGCTAGGCATATCATAAATCTGTTATCTTGTCCAGCATATAAAGTGGATTCCTCAACTTTTGATAGCTCAGAGCTTTTACTTTATTCCTGTTATTTCCCGATATGTGACTACATCAGTATGCAGATATCATAGGGGACGTAAGCCAGTCACTCAGACCCAGGGATGATTTACAGTAAACTATTCATTATTCCAGAATGATACAGTGTGGGGACACCTCACCTTATTAAAGTATTACATATGAAATCCCAGGGATTCAGTCATCTCGATGAATAGGTTTAGATTTTTTTGTAATATATACTCATATCAACAGTGTTTATCATTTTTCTGTTAAAGTGTAAAGGGGATGAACTGAAATCAACAGTAGAAAGAAATGTGTATTTTAAAACATAGGTTTCCAGTTTACTACAAACTATGGATTTGAAAGATACATCTAGGGGATTGTTTTGTTGATGTGCTAGTGTATAGTACTATTTTTTTATATTTTTATTTCAAATGGGAAATAGGAATATATATTTTTTTTTATTGCAAATTTCATATGTAATATGTCTTTCATTATTTTACATTGAGTTTTATTTTTTTTTTTTCCAATTTTTTGCACATCTCTGATTTTCTGTCTATTACATTTTTCTGTCGTCCAGTGGTGGCTTTTGTTTGTGTTGCTCAGTGATTATACGTGTTCTGTATTTAATTCTCTTGTATTTACATAGCCAGGGATTGCAGTCCTTGTAGTATTATTATCATGTATTCATATAGCTCTGAAATAATATGCAGCGCTTTGGGCATGTTCAAACCAGCAATGAGAAGGTTGTCCAAGGTTGGCTTCTGATGGCTGGCTCCTTGCTAGCTGTTTGATGGCACCTTGCTAGCTGGCCTGAATGAAACCAGCATTTGAACATTTTAAAGCAGGTTACAGCAGTTGGTACTACTCATTACCGCCCTATTCATTCCCCTTGGGGAGACGTGGATGTGATGATACATGTAGTGCGAGGAAGTAGAAACTGCATCCCAGCCTCACTACTGGTATTTTTTATATGTATGGCTAACAGAGTTCATGCACCCTTATTTGAGGGGAACCCAATTAGGTATTGACAGGAAACCCATGCAAACATGGGGAGAACATACATACTTACCCTTGGATCCTAGTGCTGAAAGACCAAAGTGCTAGCCACCTTGCTGCCCACTTATCACCTCCTCAACCTGCTCTTTAAACCTTGTTTGCTTTACATGATCTATTTTTTACATCTTTACTTTAAACATACACTGTTCTATGTTATTCATTGGAAACTCTCTACATACTTACCAGTTTGCCAATTTAAAACCAGGACAATAGCAAGGTGACTCTGAGTGCACATGTCAATTTTTCTCTAAGCATTCATTCGGATTGAAGTATTGAACTTTGTAGTGACATGATTGAGGGATATTTAAATGTGTTGTAAGATATGTAAGAGGCATTTTTCCATGTAGTGATGTGCCACCTTTTACATCAATGTTACCAATGTGCTTTATTTAAAATATACACATGGAAAAATGTTGGTCATCTTTTCTAGATCCATAGCCTATATATTACAAACATTTAGGCGTTATGCTTCCTTGTTTGGTTTTGAAATCCCAATTTAATGCGCTCATAGTCTTCACTTAGTGGTTTTGTTTCCTTTGCATTTCTTTGTCCCCACGGCACTCTTTCAGAACACAATATTAATTTTTAATAAATAGATTTCAGAGCTGATTAAATATTCATTAAACATAAGAAAAATCATTAAAATGAAATATGGTAATTAGATTTTAAAGAGGTTGGTAAATAGATTTACCATTAGGAATAATAATTCTCAAACCCATTTGTTAGTATGGAGTACTCAAGGGACTAAAATATGAGTCCAATAACAAACCTGTTTTTTTCTAGTTAAGCCCAATCCTGGGTTGCAATTGTAATATCAAATGTATGTTATACCTATATAAAAATAAAGGATTATTAAAAGTGTAATCGGGGGAAAACTTCAGTTTTAGTTGGATACAAGTAGCTTGGGCACCCTGGTAAAAATATTTCTGTATCTGTGTTGCTAGCTCCGACTACCTTCTGCACTCTATAGTACAGCTCGCTTGTTTTGCTTTAGTATGAAGAATAAATCTGCAAGATTCGAAGGATACAGCTAAGGTTTATAAATAAATATATATATATATATATATATATATATATATAACACTGGTCAACAAACATTTATTTTCTTGCCAAACAGATTAAAATCATTTTAGGTTATGTTTGATTCACAAATTCCAAATATGATATTGTTTTTGCTAGATTGGCTCTAGTTTTTGAAATAATTACCTTAATAATAACCTAATAGAAAACTAATGAAACATCAAATCATGTTCAAACATCAAAACAAGCAAAATTAAACTAGATATGCCTACGTATACAAAGTTAAAATTTTAAAATACTTAATGTCAATATATTCTATATTCAGTATATTTACAGAACTAATCACAAATAAGTTATTGAAAAACACTGTTTGTATGATTTCCTTTTACGCTGATGATCAGGACAATCAAGTTGAAGGCTCCAGCAGTATGCCATCATGTGTCTATCCATCTGCCCGGATACCTTTCTTCCATCACCTGTATAACTTGATGGAACCTCTTTCCTTGTTCCTCACTGAAATTGCCAAGATTTTCTGGAAATGTTTGCAAATGGCTATGGAGATATAGTTTACCTTTATTCTCATAGTAGCACCCAAATTTTTAAAGTTTGAGAGCAAGTTTTGTACCAGCCATAATTTTGTGCTTTATGGTCCCCCAAGAAGTTCTTGACAACCATGACCTAGCTGTGCCAGGCAGAAGCTTCAGTATCAGGCAATTACTATCCTTGTTCAGAGCTCTAACAAATTACTTCATTAATCCCAACTTTATGTGTATTGGAGGGAGAATGATTTTTTTCTTGTCAACCATTGGTTCAATAATGATGTTCACTGCACCTTTTTTCATGTTTTCCCTTGGAGGCCATGTCACTTTTTTCTAGTGATCCTGCTTTGCTCTACTATACCACAAGCAGATGAAACATGGGTACTCTGTGTATCCACTTTGCTGTCCATGTAGGAAATTCACAATTTTTAAATTAACACATGTGGACCATTGGTGTTCATAATAGCAAAGCTTTTGTAAGACCATTTTGATATTTTCATATTCTTCTTTAAGTTTTGTTGAGGAACCAGTTGGAATTGATGCATAGCAGTGGCCATTATGCAGTAAAACAGACTTCAAACTTCCGGTGGAACTGTCTATGAAAAGCCGCCAGTCTTCTGCTCGGTATTCTGGTACTCCCATATGAGCTAGTAGTCCAGGGATGTTACAACGGTACACAAAGTCTTCATCTTCTCTGATTTATTGTAGGGGTGTCACCTCTCTTGTCCTATAAACCCTTATTTTAACTTCCGGTCTCAGACAGTTCTTTTCTTTTAGCCTGGATGCTAAAAGTTCAGATGCTTGTTTTGACAGACTTGGGTCACATAATAAATCATTGAGCTCTTCTTGGGAGAACTTCTGGTTTGATGAAACACTTCCTTCATATTCACATCCACTGCTAACTCCTGGATTACACTCCAAACCCCGTATATCCTCCATGTCGGATACAGAAATATCAGGGAGTGTACTGAACACTGGTATGGGAACATCAGCACCATGCCACACAGGTCATCTTGCTGGTTCCAAATTAGGGTACTCCCACTTGTTTTTCTTGTAGTGATTGAAATTTTTTTCATTCACAGGACAAAAATAACAATCATTATGATGATTTGTGGGCTCTCGCCATACCAAAGGTGCACCAAATTTCAAACTTTTCAGTTTTCCATGTTTCCAGTGACATAGACACTATACAAGTTTTTCACACCATATTGGGAGCCCAATACTTATCTTGATCCCCCAGTTTGATACAAAAATATGCAAGATATGCTTGTTTCACAAATTCTGTAATGTTTCTTCTCTTTTTCTTTTTTTTCTGAGAATATTCATCACAAATGTAGCAGAGTACATTAGGGTCATTTAAACAACTTCTTGAAGAACTTAAATTACTGTAAAAAAAGAAAATGTATGAATAAAAAGAAGGCAAATGAAAGTTTCCTGAAAATAATGCTACATTTATTATAAAAATAGCAAAACATTGGTGTAAATAAAGATTGTAATATGTTGTGTTAACATTTGTTGTTGGTAAAATCCAATCTGATTTCTGTATCACAAGACCTAGAGCCAATTAAATGAAACTGATGTCATTTCTAGATTCAGCAGAGCTGTAAAATATATATCTTCATGATACAGACTAAATATACAAATTTGGTACAGTCACAAAAAAACGTGAGCTAACCTCGCATTGTTTTGTCCTTAATCTGCTGCAAACAATATATATGAAGTGTGAAAAACACAAGGCAGTATAAGCAGTTCTAAATATATGGAAGGACAACAAAAGGCTAGGCTGAAGATGAAGCAAACTGTAAATACTAAAATACTGTATACCAGGTGTAAATTGGCTGCTATTACATTGAATATAATTATAATGTATCTCATAACCAAAATATCTTATCTGTCCAGGTAATTATTGCTGGATATACATAGACAAATATCAGTGATACAATGACAGACCTCTCTAATAAATAAATCTGCTTTGTAGTTCATACCAAACCTGCACACAGTTTCTCCTTTACCTATATAGAGATCAGATTTAGTTTACTTTTGTTCCAGTTTTAAAATGTCATAATAAAATGTCATAATAAGCTGTGGGATTTTCATACCTATCTTTCTCAACTACTAAGTGCTAAGCAAACTGTAACTAAACACTGGCAAAAAACAAAACAAAAAAAACAGCACTGCTGCAGTTTTATTTTATTTATTTCAATAAAATGTATTACATTTATTAAAGCTGGGGCATTAAAGCCAAATAGCCCCTTTTTTTGCTGGTATTGAACTTTTTTGTATACAACATATTGAGGAGTTGACAGATCAGTTTTAACATGGTAATGTGGTTTATGTGGAAACCTGAGTTGTTTGTCCAATTTTAATCGATACCATTTGTTTTTGAATATTGCTACATTTATTAAACATTTTGTGTGGCATACTCAGAGCTGACACTCTCTTTTTCCTTTTTTTTCTTCTTATTCTGTTGATGCAATTATGGTTTTACCTGCAAATCTCCCATTGGACTGTATGACCGTTTTCTCTTCAAACATTGTTTTGACAGCAAACAATTAGCCTGTTGCTTCACATGTATTCTGTTTATTTTTTGTACTCTTTGTACTCTTTGTACTTTTGTAGTACTTTTTGTACTTTTTATTTTCTAAATGCTTTCAATAAAATCTTAATGCATAGAAAAAAAAGACCTGTTCAATGGCTGGTATGCTGCACAGGTATAGTTAAAGCCCAATTCATATATAACAACTTTTTGTTCTTTGTAGTCCACATTGTTATGATTTGTGCTTTTTTTGGCTGGGAAATTCTTAAAATCATATTGTGTAGTGAAAATGCTGCTTCCCATTTTCTTACTCCAATGGTTTGTGCTGGCAATTCTAAGAAAAAACCACACTGTGCACCACGGGTATCTTTATACAGACTTAAATATTACCTATGACTTATCCAAATGTAATGGCTACTAACTGCATGGTCATATTTATACATACTACACAATTGTTGCAAAGAAAAATTGATGTAAATTTATGAAAATGGAATGTCACAGTTTGCTGTCTGCTGCTGAGAACCCATGGAATAGGTCTCCTGTTTTACAACTGGATCCATACTTGTATACTGTTAATCAGATCAACAGCTTTCTACATCCATGGAAACCTTCCCAAGGTCTTTTTCAGTCTTCCTATTTATGTGTTTTTGCACCTTTTTTTAATGAAGAAGTGTTCTTGGACACATAGGGCCTGATTTATTAAAGCTCTCAAAGACTGGAAAGGTAAAACTTTCACCGGTGAAGCTGGGTCACCCAGCAAACCTGGAATGCAATTTTTAAAACTCATTTGCTATTGGTTGGCAAATGTTTTTAATCCTGGACTAGATCTATTCCAGGTTTGCTAGATCACCCACTTTCACTGATGAAAGTGTATCCTCCCCAGTCTTGCAGAGCTTTAATAAATCATGCCCATAATCCTAAAGTATTGTCTTTAAAAGCTGTTTAAACCTATTCAGCTTACTTGCTAGTTACCTAACCTTTCTGAGTATCTGTTCATTGGTTCTTGTACCTATCATATATGTTCCATTTCTTATACCCATTTATGATCTCTGCCTGTTTCAAATATACTTGTTTTATACCTGCTATGACCTAGAGTCTCTTTGATTAAGACCTTGCCTACTGCATTTGTACCATGCTTCATTTTACAAGTTCCTAATTGTCCTAGGTAATGTTCAGATTGTATTGACCTGCCTTACAGTAAAGAATAGGAAAGCTTTGATATATGCATGTACTGGGGACATTGAGATGAATATTTATATGAATACCTGGGAAAAGGTTGGTATCATTATGTCGTACGCTGCTGACCTAGAGAACCACCAGGCATTGGATCTTTTGATGTTGTTGAGCAATAAATTTGTTTTGTACATGCCAAACATGATATACCTGTGTTATGATGTTACACATTTTCTACCTGGCCTTGCATTGCAGTTTACTGAATGAGCTGATATCCACCCAAGCTGTATGATGATAATTGTGACAGTATTGATACAAAGTTATTAACGCTGGTAATGCATTGTTTGAAATACATCAACTGTTATAAATTGTGGGTAGCTTATCTTTAATACCACACTCCCTGTAACAGTTATAGCATGTCAACATTTTCATTATATGACTCTGGATAAAGCAAGGATTTACAGTCATCATTGTGTTTAAGTTGGATTGGTATAGTGAGGTTGTCACCAGGAGCAAAAACAAGTTTATTTATACTCTCTAGACTTGGTATCAAGCAGAAGTTTTCTTTTCTTGTTACCCAACTTTAAAGGGAATTATCTGATCAGCTGCTTAAATGTTTTGAAAACCTGACTTCTGGGTAAAGCTTTAAATAGCTTCCTGTAGTAGATATGCCCCACTGAAATGTTGGTATTTTCACTATTAACAGGGCTTTAAACCTGATTTTTTTTTCATTTGAAGACTTTAGTAAGTAATGTGTAGTATTATCAGCCTAAAAGACTAAACTTATCATAAAGTTGTGAAGCAGAGATACAAACTACATTCCCTGCTGACCACTATATGGAGCCTTTTTCAAATCTAATGATAAAAATATGGATCAGGAAAGAAAACTTTAAAATGATAGCATCCATTTAAGTGATTTGTGTTCAGTATGCACTGTATAGCAATATATGTTTATCTTTCACAGATCCAGAGGGGATTTATAATCTCACACAAGCATTGTTATTCTAAGCATTTTCTCAGCATCTGTGCATACTGCTGTGAAAAATATTGTCTGGTGAGCTGGAAAGCAAACATTTATTTGAATATGCACAGAAAATGTACAAGGCTGTAATATTGTAATACAGAAATGACATTTGCACATGTTTAGTCTTTGTCTCTTTCCTTCATTCACAGACGGTTTCGATGTCTGAAAGAACCCCAACGCCTGTTGCTGGATCTGCTTCTTTTTCATCTGGGAGCCAGGATTCACAGGGGACGTAAGTTTTCTTGCTCTCTTGTAGAATGCTAGCTGAAATTCTGTAACTTGTAACTGTCATCTGCCTTTTTAGAGCTTAGTTGCTCCGTAGCCTACCAATAACTTGCAATATGAAAGGAATAAATTATCTCAGCTAGCTTCATATACAAACTAAGAATAGCCAACTAAAACATTTACAGTGCTTGGGTGCAACAACCTAACACTGATAAAATGCATCTTAAAAGAGCAGAATATTTAGTTGTTTACCATAGCAAGTATTTGTTATGTTTTTTCTTTATAAGTAGTAATTATACAGAGAATGGTTTCGATGTTCCAGGCCATGATCAGCACAGTTTGCCATCCTTGCAGAGCTATTATTCCAGATCACATTTGCCTTTTCCCTATTTTATTGTCTATAGTCGGTTTTACCTGCTTTTCTGTAATGAATATTTGTTAAAATGGTATATTAACTTTATTTCTATTCCTTTATGAATAGCCCAACCTAGATTCTGACCTATCCATGAATCACTTTAAAGATGTTTTACCTCCTCACCACATTGCATGCACTCCATCTCCCATGCAGCTTTTGTGCTGTGTGCATTTACACCTTTACCCCCACCTCTAATCTAAACGTTAACAGAAGAGTGCTTGTATCAATAAATGCTGTTTTATGTTATTGAACCTTTAGTATAATTTTGAGATTAATTAATTATTTAAGGCTGGGTCTACATGAACGGTTTTAAAAACGCAAAAAAATGTTCCTACCACCCTTATATGCATCTTTATGCACTTTTACAGGAGTTTTAAAGCCTAACTTTAAAACGCTAAAAAACTCCGCTCCCCTGATTGCTCCCACAGGCCTAGAGGAGCTGTGACATGTTCTGTATCTGTAACACATACTACGGCTCCTCTAGGGCTGCAGGAGCAATCAGGGGAGCGGAGCTGTCAGCATAGCAGACCTGCGCTGATCGCTCTGCTCCCTGATTGGCTGAGGAAAGGGAAATCCTCATGATGCTTGAGCTGTCATTAGGGTTTCCTATTTCTCAGCCAATCACAGAGCACTAGAGATGAATGGGCACAAGTCCCCCCATTCAAGTCTAGTGCTAAATGGCTGAGAAACGTAAAACCTCAGCCAATCACAGGGCACTAGAGGTGAATAGAGAGCCTTGTTTAACCCCTAGTGCCCGGGATCCCTCACTGTCAGGAGGAGTCCCATGGCTGTGCTCATGTCATGAATGCAGCCATGGAAATCATCCTGTCATTTAGATGACCTGTACAATAAAAGTTTAGTTACACACACACACACACATTTAATAAAATAATTTAACATTATAGCCTCGTCCAATTTTTTTACACATATTTTAACACTTTTAGGGAATGAGTAAGGCGTTTTATGTACCCTCGTACTCATCCCCCAGGGTGGGGTGGTGGAGATCTAGGAGTCTCCTTATTAAAGGGGGCTTCCAGATTCCAAAGACCTGCTAAAAATGTTTATAAAAGCCCCCACACTTTTCAATGGAAGCTTTCATAAATAGCTTAAAACGCTTTCCCCACGTTTTTAGGCGTTTTCACGTGTTTATCCTGCGTTTTAATTTTTTAAACGTTGCAAGCAACGTTTAAGATAAAGCTCATAATCATTCTGAAGGAAATGTCCTGGTGTAGATTAGCCCATTAGAATGCAAGAGGACTTCAAACATGTGCTTTAAAAGCCTCAGGTTAAACGCTGGGGAAACAGTCCGTGTGGACTAAGGCTAAACAAGCTAACAGTACTAGAATGGCGACAAGGTGACGATGAGAATTATTTCCCCATGCATGTAAAGAGGAAACTATTTTTAGTCTGTGTATATTTACATGATCTTTCTATTTAATTGCTGTTAAATCAGTGTATATTTGCTTAGTATTGTAATTATTAGTAAACTATATGTAATTCCATTTGCATTTCTACTTGGCACTTATTGGTATACTGAACCACTGCTTTTGTGCTTAAACATGAGATTTTACTGTCATACTTTAATTCAGAGAACAAATCAATTATACAAATCATTATTGCATATTGTCTAGTTGAATTTAACATCCTCAAATCACATTAGTGAAAGAAATGTCTTTGTTAGTTTTTGGGTTGTGAACTGGCATAAATGGCATAAACCAGAACTCCAGTTAATCTGGGAGGAAATGGTGGACTAGCTCATTCTTTCAGGGCTAAGGGCACTAACTTAATGATGTGCAAATGCTGCTCTGTCTTGAATATTGTGAGTCTAGCCTACATGTTGACATTCCCCTGCAGTAGGGGTGGGCTGGTCTCATAACGGATGGGAGGATGACGTAGAGTGTCATTTTGCCTGAAGAGGACCACAGATATTAGGCCTGATTTATGAAAGCTTGCCAAGGCTGGAGAGGATACACTTTCCACAGTGAAGCTAGGTGATCCAGGAAACCTTTATTGGATCTGGTCCAGGATTGAAAACATTTATTAACAAATAGCAAATGACTTTTAAGAAAACTATTCACTTAATATTTAATAAATAATTCACTTTGCTATGTAAACAGCATAAAATCCTTTAGTAAAGCAACCGCATTGTTGTAGATTTCTAAGCTTTTACAGAAATAGCTGTTTGTTTGATCCATGCCCTTTCCAAAAATGTAATTTCATTGTAACTAGTTATGAAGCTGTCTGGACATAAAATATCTTTGGAATATATATCATGCTATAGTCTTTGATAGTGTCAGGACCCTGTAAGTAATGGCTTAGGCTACTTATTCAGTCATATTAATAAATATCTTAGAAATGTGAGTTTCTACAGAATGGATCAGTAAGATCTTCATTTCTTACTGTAT
This sequence comes from Pyxicephalus adspersus, assembly GCF_032062135.1. NCBI lineage: Eukaryota > Metazoa > Chordata > Amphibia > Anura > Pyxicephalidae > Pyxicephalus > Pyxicephalus adspersus. Next base: position 84,032,725 of record NC_092861.1, on the reverse strand, counting down.
GCTTCTGCATTTAAAATAAAAAATGTCTGCTGAATGTATCATTCTTTATTCACTATCAGTTAGGAAAAGATATATGGAAGTCACATCTGACTTTCCTAATTGAGGAAGCCTAGGCTGAATGCAAGAACTTCAATGCATGTTTTATTTGTTCTAGTTTAAACGGTCAGATTTTGGAATCTAGCCTAAAGCTAGATTTTAATATATAGATATTAAGAATTTATTTAGACTTTTTATTTTAGCAGATGAAGCTGCAGTTGTTTTAGCTGTTTGTGTACTATCAAAAAAAAAAAACAGCTATAAGGCCTTGTTTGACGGAATTCCGGACAAAAACTAAACATTTTAATGTGCTTTTTAGGCACAATGAACATAGCTATGTGTACCTATCTTACCAGACCGGTTTGGTGGTAAAGCACCATAAAGTTTGCTCTGTATTTTCCCCTTGCTAGGTAGCCCAGTGCCCCAATATCTTGTCCCTGACCCCTGTGTACTGGGCCACAGAAGAAAGTTATTGTATGTGTATGTGGGTTTGGAGACTTGAGACTTTTTAATGTAATTAGCAGTGTCAGATTATCTGTTCCTTTTCTCGCAACTACTCCTAATAGCCAACCTTTTTTGATTATTTTATTGGCTAATAAGTAATTGTGCCCAAATAGAGCTAGCACTGTTGTTTCTTTTCTGCTGCTTTGTGGATTGTTTCTAGTTTGTGACTATTTGTTAGCATGTTTTAAGTCCTAAACCAAATCCATTTCTGGTTTTCCAGATTACCTAGCTTCACTACTGAAAGCGTATCCTCTCCAATCTTGGAGAGCTTTATTAAATCAGGCCCATTTTCTGTGTAGCTTGGGCTTCAGCTTGACGAGCACATTGCACTCTGAGTCAAGATAGTGTGCTACTGAAAATTTTTATACCAACACTGAACCATCTTTCATCACAGGTTTCCAGTGTGCAGGCTTTTTACTAAATAATCATAATCCATTCATTGAAATATGTCACACAAATAACGCCACATGCACAAATATTATGTCCTATTTTGTACCTCTAGATTAATACTAAAGCAGGTTCTCCCTGTGTTTGTGTGGGTTTTCTCTGGGTACTCTGGTTTGCTCTCACATTCCAAAAACATGCAGTTAGGTTAAATGGTTTCCCCCAAATTGACCTTAGACTGTATTAAAGACATATGACTATGATCTCGACATTAGATTGTAAAACCCCTTTGAGGGACAGCTAGTGACATGACTATGGGCTTTGTACAGCGCTGTGTAATATGTTGATGCTATGTAAATATTGTGTAGTGATAATAATAATATTAAAGGAAATTCAATGATGTGTTGCCGGAAAAGCAGAATTTCCAACTCCAAACATCTCCCTCTTAGTGGGTATACTGCAAGCCATGGTGCATGGGTGTTCAGAGCTGGAAGTTGGAAGGACCAGAGCAGTGGGGAGGGAAAGCATGGGCATATCAGAGGTAGAGTGAGCTATGAAGATGATAAACAATGATGGAGGTAATGATTAATTTATAATCATTTCTACTCAAATTGAAAACTGATTTATAAAGAACATTAATTGTTCGACTTTAAACACCTTTTGTTTTAATGCAAAATGTTGGGTTTTAAAAATTACTTACAGGTTATGTCAGACCCCCAGACAATGACAGTAAAAGTAATAGCAGCAGGATATCAGTTTGTCACTCTTCTCCTTCCTCACTATCACTGCGCTCCTTGTTAGCGCACGCATGCTGCCTCACAACCAACTGTCTAATAGTGCTGTACATTGGATAGCAGCAGGCTTATTCCTTAGTCTAATTGAAATACCTGCACTGTCTGCATTACCAGAAAAACTTTTAATAAACACAGAACCGCACTAATTTGTGCTTTTTTATAGGCTTTAAACATTTTAATCTTGTCCCTGAATTTACAAGGTGTTTGAAAAGAAACTTTTTGTTTGTATTTACTTTATCTCTCTCTGGTATAATTTTTCAGCAAGTGTATGTTTCTGCTCATTAGTAGGTATGATTTAGATATTTTGTTGTGTAGTAACCATGTTCCAACCTTATTTTTACCCTGTTGGAAGTTAGATTTTCGACAGTCGACACAGTTTTGTATATGTACAAAAATTGTCTAATTTAATAGTTAATTATAATGCTTTAATTAGCTTTCTTAGCAATTTATGTTCTAATCAAACTCAATTAAATAAACTATATTGCAATATATGTTTTCTGTGAATGTAGCTAGTGAAAGTTTTTTGATCCATATCATGAAGCAGCACCATTCCATTTATTAAAAAGAAATTCTATTTACAAAATTATAGCTTTTTTCTACTGGTTTGTTCCTTGCCAATTTTTATGTGTAAGTGTACTGTTTGCACAAATGTTTTTTTTTAAATGTAGATGTTCAAAGTTGTTGTGTTGCATTGCAGTTCAATAATTGCATGAAAATAGCATAGTCTCGTAATGTGCATTGAGTTGAGGAAGCCCATTCATACAAATGGAATACCTAGTTTACCACAACAGAGCAAAAATCTTGAGGGGGGGTGTGGCCTGACCATGGCGGAATAGGACGCAAGCCTGCTTAGCTCCGTGCCCTGCAGGGGAAAAAGCCGCTCAGATCAGTACGCCCGTGCCTCCACGCACTAAGTAATGGGGCCAAAACTAAAGGGGAGCCAGAAGAAACGCTCCGGAGGCGAGACGCCTGTGTCCAGAGGCATCCCTGGGCTCTTTGCAGCCGGGAATCTGGGCCGCGTGCGAACAGGCCGCAAAGCCGCGGCCTCAATTTTCAGCCGGATGCGAGCCGCGAGCGGCCTGGGACCGACTATCCACCCAGCCCACAGCTCAATTGCCAGCACATAATCTTCTGGATACAGAAGACCAGGCATCACCAGCAGAACAGGTACCAAGGTCTCTTCTATCTTTTATGCACAGCCCCAGCATAATATCTAACATGGAGGATTCCTCCAGGCCCACATATAGCCAGGGGATGGAGGAAAAAGAGTGGGATTGGAAGGCCCATCTTAAAGCATTACCAACACTGTCTGATTTGAATCATAGTATTGGGAGGTTGGAAGCCAGCTGTAAAACTGAGTTCCACCATATACAACAGGCCCTGCAGCAGGTGACTAGTACCACTACCGCACTTCAGAATACATGTAGGGAACTTTTTTCTCAAGTAGCTTCTCATGCTGTTATTCTGGAGCGTCAGGCGGCTCAATATGCTTTATCTACTACAGGATGATGCAAAGAACCGCAACAGGCGCAATAATATTCACATTCGAGGGTTACCAGAAACTGTGCCAAATTCTGAGTTATATACTGCTGCTTACACTATATTTGCGAACCTATTGCCACTCCCGCCAGATATGGATATTGAAATAGATAGGGTACATAGGACCCTGGGCCCTCGGGGATGTGATCCCCAACGTCCAAGGGATGTAATCTGCCGTGTTCATTTCTACAGAACTAAAGAGGACATCATGAAAAAAGCTAGAGTCGCCAAGGCCATTGAATATGCCGGGGCCCAAATACAATTAATGCCGGATCTATCTAAATATACACTGGACCTCCGTAGAGCTGTTAGACCTCTGCTGAATGTGCTCCGTGATCGGAATATCCCATATCGTTGGGGTTACCTATTTCATCTTATTGTTAGATCTGGGGGTAAAAATCACTTTCTCACGGATCCATCGGATTTACCTCAGATGCTGAGGGACCTTCAACTCCCTGATATTCGGTTACCAGACTGGCCTGCGGTCCCATCAGCCCTCCCCCTAGGGAGTTTCTTTCTTCTGGATCAGTCACATCCTCCTCCGGCCGGCTCTTCTGAACGACCGCATAGCCCTGGTCGTGGATCAGAACCAACTTTGTCAGCAACACCTCCCCACCTTTAAATGGTTTTCCGTATCTAAGATGACACCCAGCTGCCGGCCCCATGAACCAATCTTCTCAGCTTTATCCCTCTAGTGACTCAGAGACTTGCCGGACTAGCCTCCTTAAAGGGAAGGTGCGAACCCTGAAAACTATACCGGATATCATATATGATCGGATGTGAACTGGTTTGTAGAAGGGTTAATGGGGAGGGAAGTGGTATATTGGAATGGGCGGAACCCCCCCTCCTTTCTTCAGATATTATTTACAGAGGGTAGTTACTGTTACTTTTATCTTTATGTCAATTTTTTCCCATCCATTACCCGAGGTACCCGAGGTACATATGCTCATATAGATATGCCACTTTTTGGCATTATATGGCGATGACCACAAAGAGTATGGTCCCAAGATAGTGCGGGGTTTGATATGTCCTGGTAGATTTCTCCTGATGACCCTCTATGGTCTTGGTCACTCCGGTACTAAAGATTTATGATATAATTAGTTTGGGTCGGACAATTTTATGAGAGCCCGTGGGTGGGTGTCTAAGGAACTATTGTTTTAAGGCACAAATATGTTGTTTCTCTGTTTTATGCTCTAATGCTAAAGATTCTGTTGTCGACTACCTCATGTATGTTATTATGTGTTTCAGAAGTTTTGATATTTTGGTATTGGCTTTTCCCCCAAGCAGGTACACCTACAAATTTATATTTTTCTCCTCCGGCTTTTTCTGCCGCATCACCCTGCATAGGTGAACCGCCGGTAAAGGCGGCAAATAAGGTTAAACCTTCTTTATAGTCCCCCCTAGACGACTGGGAATTAGCCCCCCCCCCAGCCGACTGTAGCCCCAAACCTCCCTTACCTGCCCATCCCTGCCCAAGCCCCCAGATCCTGACTGGCCTAATCTGCTTACCTCGACGCTTGGCATACCGAAAAGGATTCAGTTAATTTTTCCTTTCAGGTTAGTTGGCTGGTCACTTAAGGAGTATATCACGACGCCAAAGATATGCCTCTACAGTCACGCACCACACGGGTTGACAATTTGTACCCTCCCAAAGGACTTAACAGTCCTATCAAGCGCTCCCAACTTCTGTACGATCAACACAAAGCTAGAGTCCATATCTTACAAAGTTAGTCGGGTTGAAAAAAATCATCAAGTTCAACCACTAGGAAAAAAAAAATACTACAAAATAACATATCCTAGATAAAGCTTTATATGCATAGTTGATCCAGAGGAAGGCGACAAACCTCATAAAGCATTATTCCATGTGTTTCAACTGGGGAGAAAAATCCTTTTCTGATCCTGTAAGCCAATCATATGTTCCCTGGATCAACAGTCTTTGTTGTCATTTCTTTAAAAAGTTATTACCTAGTTATTTTTTGAATATTGGATATTGTTAAAAGAACCCTTTACTTGGAAAAAATATGGAGACTTTATTATTTTACAGCACCACAGAAGATTATAGCACTATACAAATCATTGCTAATAATTTTATGACCAAATAATTGAGAAAACTCACATCA
>NC_092861.1:84024652-84026602 GCF_032062135.1 Pyxicephalus adspersus | reverse complement strand
ATGTTTCCCAGCTACATCAGGGCATAAGAAGTTTATAACCAAGTCATCATTTAGGATAAAATGGGGGTGACGCTTACCTCCAAACCATCATTTAGGATAAAATGGTGGTGACGCTTATCTTCCAAACCATCATTTAGGATAAAATGGTGGTGACGCTTTACTCCAAATCTGCACAGGGAAATCACTTCTTGAGTATATAGTCCATGCCTGGAAAGTCATACATGACTAGATTTTTACAGTGAGACCCTTCTCTTGTGGGTTAGTCTTTTTTTTTTATAGAGATGTCTCTCCTTGTCAGTCTGTCATGTTCTGTCACACTCTCATACTATTTCTGTCTCCATACAGCAGACTCCCCAGGGGCTGTCTCTCTTTTTTCAGGGCAGTAATTGTATATGCTATGCAACTTGTTCACATTATTATATGCTTTTTCCATGGCAAATGGTTCTAAAATAACCCTAAAGATAGATAAGATATTGCCTGGAGTTTAAGTGTATTAAAAGATGTTTCAATAAAAATATGTACAATATGTCTCCAATTTTTAGGCTTTATTGTCTTTATATCACATATCCTCCACACCCACCCATTACGTAAGCCAAAAATAATAAAGAGAAAAACTAATTAGTTAACAGATTGCAGCTCCAACACAAGAAATATTTAGATGGAAATTGCAGCCTGCCTAGATAAGACAGGAAATTACTTTTCTGCCACAGTAGAAATGTTGATGTTATAAATATCTAATTTAAAACTGAGTTGAAAATGCTAATAGTAATCATAGTGTAGGGAAAATTATTCTTGCTTTACTAGGCAAACATAACAAGTATAAATAACTTTCAGTTATGGATTATATACAGTACATGAATACAGAATTTACTCCTGTTGCTGGTGCAACATAATCAACACAAGTATTATAATTTTCATATTGATATTGAAAGGAGAAGATTTTTCAGATCTCATGTTTGCTGAATGACACCAGTAAAATAGTGTAAAAAACGTGAAATATATAGATGATAGAGTAAACTTATCCTGTAAAAAGAATGAGAGCTGCCATTGCTGTAGTCTTTCTGAAAATGCTAGCTGCCTCTATATGATGCTGACCTCTAAAATCCCTTTAGTGTTGGCCTGATGAATCATGGGTAAAGGAGGAGGGAGCTTTAGCTGCATACAGCCAGGTCTTGAGCCAATGGAAAAAAAAAAATCACAACCCAATTAATTGCAATTTCACACAAAATTTGTAGGCAAGTAGATAAACTGTTTATATGACCTGACATGTTTGTGTGTACATTAAGGACAAGTCTTGTTCTGTACTTTTGGAAGCACTATCTGATTATTCAATGAACAAAAGTGTCTCCGATATATACATATATGGTAAATAGTATAAAAATGTTTAAAAGTTAAATTTGGTAAAGTCAAAACCACACCATTATTAATTCTAAGAACAGAATCCTTTATATAAAAAATAAGTTTCTGATTAGACTTCGATTTGCTTTATATGGAGCCTAGGCAGTTTAGAAATGTTACCCAATTAGCTCCCCTCTGTGTGGAACATTTTTTTGTGATGTATAGAGAATAGGATATAGGCTTCTAAACACTGAGAAAACCAACTAGGAAGTCTCTACCCGACAGATGGAACTGATGTAAAAAAAGAAATGCTTTTTTCTCACGTATATACCAGTAGCGAGTATATTTACTCTATAGTTCTCCCTCTAAACAGGATATGACATAACTATTTTAAGTGGCTACTTTCAGTACTATTGTACTGTAAAATGTGTTTTTCTTTACACAGATGACATGAATTTGGGACAAAGGCATAGGGAGACATTTTTTTTTATTATTCCTAACAGTAATTCTACTTTAATGTGTGTGAAAACTCCCAACATTATGCATTTAACTGTTTTTGTATTCATGCAAACACACTCTCTCTCTCTCTCTATATATATATATATATATATA
>NC_092861.1:84022586-84023948 GCF_032062135.1 Pyxicephalus adspersus | reverse complement strand
TAAAAGCGCGGTAAAACACGGGAAAACGTGGCATAGGCGTTTTCCAGCTTTTTAAAGGCAAGCTTTAAAACTTTAAAAACACATATAAATGCTAAAGGAACAATTACATGCGTTTTTAAAAAACTTCCATGTAGACCCAACCTATACTAGATTTTTTAAATCTGGCTTCTGGGTTTGTACATTTAATTATACTCCTAATAAAATGCACATGTATTTATTGCAGTTTTTCTAAAAGAATATCTGTCTATAATCATATGGATTTAAGTGTACAATTAAAGTATATTTATAGTCAAAACTCTTTTTGGTAGAGGGGGAAGGGAAAGTTTATTTATAAGGTTATTTTTTTGCAATTTGTGTGAGATTTCCCTTCACTTTCTTTCGCAAAGCCACAAAAAATTATATTTATTATGTATGATAATCTTTCTAGGACATTTAGACAAATTCAGATGACCAGTTGTTTTTTTTTTTTTGCTGTTTTTTTGTGTTTGTCATTTTGTGTCTAAACCTAGGCATCTACCTAATCTATGTGTTCAGAAAGAATTTGCCACTGGATATAAGACTGGGTATTACTCCAAACAGGCAAACAGAAAGAGGAAAGGGACAGGTTTTATTTTGTCGCAGTTCTACTTTTGGGCAACTAAAAGTTTGCTTGCAATATTCTAATAAATCCATCTGAGACTCTGTGTTATTACACCTGTTTACTTTTGCCTTCCTGTGTTACAGAATTGATGCTTTGTTTTTATATATAGTCTATACTAACCCTGTATATGTACATAGGTCAGACATATTATATTGTCCGTGCTTTCTGCTTTGCAGTTCTATTTTTTGGTTAGACTTTCCTTCACTCTCTTAAAAACAAGTGCATCAATCATCCGACTCATTAAAACAATGCACTGCCTTTGGGTGATTCTTCAACTCAATTAACAGTTGTTAAGTAGTTAGGCACATTTTCTCATGTTTGCTTTATTAAAACATGTCAGTAAACCATGTTTTTACTAAAACTTTAAATCAAGCACATCTGTTCCAGCTACCATATTTGTATTTGTTTTACAATACATGTTTATTATTTACAAACATGTCAGCTTGTTGTCATCAGGACACACCATAGTTACAAGACAATTGCTTCAAAGTAATTTGCTTTGATCATCAATGCATTCCATATGCATTGTACAAATATGCAAATATTGCTACATAAATTCAAAAACAAACTTTAGGTGCTTATCCCAGTTGCTACATTAAGTCCCTTACATATCTACTTTTGTCACAAATTATTTATAAATATCCAATATGTGTATCCAAGAATCTTACCTACTAACAATCTTGGCATTAATGCAAATATACAGCATCCACCCTTATTAAAAA
>NC_092861.1:83999443-84019716 GCF_032062135.1 Pyxicephalus adspersus | reverse complement strand
ACGAACCAGGCACAAAAACATTGCAGCAACAGATGACGCTAACAATCATGAAGATTACAAAAAAAATCACATCAATTCATACCATCCAAGCAAACTTACTTAACACACACACACACGCACACACACAAACCAGTCCAGTTAAAATAGTACTAATTAAAATGCATATGTATTGCATAAGTGTTTGCACAAGTGAAATCAGTAAATGTTCCTTAATTACATGTATTATAACATGTTTGCCTATAATCCTTTACTAAAATATTTGATTTCTCCAAAGTCAAACTGTAACAAAATTTTTATGAGGTCACAAATGTTTGTTCACATATTTTTTTTACACATTTTTTTACTATTGTGTGATGACATATTTGAAAGTGCCACTTATATACTTATACTTATATACACTTATATATCCAGCTTGATAGGAATGAGTTTGCAGTGTTGCAACCAAAAGAAAAAGTAACAAGAAGTGCAACAAATGTAACAATAAATGAAGCAAGTTTGTGATGGAGTAGAATGTAACATAAAAAAGTAACACTTACAAAAAAAAATAAAATCAAGCATTAAAGTTTCAAACTGACCTGTAAAATGGACTGGAGAACACAGAACAGCGTGCAGGTGTGCGCTAATCAATTGCTATCACCTCATCATTGAGATTAACATCTCCTGAACTGCGCAGCTGAAAATAATAGCCTTAATTGGCGTATTTGCGATCTTTGCGGATACACCAGCAGGCGAGTTCACTAGAACTCGGGCCCGACTCGCGGTAATAGACTTTGCTGTCCGGCGCGTAAATATGCGCATTGAGCGTACGCGCATTTCATTGATGGATCAGGGCCTTTTTCTCTCAATAATCTATGGACCTACCGTAGTCTTTAAGAATATATATCCATTTAGCCTCACTCTTGATTAGTAGTTGGTCAAACCTCCCCTTAAATTTCATTGTAACCTGATATAAAATATGAAATAAGTTGCAAAAAATGCATCTCATGTTTTCAACATAAGAAGCTCCATATTTTCAATAAAAAACATGATACTGATACATCATTTAAACATGTTAGAATTTATTTTATATTTACTTTTGAATTTTTTTCTTTTCAGGTTAGCAGATGTGAAAAGTTTGGCTATGGCGTTATGGTGACACAAGTAGCAGGGACAGCTGCAGGCGCAATTGCCCTGCAAAAGTCAGGTAAATGCTGGATACGCTAAAAACATTTTTGGTTAGTGTCTTAGCAAATGCACTTTTATTTGATTTTAAATAAATAAAGTAAAAGCTTTTGAAACACATTTGCAGAATGCAGAACTGCAAGTTTGATTACCTAGGATTTTCTGCCTTGTAGTACATTTTAGTAGCCCAGTAACAGAATATTTCCAACCCATTTCCTATGCCAAATTACTGTTTTCTGACTCAAAGTGAAAAATTAGTTCCCCAAGTATTAGAGGTAGGATTCAAGAAGCAAACATGTAAAATGAAATTTATAAAGCAGCTAATGTGACTGTAGCTAATAATATACCTATCCCCAGTTAATCAAGAGCAAGAGAATTATAAAAATATATTTCTGTTGTCCCTTCTCTAAACATTTGTCATATTTATATCTTTAGGCTTTATCCAGGCTTTTGTCTCTGACTTGTGGTCTGCTCTTGAATGTGGAAGAGATGATGTCAGGGTCACTCACCCCAAACCCACCCCCGTGGATCCCATTGACAGGAGTTGTCAGAAGGTAAAATGGCACTTAGTTTTAACATTGACTTTAACAAGAAGGTTTTTAAATATATATATATATATATATATATATATATATATATATATATTTAGCTTGTGCTAGCTAGGCCCCATTCCCAAATCACCTACTTTATCCTAATGAAAAAGATACCTGTTCCACATTGTTGGGTGTGACATCACAGTCCTTATCGGTAGAGGTTTATAGAAAGCACAGCTTTAGTTCATTGCAAGAGCACCTTGTGGGATTTCTGCAGGACTCTTTCCTAAGGGGCAGTTATGTCATGCTTTTTAGGTGCCGTGGGCAGAGTATAATGGTAAGGTAAGTACATCTTTCACTTACATATAGTAGGTGATTTGGGGAATGGTAGCGTAGAGGGCTGGTCAGTGTTAATGGACTTTCCATAATAGTATAAAGTTGGCATTAACTGTTACTAAGCATATTATCATCAAAAGAAAATGTATGCATTTTAAAGAAGTGAAATGTGTGAAACCTGTTACACTCATGTACTTCAGAGATGCAGTCATTTGTCTAGGTAGTAGCTTGGCACCACAGATTCCCCCATATATTTCCATTGAAGTTTTACCTATGACAAGCAGATGCTAAGTAGCAATACAACAGTGTTCATTTACATTCACCTAGCTCATCACTTCATCATTTATTTTTTAATGGAGTTGCTCTTTTGTTTCCAAACAGAACCCATCCTAAGTTTGTTATTTTTTTCTCTTTTTAATGTCAAGTCTTTTCTAGCAATGGTGAACTTGTCATCATACCCTGCTGTTTATGAACTGCTAGGAAAGAACATCTTGCCATCAAAGAATGAATACTCCCTCCGTGAAGTTCCCACTTGCTTTGTTGTAAGTTATAAAGGCTTTTTACAAATATCTGTTTTCAGTTATCTAAGCAGCAAAAACTAATTATCTTGACATATTTACTATGTGCATATTATTTTCTAATGGATTGTTGAAGGAGAACTTTGATGAGTAGTACTGTTTGTATATGGACATATAATTTATTCTTGGCTCAGTTTCATTTCTTTGTATATTAGTTTGATTTTCTGTTACAAGCATGGTGCACCAGAAAATAATTTTGTTTTACATTTGAGCCTGGGGTTCACCCTTACAGTTCCAAGAATCTTTTTGATTTATTATAATTGCTGGTTGCTTTGGGCCTAGCCTTACATAAAGCAAAATGGCTAATTACCTTCTCTGACTCAATATGCTATTTATATTTGTGAATATCATTCTTGCTTGGCTCTCAGACTTTAGTTTCGTTTTCACAACAAGCAAAGAATTATCTGTGAAATAGTAACACAAAATTTACGTTTAGCATTTGCCTTCCATTATTGTGACTGAGCCAATTTATTTTTTGGGATATCTGCACCATTAAATCTATACTGTTTTTACCCCCCTAGTTTTTTACGCCTTGTACTGACACTTCCTTTCTCCCAACATGCATTCAGCATGCAGAACCTAAATTAACCTCCCTGGCAGTATTCCCGAGTGTGGCTTGGGGTTAATTTTCAGCACCAAAAGCAGTAACCTTTCCGCGTTTCTCCAGCGATGTCCGCCCAGCATCTGTGTCCCCTGGCCTTGCGTCCCAGCGTGATCAATGGGATGTATGAGTGTGGGGGTGCTGTGAGCTGGGGGCCGTCACTAGGCGGGAAGTTTCACAAAAATATCATAAATATACATAGGGCCTGTGTAGACAGGATGTCTTGTTCATATTAGAACTGCTTCTTTCCCCATACAAGTCAGAAGTAATGCAAAAGCGGTTTAATTTGGTTGATGCAGTTTAGAGGAATGCACGGGTCTGTAAACTCTAAATGATCTCAGTACAATGCAAATAAATCTCAAATACGGGCTGAATGCTCTTAAAAGAATGCTGCATTTGTCCAATGCAACAAGCCTTGGAACAAGACTGGATAAGATAGGCTATCATGGGAGAACCTGGGTTATTCAGCAAACATGGAATGGATTTCTTAAAAACCATTTGCTATTATTTGGCAAATGTTTTCCATCCCGAACCAAATCCATTTCAGGTTTACTGGATCACTCATGTTCTCCAATGATAATCTATCTTCTCCAGTCTTAGAGAGCTTTGATAAATCAGGTCCATAGAATCAATAACTTATTAACTTACCTGCAGAGACAGAACTGCACTGACAAAACCAGTATATTGATACATTGAAAAAACATGTCTGCAGGCACACAATTGGTACCCTACTGACAAACCAGTATGGTATTTTCACAAACACAGAATTGGAACCTTACAGACACATTAGAAACATGTTTGGTGACCCAGAATCAGTACCAGGACCTGGGAATTATGTCTGCAGGTAAAGAATTAGCAACACACCGACACAGCAGAAAATATCCTATTCAATAAATTAGCTTAAAAAATGCACCGAAAACACTGGATTTTAGCAAATATGTTTTCATTGCAGTGCAATAGGGTGAGGTGCATTTGTTTTAAGCTTGAATGTGTGTTGGGGGCCATTTGTAATGAAAACACATTCAAATACACTTATATAATGCACACAGTTGGCCTAATTTATTAAAGGTTTCCAAGGCTGGAGAAGATACACAGTGAACGTGGGTGATCCAGCAAACCTGAAATGGATTTTTTAAAAGTCATTGGCTTTTTCCTAGCAAAGGTTTTCAACCCTGGACCAGATTCATTCCAGGTTTGCTGGATCACTCAGGTTCACTGATGAAAGTGTATCCTCTCCAGCCTTGGAACGCTTTAATAAATCAGTGTTTTGCACTACTTTGTAAAAAATATTGATACTATTTTTTCCTGCAATAGGTGTTGACATGCCAAAAAAAATCAATTGACAAACCTATTCTATGTGCCTGAATCAACAAATGCATGCAACAATTCTTATGACGCCTAAACTACCTAGGTGGCACATAGAATTTTGTAAGCATGGTTTATTTATTTTTTAATCTTGGTCTAATATTTACTTCTACATATACACACACACACAAAAAAAAGAAAAATAATACTGAATCTTGCAAATTAAACCATTACGGGTAATAATAATATGAATATTATTTTCTACTGCAGACCTCAGGTGTGTGGGCAGTGGAAGGAGATTGGATTAGTTTGCAAGGGGGATGCTATTTTGCAGTCATTATTTGCAGCAGCTCCCTGCAAATGATGTCTTTGAAAGCTGGGGGAAAAGGCATGGATTGCTTCTACATATTAGGCTTCAAAAGTTAGTATCATTTTAGTATCAGGGTTAAAACACAGCCACTAATAGTGGGCATGATATCCTTGGCAAATTCAGCTCTGAATATCCTATAGGTTACAATGGTTTATTGCAATAGAGTGGCTGCAGATGCAATTATATAGTTTTAAAGACAATCATTCACCACTTGACATTTGTAATAATGTAAATCTGTATGTTTGAATTGTTAGAAATGTCTACATTTTATTAATGTAATGTAATAATAATCTCTCTTTTAGAGTACAAGTGTAAGTCTAAATATCATGCAATAAGGTCTCCTTCTCACTATCATTTCCTATACCCAATATCAGATTACAAAATAATAATAATAATAAAAAAAGGTGCTGCCAGAATTAACCAAAACAAGAACAACTTAGAGAATGTCAGTTGTTAACCATAAGTTCAGGCAGCAGCCAGACCCTCAACATGAGGGTGACATTTCAGCCTTGGGGTTTTTAAATGTTTCACACAAGATTCACCAAACTTTATGCCAAACGTACACATTTTACATTGGATTTAGACAGAAAATGAATCATCTTTTACTCATTATGCATACATTTTATAATTGAATTAAGCATAAAAAAATGTTTAAAAATAGACCTATTGACAGTAGTTATTAAAGCTAAATAGGCCGAGTATCATGCAATATGTCACCTTCTCATTATCAATTCTTATAACCAATATCAGATTACAAAACAATAATAATAATCATAATAATAAAAAAAGGGTGCAGCCAGAATTAACCCAAACAAAAACAACTTAGAGAATGTCAGTTGTTAGCCCTAAGTTCAGGCAGCAACCAGACCCTCTGGAAAACATACACATTTCACATGGGATTCAGCCAGAAAATGAATAACCTTTTACTCATTATTCATACATTTTATAATTGAATTAAGCATAATTGATTAAGCATCGTTTATAAATAGGCCTATTGACAGTAGTTAACACAGCTAAATAGCCATATATACAGCTGTCCCTAAGATGTAAGACTACATTGTTTTAGAAATGTAGGATGGCTTTCGATTATCTCTATGTTGTTAATAAACTGTGTACAAAGTTGTCATTTACTGAATAAACTAAACGTGACACAGCACACTGTTAAAGTTAATTATATATGGTAAGTGCTGAGTTAATATTACACTGGTGTAGGCTTTGCTGTCTTTTTTGTGCTATGGAAATCTGAACTAAACAAATGAACAAGGTAGCAATCATGTTTGTTCTTTTTGACCTTACGTTACAAAGTATTTATTTATCTGTCATACCCAGAACACTCTTATTTTTTTTAATGAAAACAGTTTTATAATCAGGATTATGCATAATATTCAGACACCAGGAAAAAGGTGATTTGGCAGAATTTTTCTTACTGCTAAATATTCAAAATAGTAAAGTAGATGACACTGTAACAAACTTGTTAGTCGTGGATGTGCCTTTATTATATATTAACAATTTTGGAGAGAAAAGAATGAAAATTACCAATAGCGGTTACCTTAAATTAAAGAATATTAAACAACTAATATTCCGCACATAGCTATACCTGTTGATACACTACCTTAACCACAGTACACAACTTTAAAAAAACAAGTATAGACAGTCAAAAGGGCAGATAGGCACAAGTAAGGATATTCGAGACAAGGACCATATAGACACCCAGAGAAACAGATACAGTTACGGCAAATGTAGAGCAAATCAAGGGCAGACATGGGTAAAGATGTAAGGTACACAGGCAAACCTGTGAAAATGGGGGACAACAAATTGGCAGTAGGGATCTTGACAAAGTAAACACAAATAGGTATTGCCCAAAGAGAGGCTTAATAAGGACAAGGAGTAGGAAGGCATTTAGGCAGGGACTTTTATAGAGACACCAGAGTTCTCCCCCCAAGTTTTTTTTTAGGCTGGGTGGGAAGAAGCTGTAGGCGGGTGGCAGTCCCTAAATTGTGACCCAACTTTTCAGTAACAACCCAAAAACAGCTGGGTGGTTACTAGAAAGTGCTGAGCAGTGCGCTGGGGAAAACACTGGGGACCATTCTTTCATTATTTTCCACTAGGGAACTAAAGCCCTGCACTAAAGCACTGCAGATAATTGCAATCTCCGCCCGTTTCTCCGCCCTTTATTTTAAATACAATTGTACAAAGATTAGCCAGTAGTTGCCTTTCTTTAATGTATAACCTTTTTTGCCTTATAATATATCTGTTGGTATGGTTATTTCCAAAAAGTTGTTTTAAAAATGGGCACCTTTTGGACATGTACAGTTTTTACTTTGCATCCTCCATAGTAAATCTTTCATCTTTCCACCAAGTTTGAAATGAAAAAATAAAAAAATGCAAACTTTTTTTATATATTTCTATACAGTACAACTTGTTTATTGATCCAAGACTTTTTAAGTTATGTTTTGATGCAACTGATTATCTCTTAAAACACATATTCTTTATGCTTCAAGTGTTGCTAGTAATACTGTGTTTTCCTATTTACATATAACATGGCATGACATTTGTAATTCATGAAGCTTCTTTCTAGCTGTTTAGTACTCAAAGCTTTATGTGATGCTGACACAAAATTCAGATGCAAAGCACAAATGCCACAGCACAGTCACAGCAGACTGGGGTCCGTGAGTTATAGACTTCATCTCATAGTAAAATCATAACATTGTGAATTCTCTTTCTGCGGAGGAAAAATACTTTCAGGTAGAAATTAGTCTAGGGTAGACCATCCCTGGATTAAATCTAAATGTAATATATAGATAAAATTTCTTTCTGCGGTATTATTTTGTATAAATTAATTTATGAATATCGTTTTTGTTATATATTGTCAAAGCAAAGGGCTGGCTTGATATGTTTACAGTTCAATAGCAAATGTGCAATCCAAACCTCTAAAGTATGTTAAGTAAACAAATGTATAACAAATAAATTATGTAATAATGTGATTTAACTAATTAGATAGTCTACCTAAAACGTATATGTTCTTGGTAGTTACTGGGTAGTTAAATCACCTAACCTAGTGCTATAGTTCTCAGGAACTTCTGTAGTGGAATCTCTGAACTTAAAGTGAACTTGCCCATCATCAAACCAATTTCATTATTGAAGTTCTCTCTCATTTGACCTGATTTATAAAGCTCTCCAAGGCTGGAGAAGTTACACTTTCATCAGTGAAGCTGGGTGATCCAACAAACCTGCAATGGATCTGGTCTAGGCTTACAAATAGCTAATGAATTTGAAGAAACCCATTCCAGGTTTGCTTTATCACCCAGCTTCGCTGATAAAAGTGTATCCTCTCCAGCCCCACTGGGACTGATGCGATAAAGCTGTCTAAGACTTGTGAAGATAGACTATCATGGGAGAACCTGGTTGATCCAGCAAATCTGAAATGGATTGAAAACATTTGCCAAGTAATAGCAAATTATTTTTTAGAAACCCATTCCAGGTATAGTATTCACACTATAGCAGTGTGGTATATTTTGCTAATGCACATGCAAATTGCTGAAGTCAGCAGTCCTTTATTTGAATGGGTTGCCAAAAGCAGCACATCCTTCACAAGTTAAAGCATAATGCATAAATATGTTGTGAATGGCAGTGGGTGTCTAGGGTGCATTTGGGTTGGGTTCATAACAATAGGTATAAAAGAAAGACGGAAGATAGCTAGGTTTTTTTTTGTGTGGCCATTTATTGTAAAAGATAAATACAAAAATTGTGAGTACAAGCTTAAATTAGAGTATACAACATACTATTTCGTTTGGTCACTCCCATTAGAGAAAGCATGGGAAGGTTGACAGATATACTGTACAGCAAAATCCCTATTAGAGTAGTAACAACAATGTCTTATACCCAACACGTTTCGCCTAACTGGCTTCCTAAGGGGATTTGGTGGAGAATGTTTGTTGAACAGTTGAAACAAGATCATATTGTAAGGGATGTCACAAAGGTAAGTATTGTTTATGAAAGCACAACAACTTATTCCAACTCTTCAACAAATTTTTCTACCAAATCCCTTAAAGCAGGGGTGTCAAATGCAAATACACAGAGGGTCAAAATTTAAAACTTAGACCAAGTCAGGGGCTTAACTTGAAATTTATTGAACAAATTGAGGAAGTTTACTACTTTGTCCATAACTAACAAAAACAAACCTCTCTACACACACTTTAGGATTGAAAAGACTAATTTTTATCTATCTATGCAGCCTGTGTGTTGTTCATCCTCTCACATCACAAGTTTGTCTGACACTAAATATTACACTATGCAGTCTCTATTGGATTGAAACAAACACAATGCCCCTGGTAGTCAGGCACCATGTGATCATTGGCTAGGCTTTGTGTCACATGATGGGTGTACAGGAATAATGTCTATGTATTGCATGTATTGAAAATGATGATGTGAGGTAGTAACACAGAGATTCATGTTGATCCTGCTATGTGTAAGGAAATGAATGGAGATTCTCTGACTGTAAGTCCTCCCAGCTATGTACTACAATCATAGAAATACAGTTGGGACGATTTAACCCATTATTTTTCTGCTGCTGGGTACTGCCTTATGTAGATGATTCAGATTAACCGCTGTGCTGCTTCTATCATGTGCATGCAGAACCACAGTTACAATGAAATACTGTAGGCGCCTGTGATGTGTGAGATGGGGCGGCGAGGGACAGAGATATCTCACCTCTTGTTCCATAGATGCGACTGATGCTGAGACTACAATTCCCAGCATTATTTGCGTATATAAAACAGTCAATAGAACAGAACAACAATGCAGGGCCATGCATGGGCCGCTGACTTATAGATGCGAGTGATGCCGGAAATTGTAGTTAGCGGCATCACTTGCTGCAATACGTAGTAGCAGGCGGACCAGATGTAATTCATTTTCAGAACTCTTTGGGGGGCCAAAAAAAGGACCTTGCGGGCCAGATTTTGCCCACTGGCCAGAGTTTGACACCCCTGCCCTAAAGGAAGCCAGTTAGGCGAAACGCGTCGGGTTATGAGGCGTTTCTTCTGTTTTTCTTTCATAACTCTTTTATAGGGGAAGCGGCCCCTTATGTTTGAAGGGATACTGGATTAGCGCCACTTTGAATATCTTTTATGTCATTAACAATAAATAGCTACCCTGTGACCAGTGCATGTGCTGTGTGTTGCTGTTCCTAACACAACACACTAGTTTGAACATAAATGGTCAAAGATGATTTTTGGTTAAAAGTAAAAAGCTATGATATGTGTTATAATATAAATAAAAAAAAATATTCTAAACTGTTGCTTTTATTTAAATTGTTTTAGGATATATTTGATCGGCTAGTTATTGTGGATTCAGTTGCCAAAATTAATTCATTATTCAACTACGAGCAATCCCACATTTTTGGACTGAGGTAAGAATCCTTTTCTTTAGTACTCACGATAAGAATCCTTTTTTTTTTTTTTTTTTTTTACTTAACTTTTGTNTTATGATAGAGGACATGTAATGCTATTTTGCTGAATTTTACCTTAAGCATAATAAAAAATCTGAAATGTAATTGTTTAAGTTGTTTGTAAAGTTGCACATTCATGGCCTATCAACTACAACCAAAGGGCCTACAAAAATGATTCATTGTATGTAATGCATTCTGAAGAACTGAAGACTTAATGTACTACAGAAAGTAGTCAGAGTATGGAGAGATGATGCAGGTGACAGAAGCCAGCAATATGTCATATGATCACTCATCAGAGCCTCCTTACTGATCCATTACCTGGTGTTGGGATATTTAACAAGTACTGAAGGGCTTTATGCGTACCATGTGCTCCAGGTATATAATAGGTAGGGATGAGCAATTTTTAATTTCAATCTCGCGGCGAATTGGGCCTTGTGATTGGCCTCGAGTTCGTGTTCTCGCCGAACCCAGATGAACTCTCAATGGAGAAACTTCATTAAAGAGTTCACCTGCAGTCACTTGCGTGCCTCCAATCGCTGTGACCGCAGGTTCCCACTCTCCCTGGGCTGTACTTAATAACCCAGGGAGCGTGGGAACCTGCACCCTGGACTTTAATGGAATTCGCGAAATCAGTTTGCCGAAATTTTGGGGGGAAATTTTTGTGAGAATGTCAGAGGCATTCTCGCTCATCCCTACTAAAAAGTAATTTGCCTAGACCAGGTATGCAAGATCAAATTAGGACTTGAATGATTGTTTTTTAAGTCTCATGTCATTTACTCACTAAATATTAAAAACTTGGGTCAGGATTACAGGCCCTGCATTGGCACTATAAAATTTTAAAAGCAGGATTTTTAGCTCTCACCTCTTACATTTAAGAGAGAAGAGAGAAGAACATTTAAAAGGTGCTTTATTACTCTGACCAGGTGTTATATTGCTCAGCTTTGACCTGTCCATACATAAAATAGCCAGTAACGGTTAGAAAGTGAGGCAAAGTAACAGATAATTATTAAGTTATTGGCTAATGGTTATTTTCACTCTGCCAGATATTTGATACAGATCAGCTTTAGTTTTCAGGATTAAAAAAGCATTGAGCTTTGTGACAGTTATTATTTAAAAAAAATAATGGCAATAAAATGTATTTCTCAGTGATTCAATGTCCCAGCATTATAATATTATACAATATTGTTGTTTGGTATTTTTCAATAATAACAAATGCATAGTATGAAGTTTATGACATTGAATTATAGCCTTTATGTTCACCGGGGCATACATTATACAATGATGTTTGTTTGCGCATTCAGAGTGCGATTGATCCACTTTTTTTCTTAGTGTAGATTATTACATATGCATACAGATATGGTGGATATTCGCAAGAAGAGTACATGTACCATACGCCTTTATATTTAATCTTTAATTGGGTCATACAATCTCTAGGTATTAAATTTTGCTTATAATAGATTTAGAAATACGAGCATCCCTTGTTGTAATTTTAATTTTGTATTTAATTATCAGCCGTTACACAAGAATCCATGGGCAGTGTTTTATGTTATGCATAAGATGCTTCATAAATATGCACTATTTGTAACTAATTGCCAATTGCATTTGGATAATGGAGCCCAAAGTTCAACTTAACCTGTCCAATAATGATTTGGAGATAACATTGAACAGGATGGTTTTGCAATGTCATCCAAATTCTATCCTAAATAATGAGATGTCATCCTGAAATTTAGAAAAATGGCCAAGTAATAAGCGAGGTGATAAAAATGATCACTGCAGAGTTTTTGCAATGTGAGAGATTTATCAGCAATGACATCTTTAAAAATTAAAGAGAACCAGTAACCAATGACTATCTGTAATTAACTGAATCTCCTGCTTTGACTTGTTATATTAGTGGAGCCTTGACTTTCAGAAATGGCATGATTGCTGGACTTTATTAACAAGTTTACTGCCAAACTAACTGCCTAGAGAACATGTAAGTTGTCAACCCTAAGCTCATGTAGGAGAAAGCCTGACACTGAGCTGATTTTTGCTTTAACAGGATCTGTATTATAATGATACTTGAGTAACTTCCAGTAAACACACCACCCCCTTTGAGTAACTCCTAAACAAAGGAACATGGATCAGATATAAAAAAATAGAACTGCGTGCTTTTGTCAGAGACACTCTGACAAAAAAAAATGATAAGCTAAGAAAAACTTTAGCACACATTAAAGAATAATATAAATTTAATACTTCCTTAACTTAGTTCCTTTCTAAACCCTTTAACTTTATATTGTCAACGAACATTGAATGTATACTGTACTCAACAAACTTAAATGCCTGTCTTTTAAAAACGAACTGAGAAAAAAAAAGTTCTGGGAAAGAATGTCCTGCTATTTAAATGGTCATTTACTAAAGCATTTTCCCTAATGAACTAGTGATTCATATGTTAACCCCCTAGCAGTAATCCCGAGTGTGACTCGGCGGAAAAAACATGCAAAAAGCGGTAACCCCGAGTCATACTCGGGGTAACTTTGGGGGTCCCCCCTACCTCAGCCCCGCGCTCCAGCGGCGATCAGACGATCCCGTTGTGATGCCGGGGCGCCTCCTTGTCGGGGGGCATGGCGTGGCGGAAAATTTAAAAGCAGATTACCGAGTAATCTGCTTTAAATGCCACCCGGGTCCCCGCCACCCCACTGTTTGCATCTGCAGTTAGATCCGATGCACCATGCAGATGCGATCACCAATAGTAAATTCCGGGGTGATGCCAGTGGCGATTTCCCACTGGCATCACCCCCGGAATTTACTGCAGCTGCTCGCATCACCCGGATATCAGCCTCTGGGTGATGCGAGCAGCTTCAGTGGAGTGAGCAGGGCGGGACATCCCCACCGCATCACCCGGCAAGATGTGACATCTTCTGGGTGATACGATGGAGTGATGGATTCTGGGGGCAGGAAATTTAAAAGCAGATTATTATGTAATCTGCTTTTAAATTTTTTTTTTATAGTAAAATACACTACAAAACATAAAATAAAAGTATAAAAACACATTTTAGTGCACCAAGCATCATTGCCCAGTGCCAAGACTGAAGCTGGGGAGGACATGCCACGCTAAAAAATCATATTTAAAGAAATTTTTAGGCAATGAGCTCTGGCTAAACAAGACCAATGCAGTGCTATCTAGGAACAGAGGAAGACCAGCTCTTCTCCTGAATCATGATCAAAGATCATGTTTCAAATATGAAAGCACGTGGGGTCTAATGAGTGTATAGAAGTGCATGGTAAAGTGTGAGTAATGTATTGTGGTGGATAATAGGTGCTGGGTGTATAGAGGTGCATGGTAGGTTGTGCTTAGTTCATTGGGCTGTAAAGTGGATGGATAGGTTTGTTATGGTGCTTAGTGGGATGTTCTAAATCTATTTAACATATATGGAGGGATCACCATATGGTGTGTATAGAGGGCAAGTACATTTGGTGCAAGTTTGGGTTGTTCTGGATGCAAAGAGGTGCATGGTGGGGTGTGTTGATTGCAATGAAGTGCATACTATGAAGTATATTGTATGCTAAGTTTATTTAGGTGTATGACATTTTGTTATATTGAGTGTAACGAGGCTTATGGTGTGCATACCACAGATTTCTGAGTATATTGCAGTGCAGGGTGGTAACAGTGTTAATAAATTAGGAGTGCAATAACTGCTTTATGTGATTGGGTAACACAAATGCATGTAAAAGAACCAATAAAACAGAGCCAGATCTCAATTACCAGACCCAGTAGGAATACAACCCATAGGGCCTGATTTAAAGCTCTCCAAGACTGGAGAAGATACACTTTCACCAGTGAATCTGGGTGATCTAGCAAACCTGCAATGGATTTGGCCTAAGATTGAAAACATTTGCTAACGAATAGTTAATGACTTTTAAGAAATCCTTTCCAGGCTTCTTGGATCACTCAGGTTCACTGATGAAAGTGTATCCCCTCCAGTCTTGGAGAGCCTTAATAAATCAGGCCCATAGTGTACAAAGTAACCATTACTGCTACTTCCGTTCACACTCCAGCTCTGCTATGCAGGGACTGCAAGAGGCTGATACCTGGTCAGATTTGGATATTTATGTTGCTTTCAAGAATACAGTATCACTCTGTATTAACCTCCTGAGCCGTTCATTACTGTCGGGTTTTATATGTGTAAAAGTATGGTACATTGTTTTTCATGAAAATTTATTTTACAGGTTTTCATGAAAATTTATTTTACAGTATAATATAATAGTATGAGTATGAGTATAACATTTTTTTTTTAGTTTTTTAAAAATAAATATTATACTCATACTATTGCATACGAATGCAATACAAATAAATTTGAATTTCCCGCGACGTCCGAAACGGAACATCTGCAAGCACCGACATTACCAGGAACTCCCCGGTGACTCATCGGATGCAGGGGGCGTCGGCTGGAAGAGGAAAGAAGACGTGGATTGCGGATGAGGTAAGTGCTTTATTTACTATTGTTTTCCATAGGTTTACCTACCCCGAGTGTGACTTGGGGTTACCGCTGCCAGCATCTTTTTTCTGCCCCGAGTCACACTCGGGATTACTGCTGGGGAGGTTAAAACACTAAAAAAAACAGCTACCTTTTACCGTTATCGTACCCCAGCATCCTGCTGGTCCCTGCAGATCCTCGGGACACGTCTTCTGTCTTCGATCTTCAGCTGCCGAATGCAGAGATGTTTTTCTGAGGATTCTCGGTGACTTCGGTGCATGCGTTGGTGCGGGCGGGAGGAGCGGCGGGAAATCCAAATAATTTTGTATTGCATTCAATACAGATAAGCTGTATTGAGTCCAATAAAAGGAAATCTTTAAATAATACATATATTATTATTAAAATAAAATGTTTCCATGCAAAAAAATGTAGCGCTTTTTACGTAGAAATATGGACAGAATTAGAACGCTAGGGGGGTTAATAAATACATATACAATTATTTTGTGTCAGCCCTGATCGAGAGTCCTTTGGTTTAATCATCTGGCCAAAAATGAAAGTCACTGGCGAGAAATGTGACACATTTTCGTCCAAATGATTACAAGCCTGCCCACCACAACAAGGTAGACTCTTTAGGGCAGGACCTACTCTAATCTACACTCAGCTATCCTACTTAATGCTAATCATCGTTTCTTCTAATGTTGGATGTGTGTTCATATTAGACCTTATCTAGATGTAAGTGTGTATTAGGTATGAGTGAGAATGCCAGATGGGTCCGTGAACTGATTTTGCGGACCCATCAGAAGTTCCAGGAAATCAGTACAGGAGGATTTCCAGGGCTGCATTCTTTCATGCAGCCCTGTTAATCCTACTGTGTGCGATCCCCGGGCACTAGAGGTTAATTAACCTCTAGTGCCCAGGGATCGCAGTAGATTTCCAGGGCACTAGAGGTTATTTAACCTCTAGTGCCCAGGGATTGCAGTGGATTTCCAGGGCACTAGAGGTTAATTAACCTCTAGGGCCCGGGCATCGCAGTGGATTTCCAGGGCTGCATTCATTCATGCAGCCCTGAGAATCCTTTGTGGGATCCCTCGGCACTAGAGGTTAAACGGGGACAAGTCTCCCCATTCAAAACCTCTAGTGCTCTCTGATTGGCTGAGGAAAGGAAAATCCTGATGACGCTCGAGCATCTACTCTATGCTAATATTTTTGGTCTGTATGTGTCCATCTCACTAGTGTACATATCTATTATGAATGAAAATTATTGGTCATTTAAAAATTGAATTCTACCCCATTTTTACATGTAATTACCTTGCACGTTCCAACGTTGTTCAAAAATGAGATCCCACATGTGGGATGTGGTGGCCCCCAAATATTTGTCCCTTTACCCTGCGAAATGAGTGCAGGAGTAAATAGTGCCTGTCACATCTTCCTGGAAAGAATTAAATCCACTTTACTAATAAAAAGTAAAAACAATAGTGAAAAAAATTCTATAATACTCCTTTTTCATTAGCTGTTACTTGGATACCATTTAAGGTCCAGTGGTATGTCTTCAAAATGATAATAATGAAATGAAAACTGCCAAAAATAAAAATTAAAAATACTTTTACAAGCTTGGGACCTTTTTGAATAGGAAATGGGTGCACGTGTGTCCCTCTGCCAGCCATGAATGTCCCTTTGGAATGTGGCTTGCAAAAATAGCAATAAGCGAGCAGCCCCCTTTCCTCTGGCAAAAGCAGACTAACTAATTTTTACCTTTGAAGGGCCCAGCCATATCTAAATATGAGATATGGAGATATGGTTTCACAACCCTGCAAAAAAAAGACACCATTTATTAGGGTTATGTATAAAGGAAAAAAATCAGCACTTACCTGATTGGGATGAGGTAATGGCTGACAAGGGAACAAGCCTAGATCTTTCTAAATCCCTATATTCTCCACCCAGAATATTAGTGTCGGTGACAGCTGAATATAAAGGTCGTCATATTCATCTATAAAAAAAGAAAATCTGTGACTGTGAACTCACATTTTCTGCAGCGACGTCGAATGAGATTTCTCGATCCAGATGTTCAGTCCAAGCGATAACTCGCTGCGTGCGTTCATTGCCAGTTTCCTGAATGATTGCAGGAACAATAACATGCTCCGTATCTTCATCATCGATTTCAGGAATGAGTGTCCGACAATTGGGACAGGTACGACTTGCCCTCAGCCATGTGTTGATGCAGGCCAGGTGGAATTGGTGTGCACAGGGGAGTATTTCTGTTTGCTGTCCCTGTTCATACTCCATCAAGCAGATGCTGCAGATTGGCTGATCCACAATCTGCTGGTCATTGGCTGGCAAGGTCCTGGATGGTATTCATCCCCAGGGCTGACTGGAGAATGGCCTTGGTACCTTTGTGATGAGTTGGTGTTTAGACGTCCTCTTCTTCTTCGTCCTTCAGGCAGCTGATGTTCAGAAACTGCCGGGAAGTGTAACTCTGGACCTGGTCCTATGAGCTACGGGAAAGTATTGGCCTGTTGGGCCTTCAACCTCATGTGAAGGCATTTCAGGGATGTTTGGCCGTAAACGGCACCCAGATGATATTAGATTCTCCTGTAGGTGATTTAAGACAAAACAAGACAAATAGAAATTTGCAAATCCGCACAAAGTATCAGGAGAAATGCTTTGGAGATGCTCCTAGAAAGGCTCCTCAGCAAGCAGTGGAAAGCTTCAGTGTTGCTATGCCAACCGTGACATCACAGCTGACCGTCCAATGACCTGTCATCCCAACTGAAAAATGGCAGTTGTTTCCATAGCGCAGCCTGTCTGCCCAAGACCTTACAATCCAGTGATCATGTGTGCCCTCCTAGCCTATTGTATGCTACGCTGACAGACCAATGGCATTATCTAACAGTTTTTTTTTCAGTTCACAAAGCTTTATTTAAGAGCAGAACATTTGTTAAGAAAAAAATATATGAAAAAAGTAGAAAAGAAGCAGGGTTTTTTTTTCTGAAAAAGATTGAAGTGTATTTTAAGTACAAAGTGGGTGACGCTTTGTAGGGATGCCTTTAAATTTTTATTTGTGATTTTACCATGTTTGCTCTTCTTACGCCTATTCAATGAAATTTGTGTCACCCACCTATTTGAAAAATACACTTCAATCTTTTGCCCAAAACACCTTGCTTCTTTTCAACTTTTTTCATATTGGTATATTTATTGTTTCAGTACTGTGATGTACTAGCCCCCTGGATATGCTTTCCTCAGCCTTTTTTTTACTACTGTTGGAAAAATTCTTTAGGTCTTGGGAAACTCCCTCTAAAACTAAAAATATCTACAATTTACATGTCATTAGCCATATTGCATTACTGTTCAGTAAGAACAGGACCACCTTACATCCAGCAGGGGAAAGTATGCTTTGTTACACTGCTAATCAGTGGAAAGAATGCCCCTTACATTGGTGGTGAGTGTAGCAAAGGGGCAGATGTAGGGTGGTCCAACCTGTGCAACTGCCTGAAGGCCCACACACTCCCTTGTGACCATTAGTGCAGGGTACCAATTGTGCGGCCCAGTGCATGGACACTTTTCACCTTCTTATGTCTCTGCAGCCTAAAACACACTCTTTTTTTAACGTGCAATGATCACTCCGGAATGCCCATAAGGCGGTAATTAGGGGTAACATTATCCAAATAGCCTCACATAAAAAAAACAAATGATAACTAAGATCATTGAGTTGGAGGCGAAGTACAGCTCTCTAGTAACACAGATAAAAAACTCCCCCTCTGTAGCTTTAAAGAAACAGTTGGAGGTGATGCGTACAGAGCTGGAGCTGTGCCTTAATAACCAGGCAGAGAAACCGCTTCGGTGGCTTGGCAATAAATTTTATTCCAGAGGTAACGGAGCAGACACTCTGCTGGCTAACAGGTTACACATGCAGGCTAAATTGCATAAACCCTATAAGCTTAACATCCAAGGCTATGGTCTGACTAGTCACCCCGCAAAAGATTCTAGACGAATTCCAGAAGCCTCTCCGCTCTCTGTACACAGCCCAAGCAGTGGATTCTTTGAGTCCTTGCCCCTCCCTCCTGTGCCCAAAATGTTGCAGACAACCCTGAAGGCAGATATCTCTGAGGATGAAATGTGTACCGAGCCATACGAAATTTGAAACCAAAAGACCGGGGCCGGATGGCTTTTCGGCTCTATATTATAAACAATTCTGGGATCAGCTAGCACCTCATTTGACCTGCCTATTTAATAGTCTTTTGAAAGGTGAACATTTTGGTTCTGACACCCTTACGGAGAGCATCTGCATGCTACCCAAACCTAATACTGACCATTCTACTTGGACAAACTATAGGCCGATTTCATTGCTGAACTTAGATGTGAAATTGCTGGCCGCTATATTGGCCTGGCGCTTGAACACAGGTATACTTTCCCTAATTGGCATAGACCAGGTAGGTTTCATGCCTTAAAAACAGGCCGGTGATAATGTTCGGCGCATGGTGCACCTAGTTAACCAAGCCCATAAGAAAGGGGGCTCTGCAAAGCTGTTGTCATTGGATATAAGGAAGGGATTTGACACTGTGTCCTTGACATACCTACAACAGCTCCTACATGCTTGGGGGTTTGACCCCCATTTTTTGTACCTGGGTCGGTGCCCTGTACACCGATCCTATAGCATATGTGAAGTACGCCGGCTACCTTTCTGATTATTTTCCAATCAGTGGGATTCTGTTAAAAATTTGGGTAATTTGATGTCCCCCCACAGGCCGCTTGCAACTATAATACACAACCCGTACTTCCCACTGAGCTTCGAGGATCCTAAGCACTTTGCGTGGTGGGCCTCAAACGGCTTTAGCAGGAGCAAGGACCTGGTTGCTTGTGGTGCATTATACGCATCCATTGCCATACATCTAACGTTGGAAGAATTGCATTGGGTGACAACTGGATGAGGAACAATGGCAACAGATATGGTAAGCCTCGGCTCATGGTACCCCCAATGTATTGTTCTATGAAGCTAATTATAAGCTCTTGCTCAGGTGGTACATGGTCCCCACTAGGCTGGCGACGTACCGCCCTGATTGTTCAGGTGACTGTTTTCGTGGTTGTGGGGTGCCATGCTCTTTGTACCACATATGGTGGCAATGCCCTAAAATTAAGAGATTCTGGACAGGTGTCTACCAAGTTTTATATACTCTTTTGGGTAAAGGTGTTCGCTAGGATCCGTTTGAAGCCCTTTTGATGTTACATCCCATAGGAATATCCAAGAATCAGTTTCTACTTATATGTGTTTACGGCAGTGAAAAAAACATTGGCTAAGTCCTGGTGGTCAGTTTTATGGTACCTTGTGAATAAAAATATGGTTGCTAGAACCCAGAATTGGTTGCATATGTTCAGAAAGATGGGGGATCCATGGATTGAGGCATGTCTGCCCGCAGATTTTGATTGCTCCCTAATTACTAAAAATTAGATTGAGGGTCGTATTTCATCTTTACCTGTGTGTATTTTTTTTTTTT
>NC_092861.1:83978564-83999116 GCF_032062135.1 Pyxicephalus adspersus | reverse complement strand
AGGCCACCACTCACAGTAGATGATAGAGATGTGCTGCAGAGAGTCTTTAGCTCCTGTTTACTTTTATCAGCTCTTTGTCCTATGTAATGTGATCTGATCTGAGTAAGAAAGGTAATCAGAAGCTGAAAACTTACCACAGCATAGCTCTATCATCCATGAGTTGCTGTCTACATTCAGCAGCTAATAATACAAAGCTGGCCCTTCTTTGCAAAGAGGTCTTAATAAATGAGAGGGGAGAACAACTAACCAACCAGTTTTTTTCCAACCACTCCTGCTATGCAAAGATGTCTAAATAAAGGAGGGGGGATTCTTTGTACCTTCTGCTACAATGATATTCTAGATAACATTCATGGATTCATGCTCCACTGTACCAACACATGTTCCTCCATTGGCCACCACTTCATCTATAAAGACATCCAATGTACCAGATCACTTCTCTACTGATCACTTCTATACAGAAACGCTTCTCAGATTTCCAGGAAAAGGAAAAAGCTACATGCTAGGATAGCTACCTTATTCAGCTGTCTCTGATGTGAGTGTTGAGGTGGGGCCAAGTCAGTTCTGCATAGGGATCCACTGATGGTCATGTCCCCCGCTGCTGTAGTGTCGCATTTAATTGAATTGCTAGTTCCATTGATTCTTTGTTTATTCTCTTCCAAATGGCGTTAGTTTCAAAACTATGCAAGGTACCCTCAGGCAGAAGATCATACCACCCACACTCCAGAAACCCATGTCATACCCTGGGGAATTCATGGGGTTCAAGGTTGACCCCTTTCACTACTAGACTGGAAGCAAACCTTAGCCTTGAAGTATTGAGTATACCAGATAAGCACAGACCTATACATAGCCTATATGAAGCTGCAATATTTAAATAGTGAGACCAAAAACTAGTTTGAAAACTAGGCTGTCGTAAACCTTATTATGATAGCGCATCACACTGTTCAAAGTATGTCAGATATCTGATCCCATCTATTCTTATAAAGTATAAAAACCTGTATTCCCTTTGTTTTTGATTTTATAACTATCTACTTTATTTATTGTTACAGAATACTTATTATCTGTTGAGTCCCAGAGACAATATGGTGTCAGCTAAAGTTAAATCGTTATGATTAATAGTCAGCCATTTTACTGGATCCACTGTGACACATGCTAGACTTCACACTGTTATAGCCCTGTACAAATATGGCATGCTGTCACTTCAATATAAAAAGTGGATTTTTTACTTTAGTTTTTGATGCTTGTAATTAATGCAACAGTGTAAGCAATATTGTGATTTGTATCATGCTAGTAATGTAAACCTTATTAGGGATGATGATATTCCTGCAGAGGGGATAGAAAGAACATGACTAAAAGTGGGGAATAAAAGCCTGGATCAGGCAGCACTGGAAAAGGTGAATCTATGATAATTTACTATACTATATTTGTGCAAGTATGCTTTGCATATTTGCACATTGGGGCTATAGCCTCCCCCACCTAGAAGACGTAAGTTCCAGTTAAAAGGAAACCTTTACTGAGAGAGAGCAGTTATAGGTTGTCTTTACAGATTTTGGTATGAAAATGCTACATGACTGTCTTCCTGTAAAAGTGGGTCTGATTTATTAAAGCTCTCCAAGGCTGGAGATGATTCAAGGATAGAGACCAGTGTTCTCCCCAGTCCGTTATAGCTGGGCGCATCACCTGGCACATTTTAGTAACCACCCAACTGGTTTTGGGTGGTTACTGAAAAGTTGGGTCATAATACAGAGGCCACCACCCGTCTAAAGCTTCTTCCCAAGCAGCTTAAAAACATTTCTGGGTTGAATACTTTACACTATCATGGGAGAACCTGGTTAATGCAGCAAACCTAGAATGGATATCTTAAAAATATTTTGCTATTAGCAATTGTTTTCAGTTCTGAACCAGATAAAACTAGGGTGTTCTGGCAACCCACATATTAGTTTCCTGGTTTAGGAGTCTAATCCCAACCTCCTTAACTAATATGTGAAGCTTCTGATTATTTTGAATAATATTGTTAATATGTATTATACATACCTAATACATTTGATATCATATAACAAACTAAACAAAGAAATGCCATATATAAATAATTTGTAAAAGGCTTTCTATATTTTGTCTGTTTTAGTAAACATTGAAACATATAAATGCTACCTTTGACTGACTGCCTATTGATTTTACTTACCTACAACAAGTATTCAGTTAATGATATTAGAAGAAACTCAGAACTTGTTATATATATATATATATATATATTATTCTTTTTGCTGAAATAAGTAGTTTGGCGTGAACTGATATTGAATACATGTAAAAAGATGTATAGATGATAGAAATCTTCATTCAAAGAAAGTTTGACCTCCAATTCAACCTTCATCAAAGTTGGCCAAAATTTACCCAGAAACCTTCCAAATTTCACTGTAGCACAAAAGATTTTCTTCCAATGTACTAGTTTATGTAAGCCTTGAGACCTCTTGGCTAGATATAATGTTCAAGGTCACTCACAGAGGACTTCTGCTCGACATGTTCATAATTCTGCTCAACCAATACAGTTGTTAGTGCACTCCGGTCTAAGATAAATGGCACATAGTCAAGAGTCAGAACTGAAATATGGGCAATTTTGTTTCTGGATCATTTCCTCTATGACTGCTTGCTGTAATAAAACAACTGTCACAGTCATCTTGTGTTATTTGAGTTTAGAACTGCTATGCAGCATTATTTGGGAGTGAATCCAAAGCTTTGCATTGTGTTACACAACAAACTGTATGTTGTTACCTTCAGACAGTGTGGGGAAACTTCATATAATTTTGTCTATATGATTTTTCTAGTTTATAATCAAACTAAAGTGCATTTGTTTTTGTTTAAACTATACAATCTTTTCAAAGAGGTACCCTAAACAAATAAATTAAAATATATACTGTGTATATGGGAAGTGTTCCAAATAATTTGTATTTCTAAGTTTTGATTCATAAAGTACTCATGTAAACCATAGCCAGGATAATAACCCCGTGTTTCAGTCGTGTAGCTTCTGTAGTCACCTGTCTACCTTCTGCCTTCTCCTTGAACTATGAATCAGCATTGTCACTTAAGTCTTGAAGGTGACCTGGAAGGCTGTTAGTGTATGTTTCAATCAATTCACTGTTCCCAGTCTGAAAAAATTCTTTGAATATATAGCTTTCGTTTAGAGGGGGGAGATTGAGCGATCGTCACTCTGCTGTGCTGTTCTCTATTGAGTTGTACGGTGGTCATTCATGGATCCGTCAGGACAGATTCATGAACGATGTTAGGCGTATCAGATTCTCGCCCAAGACAAACCCGGCTGTTTGTATCGTTGAGAATCGTCTGATGTGTGCACATAGCCCTATGCTCATGTAGATAGGAAATTATTACATAAGACTGAAGGACATCAATACCACTGAAATAAATATAAGGGAAAAACTGTTAAACATGGGTATAAACAGTACTTAAAAAAAAAAAAAAAGGCAATTGGAAATGATACAATCTGCTTTATCAAACTAAACAACATTCGGTTACAATTGAGATCTAAAGTTAAACCAGGAACAAATGGGGTCATCTTTTGGGGCTTGCAATATGATGACTTAAACAGGTAACTTATGTATTTTAAATATGGATTTGTGTTTGCTAAAAATGGTCGATAAGAAGAAAAAAAATCTACTGTTGTATGCAAATTGCACCAAATTAAAAATAAACTACATTTGCAAAGTTTGAATAGGCGTGCACAGAAGTCTTCATTTCATAAACCAGTCCTAGTTGAAGTTGGTGACTTAAAATCCTAAATCTACTAGGCCAGGCAGCTTGCTTTTTCAAGTGATGACTTAAAATTATTTTCTACATTCTTTTTCCCAGCACAAGCAATCAATGACAACCAGATACCTAGCTTTTTCAGAAAGTCACTGAGGACGTAAATTGGCTAATCTTCACTGGCTGCTCATTTATCAGTGCTTTGCATTTGGGGCAGAACACATAAGCTTAAGCCTGTTGCAGCCGGTAATACGACCAAGCTCCAGAACGTTTCTGCACATGGCGAATTTATGCTCATTCACATGATAAATCAGTGTATTTTAACTTGCTGCTGGGCTTTCTCCAATCTTGATGTTCATCGCATAATGGCCAGGTGCCTAGCACAACTGAATTTGAACTCTACATTCTGTTAAGTGTTACTTTTCAATCCAGAAGAATTTTTAAAATGCACTAGTTCAGGCAAGATTATAATTTGACCCTCCTTTATTCTTCTTAATCGTCAACAGATCATGGCTTCCTTTGTACTATAGAAGATGCAGATCCTATAGAGCTTTCATATTCCCTTACCTTTTGTTACTACTATTTATTTCTCTATAGAAGTGTTTCTCAACCAGGGTTCCTCCAGAGGTGTCTGGAGGTTCCTGGAGCAATGAGCAATTTGTTACTCTTAGATCAGTTTAACAGATACCATTGATCTTTTTGGTTATCTAAGAGTGTGACATTCTTCCCAATGATCAGAAATGTAAGAGGCATTCTTCCAAATGAGAGCTGTGAATATAGTAATTATAGTAGGGGTTCTCTGAGGACCTGAAAGTTATTTCAAAGGGTTCTCCCAGGTTAAATAGGTCAAGATAAACTGCTCTATACTATATATGTATGCATACTGGGTGCTTTCTCATGTATAATATTCATGGATGTGCTTGTCATCTGACATCATCTATGTGTGTATCTTGTCTTATCTTTTACTCACCATTGTTTGTATCACTTAACACAGCATGATGGGGGATTTTGATGCTATAGGAGTCAGCAATAATATTTATAAATGACCAATGCACATGGCATTTGTGTGTGTGTGTGTGTATATATAAATAATATATATATATATATATATATATATATATATATACATATATATATATCATTGTTTTTATGTATATATTTTATGTATATATTTCTTTTTATCTTAATCATTTGTATTATACTTATCAATAAAAAAAATTAAACATAATCAAATAATTTATGGTATGTTACATTTAGAAAGACCTATAATGTATTTGCTTGGGCTTTCCAAAAAAAGTGGGTGAAACTGATGCTGAAATATTGGTGTGAAGAAAAGCCAAAATTATACCTGTCATTTTTCTATTGTACATTAGAAAAGTAAACCTAATAGCTGATTTTTTTTGTTTATAGAGGACACATCCTGCAGTTCCTTTCCTTATGTATTTATATTTGATGACCTAATACTTAATTTGTTGTGGCTCTTACATAAACAGAGTATCACTTTTCATTTAATTACCTGGGATTATGGATGTGGCTGATAATAGTTTTATTATATCAGATAATATATATATTTTTTAATAATATTTTTTATCTTTTTTTTTTTAGATTACTGAACGTGTTATGCTGTAACCTAGACTCTTTATTACTCCTTGAATCACAATACAAATTATGTGAAATGCTTTTAAATGCTCAGAAGGAAAATATTCCAGAGTCCTCACAAGCTTCAGCGTAAGTAATCATTAGGTTGTATATCATTTTTAATTAACTGCAGCAGAGAGCATCTTGTTTTAAGGGGCATAAAGGAATTTTGTTCCAGGTGTACCTGAAATAGAGTTTGGATTGTGATACTAGAACAGAGCTCTCTAGTACTCTGGGAAGCCAAAAAACATTTTTTTATCTTTGTTGTGGATATAATAAACGTGGGATACATCTTCCATTGGACTTTACTGGTGTCTGTGTCCCTGCTGGAGGGATTAACCCTCTGTATTTCACAGGACTAAGAATGAGCAAAAATCAAAAATTGTTAGCTTTTTCTGAAACTTCTCATCTGGACAATTGTTCCAGTGACAACTGTTTGGGAGAAGATTTGCCTCCGTTTGGAGAATTTTTCCTTTAATTTCCTTCTGTGCCTCTAAGGCCAAGTTCAGAACCAATAATGGAAACAGGCATTCCGGTATGGTTTGCAGTGGTGCAGTGGTTGGCGCTACATTTGTGGTACCACTGTGTGAATTTACAGGTAGCAGCAGCCGACAGTACTGAACCTCTCACTGCTGCCCCCATTTATTGTCTATGGGATGCCTTGGGTGAGACCCTGCATGTAGCATCTCATCACAGGAAGCAATTTAGAGGTGTGAAAAAGCCCTAACCACACTTCAGCCTGACTGCTAGTCTGAACATAGTCTGAAGGAAGTGAAGAACCCCCTCTCTTTAATGGGACACAGAAATGTAAAAAAGGTAGAGGGATTAACTATTTGACTATTTAACCCACTGGTAGGGGGATTAACTATTTGACTATTTAACCCACTGGTAGGGGGATTAACTATTTGACTATTTAGGTAGGGGGATTAACTATTTGACTATTTAACCCACTGGTAGGGGGATTAACTATTTGACTATTTAACCCACTGGTAGGGGGATTAACTATTTGACATTTTGATTTTAGATGTATTACAAAGAAGACAATATCAGCTTTCAGAATGACACCTGTGTGATCCTTTGTGACTTTGCTCAAGTTAAAACCAATGCACAATGTTTACTTTCAGTTTTTTTATGAACTTAAGCTTTCCTTCAAAATATTCTAAAATAATAAATATCCTTACTAAGCACATTTTGTAATGCAGCCATTAAAATTGGGTAAGGGGACCTTGATTTGGACAAGTGTCCTAAAGTGGAACTGTGGAACTTTTATCCTGATGTATAAGGTAGCACATACATCAATTGGCAGGAAAATTTATAGGTGGTATTTATCCAGTTATATCCATAGTGTGCAGCTGTAGCTTGATAATATCATCATGTTGGGCCCAGAAAAATTAGAACAATGATTGGTTTACCAACAGAAAAAGAAACCGTTCATATCTGGATCTGTCTTTGAATAAGTTTATCCCAATTACAGAAGTCTTTGGAAAACCCACTTTGTACACCTCCATAACCTCCACAAGTTTTTAAACCAAAAGAAACATAAAAGTAAATGTTTCTGTAGAACAGTGAGTGCTTGAGAATGAGACCTCTGCACTTTTTGTGTTCATACACTGACTGGCAACTAATAGAGTGGCCCATTTAGTACTTTTTTTTTGTTACTATTTTTTCAGAACCTGCTATAAAGTTGACCATTAATTTGCTGTCAATATTCCAATCTCTAAATGCAATGCACATATCAGCTAGTTAATTTTATCCAGTAAACCTGTGCTGTGTTTACAAAAAGCGATAATGTTGAATTGAAGTCTTACCAGAAAAAAAAAATAAAAGCTACAGTTAGTATACTAAAATCCATTCTTTTTCATTTGAAAGTACAGTTTTACAAATCTGTTTTCCCACTGTTTATCAGCAAGCGTCAGTCATTTTGTTATTGGGCAGGTTTACACTTGTTTTTTTTTCCCTCTCCAATTTATACCTATTTTGTTATTTGCTCTAGGTGTAAAAATGAAAAAAGCTGACCAGAGCTTAAACCAAAAATCCTGGTTTATTTAGTTTTACTT
The DNA here is from genome assembly GCF_032062135.1 of Pyxicephalus adspersus. Classification (NCBI taxonomy): domain Eukaryota; kingdom Metazoa; phylum Chordata; class Amphibia; order Anura; family Pyxicephalidae; genus Pyxicephalus; species Pyxicephalus adspersus. The sequence goes on along the minus strand of NC_092861.1, from coordinate 83,991,668 downwards.
TTTTGTTTCTTGGTGTTTGATAAACTGAGATTTAGCTCATTATGTTCTCCAATAGTCTTATCACATACATCACAGGTAATACCAATCTGAAGCTAGTTACCAGGGCATCTAGTAAATCATATGAAACAAAGATGCTGACTTGGGTTCACAATTCAGTTTTCTGTACCTGTTCTTGCAGAAGTGTTTTTTATATATATATATATATATATATATATATAAAACCAGCTAATTAGTTATATAGTGGTGATTATTTGTTTTAGCATTTTTGAGAAATATGAAAGATAATGTGGCTGGTATTGTGTTTGCATTTTATTCCAGTACAGCAGCCTTAAACCAGTTTTTGAAAAGGGAGGGGGTTAGAAATTCCTGCAGGTTTTTTTTGCTGCTGGAATTACGGTTAGTTGGTTTTCCATGACTTTCTTTATCAGACACCTAACATAAGCCAGCTAATCCTTAACAATCCTAGGTTATTGCAGTCAACTAAATTTTGTAGTTAAGGCAGAAAAAGATATATTTATATATGTGTGTGTGTCCTATGCGTGGCTGTCATATGCCCCCGCACTCATTTTTCTATTTCATCTGGAAGGGGGATAAGCCAGGAACTTCTCAGCACCCCCTCGTATTTATACCCACCACAACACAAATCTAATAGGAACACAAAAGCAGAGTAAGCCCTAAAGTGGTTGTACCCTTTATTACTGAAAACTACACTACATGGTTTTGGTTTAAATTCCAAATTTTCTATTTAAATATTTGTTGTTATTCACTTAATTATTCCAATAAATTTGAATTATTATTAATAATAATAATAATAATAATAATAATCTATGATCAAATAGGTAGGTAGATATATTACTTCTAAATGGATGCCTTTGTTGTTCCAAAAAATTGTGCTTGTGATTGGTTTGTATTGGTCCTTACTTTATGCAACCCCTTCTCCCATCCATAAACTGGAGTTATTATTTTTCTACTTTGCTCCTATTTATGGGAGAAACTAGCCTGAAAGACCTTTCCAAAAAATTGGATGATGCTATCAACTGTTGTCTGTGATCATCCTCATTAAGCACAGCCTGTTTTAGGATAAGGCAAACTTTGCAATTTCCCAGGACCCCACTTTATTCAGGGTTCAAACTGAGTGGGAGGGGTGCAGGGAGCTGGAATGCTATGCATTTGGGGCCCCACCTTATATTTGCCCAAGAGCCCATTTTGTCTAAACTACCCCTGATATTTAATATTTATAGTTTGTTCTTCTTTTAGTATACATAGTAAGGTCTATCATAATGAAAATTTATATGCACTCATAGACCATATGCTTTATCCCTTGTGGCTTGAGTGTAACAATGTATAGTTTAAATGAGGTAAGAGCTTTTACATTTTCGTAGGTAGTATGGTGAAATAGTTGTGTTACAGAAGTTCTTATTTTCCTGGTAAGTAAATCAGTATCATATATATTCTTTGGTATTTCTATTTTGAGCTAATCTTGAGATCATTTAGTGAGAGGCAAATTGGTAGTCCTGGTAGTAATAAGATGGCAAGCAGTAAGCATTTTAAATATTCATCAGTTTGCATGGCTTTTGGCCAGAACGCCCTAATTTCTGTTTTATGTTTAGTGATATAGTGAGCCTTTTCTTCTGAAGCTGGCCACTGCTTTGATGTTTAAAAATTAACAATTCAATGTATTTGCAGGAGTGTAATTATTGATGGTCTATCTGTGGAAAGAAACCATATTCTTGTTCGGATAAATGCTGTTGGAGGACCACATGAGCGTGTACTACCTCCCAGAACTTTGCTTCAGGTATTGATTTATTCTGATATATTTCAAAGTGAAATGTAAAACCTAAATCAGTCACTAGGTGAATAGAACTGGGCTTTATTAAATAAAAACCTCAGAAAAGGAAAATAGCAAACTATCAAATTCTATTTATAATTTTTTTTTGTGGAGGTTAGAAAATGGCAACAAGCATCTGAATAATTGTAATGGACATCTCAGCTTTTCATTTTAACTATTTTTTTTATAACTAAAACCTATTTGTTTTGAAAGGTATAAGGTATACAGAAAAAGGAGGAAAGAGAGCACAGGTTTTTGAAGGCAAGGTACAATAATGTAGTTTTAATGTTTTGTGTTAAAAAATTAGCTTCTAACAACTGAACTGAACCAACTGAACACTATTACATAACAAAACTAATTGAGTTTAGTGGTATTTTGAGATTATAAGTGGTTGCATACTATATATATAGTACAGTCAAATCTCAAATACCCAACAAGTTTCACTATTAGGCTTCCTCAAAGGATTTGCTTGAGATAACCATTAGTATCAAACCACTGTGTAAGGGTGAGAGTAAAAGCATCTGTCAAGTGTCACCGTAACTATACCCCAAATTATGAATTTATGGATCAATGAATTCAAAGGACTCAGAAGTGGTATAAACCATGAATATAATTCATGATCAATAAAAAGGCTTTAAAGGTATTGAAGGAGATGTTGGTTCTTAGGAACTGCTTATATTGAGTGATACTGAAAGATGATCTTAGGAACTGCTTGTATTGGGTAATACTGAAAGATAATCAGTATCATAAATTCAGTCATGTCCTTTGAATTCATCTCAAAATCCATCTCAAAATACCACTAAACTCAATTAGTTTTGTTATGTAATGTGTTCAGTTGGACTCTGTTAGAAGCTAATGTTTGAACACAAAACATTAAAACTACATTATTGTACCCTGCCTTCAAAAAGCCTGTGCTCTCTTTCCTCCTTTTTCTATACTGTTGAATATAACAGGCTTGGCAGCCCAAAACTACTTAAACACAGTTTAGGCTCTCCTGGGATCCCTCAGTTTTTTACTAGGTATAACGTATATAAAATACTAAAAACCCAACACATTCGTTTTTTAATGACAATTATGCCATTTTCTGCTAACTACAAACTACAAATACCATCTTGTTTCTAAAAATATATGTTTAGCATGCTAAAATAGTACTTAACTATAAATGCCCCTTCTGTGACAAATCTGTTCAGTAGGTTAAATTGTTCTTGTACAGAATGTTGTGCATACTGACCAGAGTTTAAAGACCTCACTGTCTGGTAAGCAGCTTTGATCATTACTAGTTTCCTCAACTGACATTTGCACTGCATCCAATGAAAACTGCAGATAGATATTAGTGCCAACTCCAAGGTATATGAAAGTGTGCCTTGAGTCATCCATTTTAAAACCCACAGCCTAAGCGTCTGCAATATTAGACAGAAAGGAGAACTGCTTTAGCAGCATGACTTTTCATGATACTAAACACAAGAATAGATGGAGTGTATCTGGTTATTGAGCCAATACTCTGGTGACTTTGCTTATTGCTACATAGGTACCATAAACACAGCAGGATGTCAGGCCTATTTGAGAATTCCAAAGTCAAAAATAGACAGTTATAGGCAACTGGAGAGGAATAGTGCAACAGGCAAGATTTGAGCATTTCCAATTGAGTACAATGGATACATTAAAGGTCTTTAGAGGCACAATGGAACAAAATAGATCATATGACATTCAGTCTGTTTTATTTCCCAGCTGTGTTCTACAATGTCACAAATATTAGAATGGTTGTTTTTTCCTTTAAGATTCAATTGAGCAGTGATCTGCTTTTGGTACAGTAAAACAGAAATAAAAATGTAGCCCAATGATAGTATAGTTAAAATGTAAGTAAGAAAGGAAAAGTGGACAATACTTTAGCTACATATATTACTTTATCTAGCTGTTAGTTTCAAATATAGAATATATTAAAATAAAAGATTACAAAAATCTATTGCATATTTGTAGATATGTGTTTCACATGGTTGACAGTTAATGAGTCACATATTTTATTACAAATGGTAGATGCGGCCTGCCTTAGGGTTCCTTGTAGCCCCTTTTTGATTCCTTATTTCACTTTTTGTGTCAGACACTTACTACTGTCATGTTAATAAATCTACAGTAGTGGCAAGTCGTAGAAATAAAAGAAATATGATTCATCCAAGGTATACTACTAATTCAGTGTAATACTTTTATATTAATATGAAGTAATGTTAACATTCAGTGATTCAAATTTTGCTATTGCGAATTATGATATTTCAACCAATTTGTCCCATTTTACAGAAGGAAACCAACATGCCAAGTTCTCTGTCTTTTTTCTACTTTGCATTTTAAACATAGCAATTCTCTTGAGGATTGGTAATTAGTGGTGCAGATACATAGCGGTGTATGTGAAGCAGTAGTCCTAAGATGTACAGCCCACTCCTGTTTTCTTAGCAACTTGCTCACTGTCACTCAGAAGTTAGTCATGTTCAATGTATATTGTGTCTTGTAAGTAAACTGCTAAGAAACCGCTAATACATATAGGGCTGTGTTCCAGAGGGAAAGCAATTAGAAATCACGCTTTGAGAACTTTTCTACACTGTAAAACTGCTATAGATTGCAGGTTGGTATAGACAGCAGTAAAGGAAGACTCCATTCTGTCTGGAATAGTGTGTGCCCATTCACCTGGGAAAATGTCTACTGGCTTTGGCACAGAAATTGTTTCCTCCCCTAGAGAATGCCATTCTGTGTGTATATGTATATAAATATAGATAAAGGAGCAAATTTATGGCAGCTATTGCACCTCACCCGATAAGTCTGAACTATATCTCTCCTACAGAACGAAATCTCCATTGAGCTCATTCTGCATTCTCCAGCTGCACTGTTCATTAGACAGGTTCTTTTGTTAAGTGCCACACTCCTCTGCATGCTGTCAGTCTCCAGTTGATTAGATGGAAATTGCTCTCGACTCAAAAAAGAGAAAGCAAGATTGATGCGAAAAATTGGAAATATAGTGTCTTTAGAAAGCTGTTACCTTCATTTTAATGGAAAAAAGGAGGAGGGGGAAGAAATTGATAAACACCACTTTCAGAAGATACTTGTTATAAATGAAAAATCTGTCACACCCATAGAGTTGAATGCCTTTATCGTAATTTTAATCACAGCAAAGTGCAGCATGAAACTATGTAACTTAATGTAGTTTTAATTTGACAGCAGTCATTTTGACAGTTATTGGAGCCACATACTGCTGGAATTAATATATTCAGTTTGTACAGTAGAAATGTGGGTCATTAATTTACTGAATATGTTTCATGCATGTGATCTCTTTGACTTTCCCTAGGGTAATGATCCATATCCTTGGCCCATGTTTTTATCTCATCCCATACCAAAGTGCTACATACGAGAGATTCCTATACTCGATGACACTAGACAAGGTGAGAATCCATAATTCTGAATAGGACTTAATTTCATGTATAGGATACTGTTGTGTTGTGTGCATGATAATACATTTATGCTCCTTTCAGTTGCATTTAATAGCCCCCCCCCCCAAATTCACAAATATCTGCAAATTAGACATCCCGTGTCATTAAAAATGTATTTTAAGCAGATTTAGTTTGTCTTTAAACTATAGTTATTGTTGTATGTTATAAATTAAGCATTGCTGTTCTGGTCTGAATTAACTAAAAATGTGCTGGTGCATTTGTATCCGATCTTCACATATAGCCAACTATATATCTATATAGTTGCTATATAGCCAACAAAATCTAAAAATAAGAAAAAAAAAATCTTCAGACATTATTTTTTACTAATTATAACTACAGTCAAGAAGCAAACAGGTTCCTAGTATGGTCTCCTTTAAAGTAAAAAAAAACTTTCTGTGATCATCTTTAAATTGTATCCTAAAACATCAGTTTATAGCTTTGGTTGACATTTGACTTTTTTTTGTTATAACAAGTGATAGGGTTACCTATTCTGGCCTGTTTTCCTGTTATTTTCATTCTGAAATATTCAACATTCACCATTTTCATAATGATTCATAACAGAATCATTTATAAATGCTGCATTTACAAATTAAAAACACTGGCTTCTAACTTCTGCCTCTCCATAGGTGCTGGCAACTTATCCAGTGCCTCCCAATTGCCGTCTGGGAAGAGTATGTCACCATTTCCCTCTAGGCAGCTATAGGGCTAAAGTTGAACAATGTCTGTAATTCCCTAAAAGGTTTTCTGTGAAGATGATTTACCTAACGTTATATGTACAGAAGGAAGATATTGTTTAATCCACTCATATTTTGCCCTCCTTGGTTTCTCCTTTTCCTCCTTATCAACATGCTAATTACATTTTTAAATAAAACCTTTCTATTTTATTTATGTACCTTGTTTTAGACCCATTGATTCCTAACAAAGTGTTTTTGATCTACTACATAATACAGGCAGATTATGGGTGGTGGAAAGGGCCAACATCGTGCTGCACACAATAATACATTACAGTATTCTGCTTCAATACACTTTTTGAGACCCTCAGTGACACAAAAAGAGAGGACCCTGCCCAGATGAGCTTACAATCTAGGAGACCTCAAATGCTGATCTTCCCTTAAAAGGGCTGATTAATTAAAGCTTTCCAAGGTGGTAGAGAATACACTTTCATCAAGGATCCTGGGTTATCCAGCAAACCAGGAATGGATTTATTCAAAGTAATTTGCTTTCAAATGCTTTGAATCCTGGACCAGATCCATTTCAGGTTTGCTGGATCACCCAGCTTCACTGATGAAAGTGTATTCTCTTCAGCCTTGGAGAGCGTTAGCAAGAATATATGTATCACTTACCCAATGCAAATTATCAGTACCATACACCATTCCATAAATCTTTCATCTATTCTGGCATAGTGCATTCTACATGTATGAAAAAAATATATATTTTTTAATAATTGCACAATTCTGCAAATCAACAGACAATAACTCATGTGAGCTTAGCTGTCAGACTTAAACTGCATTACTTGCCAATCACATTAGCCATTTCCACCTATATGGTTTCCCAGCAATACATTTGAGAATTTCATAATCAAACATAAGGATGATCTTTAATTGAGCTCCCTGTTGCCTTTGTTCTTGTACAGTCTGGGTTATGAGCTTGTAGCTAAATGGTTTGAGAAGACAACAGAAGCCATGAAGAATATCCCTATATTAAACAGGCTGAAGGAAAATACATAGTGTATTTCATGGCTTTTTTTTTATGAATATGATTTATCTAGAGAGTGCCCTACAGTGTGCAAGTCCAACGAAAATAATAGAATTATCCATCATATATTATTATGCTGCATCATTAAATCATTTTGTATCCTCTAGTGCTACACTTCATTTTTTTCGTCTTGAACATATCAGAAATGGCAGGTTATGTGCCTGTATGCCTAAGGCCATATTTTCAGCTTCATCAGAATTCATCTTAATTGCTAATTTCAAAACTACTAGAGCAGTTAGAAAGTAACACTGCACAATCTGCCTTTTTATTAAATTAAAAGGTGATTTTTGTCTATTATTCCCTACTCAATCAAAATTTTGCCAGAGGCATAGTGCTGTGAAGCATATCTTTTGCAGCAAAATCTACATCACATTCTTAAGCACTTTCATGATTTGGCCAGCCATCAAAAGCCTAATTACCAACAAGGTGTACATTTATATGATATATTTGAACATAATATAATTGGTGCCAATAGTAAAGTCTCAATTCCTTCAAATCAATCATTCTGATAAGAAACTTGTTAATCGTTTTTGTTTACCTTTTTTAGTTATACACCATTTATTCTTTATATACCATATCTTATTCTGATCAACAAGGCATGATCTTGTTTTAGAACAGCTATCCATTTTTATCCATTTTAGCGTTACAGATTTATTAACTTAGGAACAACCTTTTTTTCACTCTTGATTCACAACTATGTTCACAGAATTTAAGGGTATGTACTGGATACAATGGTCTACAAAGACTGGGGAAGACTGGCCTGGGTGAACCTCTGTGATTCAGCAAACTGGAATGGATTCCTTAAAAACCATAGGTTCTCCCATGATAGTCTATTTTCTCCAGTCTTGGAAAGCTTTAATAAACGAGACCCAATGTCATTATCGAAGACTGGAAAAGACTGGCCTGGGAGAACCTCTGTGATTCAGCAAACTGGAATGGATTCCTTAAAAACCATAGGTTCTCCCATGATAGCCTATTTTCTCCAGTCTTGGAAAGCTTTAATAAACGAGACCCAATGTCATTACCGACAAATATGTGGAATTAAACTTAAATGTGGAAATTTGCAAAACAAAATTTATACAGAGCTTATCAAGATTATCTATTTAAGATTATTAAGCTTATCAAGACCTTATCTCATTTAGGTCCTTGCCTCTTTCCTAGTTCTTTAGGGCAGACTCTCTCCACCTTTAAAACATGGAAGAACCCATAAAAATAAAAATTAAAAATATAAATAAAAAAAATAATAATAAAAAAACCTTTCATGTCTCATAAACCTTTAATAATAATTTTTATATATACAGCCTAGGGTACATGGACATGACCAGTAGGTTTATATATAGGAATAAATAAAAGAATAACAAGTGTGGCATAGTTAAAGTATATAACACTGGGGCTGTTCTATATGAGAATTATATTAGTAATAAAAAAAACACATATTAGTATTTTGAAAATAAATACAGATCGTAAACGATTTAGTGTTTCCTTACATTGGTAATGTGCAGAAAATATATATATTTATCTTCCTGGAGTTTAGGTTTAAATTCTTTAAATTTTACCCTAGCTGTTACTAAATAATCCCAGGATATGTTATGGTGTATTTGTACAAACATCTAAATTATTTTTAGCACCTTTTAAAGCATGCTGAGCACAAAGGTATTTTTTAACAAACAATATTTAATAAAACTAAATGCTTTTATGTTTACAGAAAATGAGCTGGTAAAGTTTCTCTCCTCTGGAATCACTGAATCAAAAACAAGTTGGCTAGACACTTGTAGAAGACTGTTCTGCAAGACCATCAAAACTAATCGGGGACTGTTATTGGGACCTGGTAAGTGCTACACACTATGGGTAGTGTTCTGTAGTCCACAGAGAAAGAGATGTAAACAATGTTAACCAATAACAGAGGAAAAGAGCACAGAGTTGTGAGTGGTGTGGTGGTGCAGTACCTGTGAAACTTTGATTGACTGCTATAAAAAGCCTGAGCAATTTTCGCTCTATTACAAAAAAAAAAAAAAACATGAATGCTGTTCTAATAAGGTCATCAGTTCATTTATAAAATATTTGACTAGAAAACTCGTTTTATGGGATTATAGTGGAGTAATTTTTATATTGTCTTTTACCAAATTACTGATATATGAAAAAGTTATATGTAAATGTCAGACCTAATAATAAATATTATTTATGTATCATAAATAACTATTTGCTAGAAATCACCGCTGCCAACAGAAACTGTTTAGGTATTTGGACTCTGCTATCAATCATGGCACACTGTTTTTTTTTTTACATCAATAAAATTGTTTAGTTAAATGGAGAATTTTTAAAACCCATAATTCCCAGTGTTTCATTAGTATTAATGCCAGATAGATGTTTGTGCTTATAAAATTAGCATAAGTGTTTGTCCTTTGGCAGGACTGCTGTTATGGCAATGACATCTCTTTACTGGCTTGGCACAGGAATTGTTTTTAATTTAGGTATGAGCTCTTTCTTTTTCATGTTTGTGGCAGGCATTTTAATTATAATCAATGGCATATTATGTAGGTTCTAACCCTCTGTTGAGAACTTATTTTAGTAAAGTGAACAAATCTATTTAACAGTTTTGTATGTGCTCTGGATAAACAGGGGAAAACGTAGGGGTTTTGTAGACATGCTTGCCAGAATCCCCAAGTTGAAAGTTAACCTGTGCCCAGACCAAGTACACAGAAATATGTACATATTCTGAAAAAGCAGTAAAAGACCTTTAATGCCAGCCCTCAATCACATGTGTAGCTATAGGCATTGTGGAGAAATGCTTTTTTAAAATGTACAGATGCACTGAGACCTTTTTCCTTAAAATGTGAGCTTGGCAGCCTGTCAGCCTTCTAACACAGCAAGTGTTTCTAAGCTATTAGAAACTGACTGAAACTGTACTCTAGATTTGTTTTGATATTTGAGGTTCTTGAGAAGTATTTATGTCATGTTGCAAGATAGAGATCTATTTAAGGGTCTATTTTAAAACTCCTACTTTTTGTTAAAAATATGTAACAGTTTCAGTGTGCATAGACTGGGTTATACTGTGCATTGTATAATTCTTATAACAAACCATCCCATCTGCCACATGTAAATAAAACATAAGCCTATTTTTTTATTCTTTCCAAGCACTATTTACTTCATTAGTGTTTTTGGTAACTAAATCTTTTATATGTCAATATAAACTTTATGCAGTATTTTTTTAAAGCAGTGAATTAGACATTTACAACAGCTGTATCCTTTTGTTCTCCATTTAAATTACTGTGGTATCATCTTTTCCAAGAAAAAGCAAATGTTTAAAAAAGGGAGGGAAACTGTTTTTTTTTTCTTGGTAATTTTATATGCAAAAAGTATATATAGAACCAGAAAAAGCAGCAGGTAAGAATAACCGGTAAGCTGAAAGCTTGTGGTTGTGTACAATGCATTCTCTGTCTTTAATGATTCATTCCAGATGCCTTGTGAAATCTGCATTGTTCTCTGAGCCGCTATCATTTTATTGGCGCTATTGAACCGCAACATTGGAAGCTCCATTTTTCCATTTGAATTGGTTAATGTGATAGTTAAGGTGGTTTAACAGTGGAAAAGTACAGATTCAGTTTATTAGAAGTGGTCTGATAGAAGCTAGAGTATTTTGTATGTATGCATTTTGTTAGGAATATTCCCCAGGTTCTTGAAACTCAGATAATGGTTTATTATTTTGAGTAACATATGGTGCAGACTTGTGTACACCTTGTATATGCATTGCAGACACAATAATGCTTCGTACCTATGTGAACTCTTATGTTCATTATATGTATCCCTGGGTCTATTATAGGTGCCCAGTTTCATATTTTAAAGTGTATGTGTGGGCAAATCTAAAATCAATATTTAGGGCAACTGTCTAGAACATGCACATTTCTATTAAATTTCTTTTTCTATCACTTTTAAAGACTGCAAGTACTGAAAAATACTTAATATTCAACAGACACTGCTATGAGAGAGGAACAAGTGCCATGTATATGTAAATAAGAAGGTGATTAGAGTGTCTGTTAAAATGTAGTTCCGCAGCTGGAAAATCAGGCAGGGATGACAAACTTTTGGACTGCAGTGCAGCAGTGGTAATCTAGTTGACGTACTAGATCAATGTTTCCCAACAAGGGCTCAGAGGTTGCTAAGTTGTTGCTAAGGTTTCCTTGAGGAATAAGCAATTTTTCCTATGAGGTCAGTGACACCAACGATCTTTTTGACCTGTGACATTCTACTGAAGCTGTGTGATCCAGCAAACCTGGAACAGATTTCTTTAGTCATTATCTATTTACTAGCAAGCTTTTTGAATCTTGGACCAGACCTATTCGAGGATTGCTGGATCACCCAGCTTCACTGATGAAAGTGTATTTATTTATTTTTCTTTCTTACAGTTTATGGAGAACTGCTGGAAAAGTATGTGTCCCACCAATGTAAAGTGCCTGGCAGCTGTGTTTTTGATTGCTCAGAATGTAAAGGTATTGTATATAATTGCCTCTTATCATTCCATAAACCAGTAAATCATCAGTTTTGTCAGCACAATGACATCTATTGCTTAAAGAGTTTTGAAATTGTTTATTTTTAAGACAAATCTACAATAAGGTATATAAAAGTATTATGATAAAGTAATATAGCAATTGGGTTTTGAGCGCTCTTTTAAATGAGCAGAAAGTAGGAGCAAGCCGAAAAGATTGAGGAAGACCATTCCAGAGAGTTGGGGCAGCTCTAGAGAAGTCTTGGAGCTGTGCATATGATGAGGTTATGAGTGAGAAGGCAAAGCACATGAGCTTGAATTTGATTCTAAGGTGAAATGGAAGCCAATGGAGAGAACTACAAAGAGATGCAGCGGAAGAGGAGCGGTGGGAAGGATGGATGAGTCTGGCTGCAGCATTCATGATAGATTGTAGAGGAGAGAGTCGTGTTAGTGGAATACCAGAGAGAAGGGTTTGGTAGGTTGAAGGTGATAAGGTTATGATCAGAAAGGGGAAATGGTGAGTTGTCAAGGAGGGTGAAGTTGCAGAGTTTAGAAAATACCAGGTCTAAAGTGTGTCCAGCTATGTGTGTGGGGCCATTGATGTGCTGGGTGAGGAGGTAATGTAGAGCAGTTTGGCTGAGAAGGGAAGGTTGGGCTCATCCATTGCAACATTAAAATCACCAAAGATGAGAGTGGGCAGGTCATGGGAAAGAGTGTGTGGGAGCCAGGATGCAAAGTTATCCAAAAATTGTGATACTGGGCCAGGGGAGCGGTAGACAACAGCAACAATGAGGGGTAAGGGGCTAAAGAGTCAGACAGAGTGGACTTCAAATGAGATGAAAATGAGAGAGGGTGGGGTAGGAAGGACTCTGTATGTACAGTTAGGTTAGAGAAGGAGACCCACACCACCCCCTACTTTGTTGCCAGGTCTAGGGGTATGTGTAAAGTGCAGGCCTTCATAGGAGAAAGCAACAGCAGAGGCAGAGTCAGAGGAGGAAAGCCAAGTTTCAGTGAGAGCCAGAAAGTTCAGAGATTTAGAAAGGAGAAGGTTGTGTATGGAGGTTAATAGAGAAGCAGTCCAATAATATGGGTTCAGGTGAGGCTTGTAAACTTGCCGAGTTCCAGGAGTAAGGGATGATCATTCAGTCAAAGAGATGGTTTGATGAAATACTAGTTTAGAATGGTAGCAGCAGCAGCAGCAGAGGATGTGTTGGAGTCCAGGTGGATAAATCAGTCCAAAGGCAGGATATAGAATTTGCAGAGTATAATTATGTCCAAATATGTTCCAATTCCTGCGTCAATTCCCTGGATTAATTCACATTGCACTTATAATTTTGGCACTTGAGATTTGGGGACGTGACCAGGGTCCCAACGTGACCTTGCCTGTTGTTTAAATGGAAGTGCTTTGGGCTCTGATTATGGATGGACTGATCAGAGTAACAAGGAATTTGGGATATCAGTTGAACCTGGGGAGGGAAGGGGTTGGCAGGGCAATAAATATCAATGTGCAATCAGCTGGAACTAAAGCTGCGTACACACCTGCAATTTTTCTCGTTGGAAAGGAT
>NC_092861.1:83913450-83978252 GCF_032062135.1 Pyxicephalus adspersus | reverse complement strand
TGAACAGATAAATCTATGAGGAGATTAAAGTTGGTGCAATAAATTCATCTACAATGGGAGACGTACCATATACAATCAGATGAGGGTTGCAGGGAAACAAAGCATTCCCCGCTGTCTCTGTTGCTTTCTCTTTTTGTACAGGGTGACTAGTCTTTTATCTGCCCCCCCTGTAGTTTTCTGCAGATACCCTTTATTGGGTGAAAACTCCAATGGCTCTGCTACTGTCATAGGCTATATTCAGAGTAGTTAAGATGTCACTGCTACTTTTATGTACCTATTTCTGTTCATGTTATACGTGGGTTTGTGAAGGCATTTGATCCACACAAAATTCATTTTTAATCTTAGTGGCCATTTAAGAATAGATTTAAAAGTTTTTGTGCGTATGAAGTAACATGCTAAGCGCAATGCTGCACTGTGAAGTTCAACAGCTCACATTGCTTGTTAAAAGAAAAATATAGTGTATGTTATGGAAATCATGGTATGTAGTGTAAATGAATGTGTTCACCGTATGGCAACAACTTCCTAGGTATACTTATCTTTACCATGTTCCAGAGGTAAACATCAACACAAGGATGTCAATTGGGGATTCGCATGGAGCCCACACATTTGCTAATGCCTTTTTCTGATCAAAGAAAGCTTAGTAACCTTTAGTGCTTTGCCCAATGATTGTGTTAAGGCCACTAAACCTTTTACACTACATGTACTGGCAGCATAAGCAGGTCTAAATTTGGCATTTACCCAGAAATGAATGCTTACATAAAAGCTCAACACTGTCACAATCGGCTGGCTCATTGTCCACATAAATTATCAGTTTCACTGATGCTATCTGTGGAGACTAATTGTATTTTAAATACATTTGATTAGTGTTTTTTGTAACTTTGATAATAGTTTTTACATGTTAAAAAAGAAGTCTTTGTCTGTTCTTTACAGCAATTGATTATGTTAATGTGGCAGATTTTCAGACCCGTAGGTATTTTACATTACAATAACAAAGTAATCCATCTGCTTCTTACTCTGATGGGAATACATCATAAAACTTGCAATTTTGGGAAAAATTAGATTACTGTAGTGTTCTGTCCCCCTAAAGCATGAAACGTGCCACAATTATAAAAAGCTATATTTTTCAGTAATGAGTGTGCAGCTCTGTTTTCTTCCACTGCAATACAATTTCCTTCTTGTGAACTATTTATTTTATTGGTATGCTTAGAGATATAAGAAAGTTGAATGCATCTTCAAGGGTGTTTGGAAAATAAGTAAGAAATGGGGGCTTACCTGTCTGGCTGTAAAAGCCAAATCTTATGATTGAATAAAAGTATTTTGGGAGAAAGGTTTGAAACCTAGGCACACACATACACTAGGCATACACAAATTGATTACTTCAGCCATTTTTCTATCATCTTTAGTATCTGATAATGACAATTTGTTTGCACAAGTTTAAACAGTATATACAGGCAATGAAAAAGGACAGTATCATATTTAAATAAACATGAAATAATTATAAAATGTTAACAAAATATTTTTTTAATTTACAATTAATGCTTAGTCACCTGACCACACCCATTGGAACTTGCTCTACATGTTATACTGCTGTACAGCTATTGCACTCCAAGTTTTTTTTTTCTGTGGAATTTACCCACAAGTGTAAAATGTTTTGTCAAGATAGTTAAAAAACTTAAATGTTCTAAAGTTCTGCTCCTTTCCCCAGCCCATGGGCTGTATGTGTTTCTGCTTTAACTTTGCTATGCCTAAACCCATAAATCAATGCCAGTTGAAAATTCTAGTTACTCTTCTAGTTATTTCTAGTTACCTAAAAGTCAGAATGAAGTGTTGATGTGTGCTATATTTCTAAGTCAGCCACGCAATAACAAACAATTTATCATGACATCCAAGTAGTTACCATTCTCAGGACATATCACCAATGGAACCCCAAAATATTTCCTCATTACGGAATACTTTCAAAAATAAGAGAGATATATGGTATTATGTGCTTTTATATTCATAGATCCATACATTTCCTTTGGAAATACTTGCTCATTGTGCTTATATGTATTTGGAGCTAGATTGAGTTTCCACTTGAAGACCGCTCTGTGAAAAAGGTTTATCAGATACGATACATACTTTGTATTTAATTGAATCATTCGCACAGTTAGTAAGTAAATGTGGAGAATAGAATAATTTTCAAGCAAAAATAGCCTGTATGCATATAATTAAATCTGCCAATAATCTATGTTTTCAGTAAAAAGTTAGATTTTTATGCATGAAACAGCTATAGATATAAAAAAAAAATGCTTATAACAAATATTTGAAATTTATATAGAAATATGTGTAGGCATCATTTGCGTTACTTGTTACTATTAATATTATTATTATTAAGCAGGCTTTATATAGCGCCAACATATTACGCAGCGCTGTACCTTAAATAGGGGTTGCAAATGACAGACTAAAACAGACAGTGATACAGGAGGAGAGAGGACCCTGCCCCGAAGAGCTTAGGATCTAGTAGGTGGGGGAATTTACACACCATAGGAGGGGGATATGTAGTGATGGTTTTAAAAGACAGATGGAAGATGGGTAGGCATGTTTGAAAAAAATTGGTTTTGATTGCTCTTTTAAATGAGCAGAAAGTAGGAGCAAGCCGAATAGGACGAGGAAGACCATTCCAGAGAGATGGGGCAGCTCTAAAGAAATCTTGTATCCATGCGTGTGATGAGGGTAAAAGTAATGAACTCATTAGTAGGTCATTGGAGGAGCGGAGAGAGCAGCTAGTGGGAGTACTTTTTTTACCAGGTCAGAAATGTAGGTGGGATAATAACTGTGTAGGGATTTGAAGGCAAAGCACAGGAGCTTGATTTTGATTCTAAGGTGAAATGGAAGCTAGTGAGTGGTAGAGATCTGCAAAGAGATGCAGCGGAAGAGGAGTGGTGGGAAGGATAGAAGATTCTGGGTAAAGCATTCATAATAGATTGTAGAGGAGAGAGTCGGGTTAGTGGAATACCAGAGAGGAGGATGTTACAGTAGTCCAGACGAGAGATAAGAGCATGTTCCAAGAGTTTGGTGGTCTCAGGGGACAGGTAGGGGTGGATTTTGCAGATGTTACGTAGGTGAAAGTGACAGGACCTGGAAATGTTCTGAATATGGGGTGTAAATGAGAGGGCCGAGTCAAAGGTGACACCAAGACAACGTGCCTGAGGGGAGGGCCGAATAACAGTGTTGTTAACAGTTAGATATATGTCGGGGAGATTTGGAATTTGAGGGGGGGATGATGATGAGTTCTGTTTTATCCAGGTTGAGTTTCATAAATCGGTCAGACATCCATGATGAGATGGCTGACAGGCAGCATGAGACCTTATCCAGGACTGAGGGAGACAGGTCAGGGGGGGACAAATAGATTTGAGAGTCATCAGTATTCATATGGTACTTTAAGTCAAAATATGATATAAGCAAACCGAGAGAGGAGGTGTACAGAGAAAAGAGAACCGGCCCAAGGACTGACCCTTGGGGAACACCAAAAGGGAGGAGAGTGGGCGAGGAGTAGTTACCATTGAAAGAAACTTGAAAGGAGCGGTCATACAGATAGGAAGCAAACCAAAAGGGAGCAGTGTCACTGATACCAATGGAGTGCATGATTTGTATTAGAAGGGGGTGATCAACAAAAGCAGAGGAAAGATCAAGGAGAAGGAGCAAGAGCAGGGAAAAGTTGCCTTGAGACTTAGCTCTGATGAGGTCATTGGCCCCTTTAGTAAGGGCTGTTTCAGTGGAATGGGCACCTCCAAAACCAGACTGGAGGGGTTAAAGAGAGAGTTGGTGCTCAGGTAATTGGTGAGTCTTGTAGACAAGGCATTCAAGAAGTTTGGAGACATATGGGGGAAGAGAGATAGGACGGTAGTTAGAGGGTAGGGAGGGGTCCAGTGAGGGTTTCTTTAGGATAAGGAGAATTATGGCATGTTTAAAAGCTGAGGGTATTTACCTGTAGAAAGCGAGAGGTTGAATAGTTCGGTTACGGCAGGGGCCAGGGTGGAGGAATGGGCACGGAGTAGATCAGAGGGAATTGGGAAAATGAGAGAGCGTGTGGTAGGAAGGACTCTGTATGTACAGTTAGGTGAGAGAAGGAGACCCACACCACCCCCTACTTTGTTGCCAGGTTTAGGGGTATGTGTAAAGTGCAGACCTCCATAGAAGAGAGCAGCAGCAGAGGCAGAGTCAGAGGAGGAAAGCCAAGTTTCAGTGAGAGCCAGAAAGTTCAGAGATTTACAAAGGAGAAGGTTGTGTATGGAGGTTAATTTGTCGACAACAGATCAGGCATTCTATAGACTGCCAAAGAGGGGATAAGAACTTATGGGTAGGGTGAATGGGGATGAGGTTAGGAGAAGGGAGTATCTTACTGAGAATGTATGGAAGGGGAAGGCTGCGTGGAGGAGACCAGGGTTGGGTGAGATGTCACCAGGAAGTATCAGTAGAGAAAAAGGTGCAGCAGCACAGACAGAGAAATAAGGCGAGTGAAGGAGCAGAGAGACAATGAGTTATCAGACTGGGGAGGACAAGGAAACTGAAGTCCAAGAGAAGCAGTCCAGTAGTATGGTGATGAAATACCAGTTCAGAATGGAAGCAGCAGGGGATGTTCAGAGATTTGGAGGATTTGGAGTTGGAGTCCAGATGGATAAATCAGTCCAAAAGCAGGAGATGGCAACGGTAGAGTAAAATAGTATGTCCAAATCCGTTCTAATTCCTGCATCAATTCCCTGGATTAATTCATATTGCACTTATAATTTTGGCACTTTAGATTTGGGCACATGACCAGGGTCCCAAAGTGACCTTGCCTGTTGTCTAAATAGAAGTGCTTTGGGCCCTGATTATGGATGGACTGATCAGAGTATAAGGAATTTGGGATATCAGTTGAACCTGGGGAGGGGGTGGGGTTGGCAGGGCAATAAATATCAATGTGCAATCAGCTGGAACTAGGGGATATTGAACAGATAAATCTATGAGGAGTTTGCATTTTGAGTGTAATATGTCTTTGTGCTTTCTAAACGATTTGTGGGGAGGACTAAAACCTCAGCACCTAAATTTTCACTGCTTGAGTTTCTTTGATCATTTTTGTAGTATTGTTTATCCACATCAAAGTTTTCTGTAGGCTTTGCCCAAGATGTTGAAATCATTGGTAGTACAACTTGGACACAGCACATTTCTCTATTGAACTTCAGGTGCTGATTGGTATCTGTGTTGGCTGCTGAGTCTAAAGCTGTGTACAGACATAAGATTCTGTCACTGGAAACAATCTTTTTTGATCTTTCCCAGTGACACTAGAACAAACCACTACATTTGTGCACATCCGTGTACAATGCTAGCAATTTACAGATGTTAGGAGCATATGCTGGGTGACAGAATGAATGAACTTGCATGTGCAGAAGTTACAATTTCGCCAACCTAGGTGGCTGAAGACCCCTGATATCAGGAGAGAGCGGGTGGGGGGGGGGATTATTGGAAGCACCAGCACAATGAGGGAGATCACAAACCACACAATTGCTTAAACATTATGTTTATCTGCAAACTCATAATTTGTTTTTCTTCTGTATAGTCATGGGTCTCCCTATGTTCACATGTTTTGGATATACCTTTTTTTTAATTAAAAATGCTGTTTTCTGCAGTAATCTATACTTACATAGCTGAGTACCAGCCACAGCTCTCAGAAAGTCTGCTCTGTTACTGGGTGCAGCAGGTCTAACTATATTGCCTATAGGATTGTATAGTCATATATAGATGTACTATACAACTGTTACTGAAAAGTGGCGATATACCCATAAAAGTGCAGGTTGTTGATACAATGTCCATTTGTATGGATGTTTGTTTTATTACTTTGTAAAAGTAATTTATACTTATTTATTTACCAATGTGGGACAAACTCATGTTTACTTTTAAATATCTCATTTTAAACAGAAAGGAGTGATTGAAAATTTCTCTTTTTTGATTATGCTGGCATACAACAATGGGGTAACTCTTTGCTGATTTACAACATATTGTTATAAATGTTGTATGTTCTTACCATGTTCCCTAAAGTCCCTTCTTGCTGTACAAAGCTGACTAGAATGGCATTATCTTATTTCCTATTAGTCTCCATGTGGTTCTGCTTTGATATCATTTCTGTTTTTTCCTACTGTACATACATATAGCACATTGCTGGTAAATGACAGCTTGGAAATGGCTTCCTCCTGCTTGCCAGGAAAAGCAGGCACTTGGTTGTTTAGAAGATTGATATGTCAGAGCTTTTGTCTTGAATACTGTTATATATCAAAGCTGAGAAATGTGTCATAGACCATCAATATATTTCTAAAGTTTTGTGCAAAATACAGCATTAAATTGAACATTGGTGCCAGAAGACTACTAGTCTGATTAAAATAAATCAAATATTTTTTTTCTTCATGTAGCTGTGCTAATGTAGCTGTTCATTTATAGCCCAATAAACATCATTTTCCTCTGGTCATGACCACAAAAGTGGAGTCATATTGGCCTATACTGTTTTTTTTCTTCTTTTTTGATGACTTATTTGTACTTTTGAGTTTCTAGAATGATTTTCCAATCTTTTTTTTTTCCTTTATTATATTACCCTGGGAGTTCAGACTGAAAATTGAGTTGGCATAATGATACTCTAAAAATAAAGGGCATAATAGATACAGGAATTTGTGTTGTTAACCACTTGTGTTACTGCCTACTTTTGTTACTGCCTACTAATGTCATTAACTGCTTATTTCTGTGATTGGTAGCTATATCATTTCTGTTGCAATGGAATTGCATGTAGCTTTTAAGAGGGATGTTAGCTAAATGTATGTTGCAACAAATCTTCATTGCCATTGTTCTTTTGTAGACCATTTTATTTCAATACAGTAGTTGGGATTTTGATGTAAACTATACCCTAAACGTCCTCTGCATCACTGGCAAAGGTCCCCTTAACATTAGATAAATCAACAAAAGAATGTCCTAACTGATTATCAGACCACTATCTTTCTGTGTTTAAACTGGATGCTGAAACTATTTAAATCACCATTTTGTTAAAACACATGTACCACTAACACATTGAAGCTAAATGTAAGCAGTGGGCTGCTAGCCCAAAATAAGAGTAGGTTTATTTGTCTTTATTGGATTTTTTAAGGCTGTGGAAAGTCAGATAACAATAAAATATGCATAAAGTGTATACAAATAATGCCAACAAGTTCTGTTTAGTTTCTAATCACAAAGATTTTGTAATGGGTAATGTTGGGATAGTTGAATCATTTCATTTGAATGCATTCATTTTAAAAATAGTTTCAGCATATAAAGCCTTAGTGCTGTGAAACACGTCAAATGAAAAATCCCCCCTAGTGAAAAAATTTTCCATACGAGATATTTCTAGAGGAGTGATGTACTGTAAATATTTACAGTAACATACCTTGTAACATAATGTTGCACAATGATATTTGATTTTATTGTTGACTTGATGTATTGGTAATATTTTTCTGTATAAAATTCTGATGATCTATGAATGTGCCCCCGAGAAAGTCTAACTCTTTTTTACTTTCTTGTTCCTGCCTTTGCTCGGACATTAAAGCCTGTTAGCTTTACCTTGGAACTGGAAAATAATTTGGTGTAGGGTCAATAAACAATATAGCATTCCTTAATTTTGTTACGCAATTAACTTGGTCGTTAATTTCAATGTAATGTCAATTCTTCATTTCCTGATTCATTTTACCCTTTTCTCTTTACTGAAAGCTATAAAGAACTGTGATCCCAACTGACCCTCTCTTTAATGTGTCTGTTATTTAAAAAACATCTAAAATTGTTTCTGACACATAAAGTAATGTCTTGCTTTTGATGGATATTTGAGGGGACAGATAATTATTTCCATGCAAACATTTAAGGGAGTATTGGGGAAATGTCAGTGGTGTAAAATACAGTAAAAGAGGTATTCAAAGGCAGTGCCGGCAAAAAAAAAAACAAAAAACAATTATTTCACATAGATAAAATCTTTACACATCACATTATTCTGAATATTAAAATAGATTCAGTTAAATGGTAATTGCGCTTTAGTTTGAAAATTCATTATTGCTTCCCTGTCCTCCTGACCTCTGCAGCTAAACAAGTTAGTTTCAAATTGTTCCCTAGATCTGCAGAAATCAGTGTCCAGTCTGTCTGGGGTACATGCAAAGTATTCTTGCTCCAGTGCAGTGTAGCTCCAAAGTACTGGAATGTCAAGCTACAGATGGTATTTGGCTAACTATCATGTGCCGCTCAGTACATGCATATAGCAATAATGGAGCTGTGTATTGCATGCCCTGAAAAGCACTGCACGCAGGAACTGAACTCTGGAAGCTGTAAAAAAAAAAGACAAAGGAGTAGTTATCTGTATTCCTTGTAATGCATTGTGTCCCTAGGGAGTTGGTCAGTTTTATGTGTTGTGTACTGTATAAAAATATAGCATACTACTGTAATAGCAACCAATAACTTATATTGAAATCTAATTATTCAGGTCTGTTGTCCTAAATCATGATGTTTAGCTATCACTCTATATAACTCTTTAACTATCACTATAACTACTTTTCCAGACATTAGCTAGCATAGCAATAGCTTGCACCTGCCAATATCTATGAATTTGGAAATTAAACATTTTAAACAATACAAATTTCATTGATCAGTGTTTGTAATTAAATAGCTTTTCCAGTTCAACACTCTGATTCCTACATACTTATTTTAAAATGTTCCTTTTTTTTCATTTTTGCCTAGATACGAATATAAGGACTGGAAGGCTAACTCCATCCCAGCAGCTTGGTGTGAAAATGGTTGTCAGGTATTTTTTATTGGTAGTTCTATATGTGATCCTGGTTTCCCTTTATATTCCCCACAACTTCACAATAATGAATTAATTTATCTCTTTTTATATCACTTTACAAAAAGAAAAAATACAAATCAGAATTGCAACTATTTTTATTCATAAATCATCAGTTTCACAGTTTTTTTTTTTTTTTTGCTACCTGATATTAAGAAATCTATTTTTCAACAGTTGTTTAAACTTTTATACAAACTGTTGGTACTACCGTCAATAATATAGTTATTATTTCTATTATTTTCATCAGGTACGGTAGCTATTTGAATCTCTTGGGCAACAGCAATGAGCAAGATCTTACTCATCTACTCCTTCAGTGTGAGAGTTTGCTTCAACAACAGCAAATAGATGTTACCTCTCCTCTGAGTATCCTTCTATATGAATGGCTTAACAAGTGTTATCATTTAGTGGACATCTAATACTATGGGAGAAATATAACTCTGCTGTGGTTACCCTAATCAGGGCCCATTTAAATGTCATGTGTGTATATTTGTGCTACATTATGAAATTTAGTTCTAAAAACATTATTAAACTGCAATAAGTATTTGAGGATCACTTTGATTATTGCAGGAAATATTCAGCTAGAAAAAGTTGCATCTGTGGCTGATCCTTTTAGGAAGCAATCACACTGCCGTTTTCGTTGCATTGCATTAGCATGTTATATCACGTATTTTAGTTTGTTTAAATCAGACAACCAAAAGCACAAAAATAGACAAAAACATTTCTGAGCACCACAGTGTATGATTACCCGTATTGTAGTGGGTTGCAGTGCATGCCTGTTGGAGTTGTCTTGCCCTAGTTCACTCACAAATATACATTTGTTACAATGTACAGTGATCACAAAGGTGTAATAAAAAAAGTGAATAAAGGTGATGCAGTATAGTCTCTGTCCTTGAGTAAATGTCCTGTTGGGCTTTTTCTGAGACCAGAAAGAATGCAGATGTTCCACTCATAGGTTTCTAGTTCCAGACGAGCTAAAACTCTAGGTGTAGGGTTGCATATTTCTAAATGCTTGGTTGGTTTTAACAATAGTGTAGTAGTGTTATGCCCTAGTACCCTGTGGTAAGCTAGCTTAGTTTCCTTAGAATGTCCAAGTGGTTAGTGATTGAGGTTCTTTTGACTGTCTGCATGTATTCCTAAAATAGTGTGGGAACACAATGTTTTGTCTTTATCATCGACTTTTAAGACCCGTCAGGCACTCATATATATTCATTTGTGTACAATTGTGCAAGTCTTTTATGCATATCATACAAAGATGCCCCACTCTCTTCCCTGGATTTGTACATCATTGTTTTACTATATATAAAAGTCATCTAAAGGAATAGATGCATTTCAGGGTGAATAGGTGCACTTCAATTTGAAGGGCAATAGAGCCCGTAAATGTGGAAGATGTTCAGCAGTGCAATCCCCAATAGTGAAAAGAGGCCATCTGATTGTTTAGTCTGCTAGAGTTTACCAAACTTTAAATTAATAAATTTGGGTGTACTGATCCTTTAAAAGTACTTATATGGTATGGTCAATACGGATGTTAATAGATTAATACTATCCTGACTAGTGTTGGTCGAATATCTCACTATTCGATTTGACAGCTTTTTGATCGAATAGGCCGATATTGTTTGGGTGATCGAACATCTAATTCGAACACTATTAAAGTCAATAGGGGGAAAATTTGGGTTATTTTTCGGGACTATGTAGAGCTTTTACAGCCTACAAATACATTTATTAAAAAGACATGTCAAGACTCCCACAGCTCTGCACAACACTGTACAAGGCAATAAAAAAATCAGGAAGGCTTTTTTATGTTGCTGGCAGGGCCATTTTATGGGGCGGTAGATTTTATATAGGCCTCCAAGTAGAGGCAGAGAGGGCCCCAAAGGGGGTTCCTCCGGTCCAAAAATTATCCCCCAGGTTTCACTGCTCAATTACAAGCCATACACAGGCTTCAGAGTAGAGGCAGAGGGCCCTGAGGGGGGTCTTTTGGTCAAAAAAATAGCCAGTTACACAGCTTTGTAACAAGTTATATAGGCCTCACAGTGGATAGAGGCAGGGGACCCCGAGGGGGTTCCTCCGGTCCAAAGATTAGCCAGTTACACAGCTCCGTTACAAGTGATATAAGCCTCAAAGTAGATAGGGGCAGAGGGCCCCAAGGGAAGTCCTCCATACAAAAATTAGCCAGTTACGCAGCTCCATTGCAAGGTATAGGCCTCAGAGACAGTGTAGAGGTAGGGGCCATGGGAGCGAGGAGGAGGAGATGCAGAAGGCTGTAAAAAAAAGTGCTCTTCCCGTCAAGGTGTCAGCAGGCCATGCACCAGTTGCCGACAAATCAGTGCACTCTCCAGAGGGGGTGTTGAAGTCATTGCCGATCCAAGCCTTATTCATTTTAATAAAAGTGAGTCGGTCAACATTTTCTGCAGAGAGGCGAATGCGCTTGTCACTCACTACGCCCCCAGCTGCACTGAACACTCTTTTCAGATAACACATTTGCGGCTGGGCAGGCAAGGATCTAAATGAGATGTTCTGCCAGCTCCGGCCACTGCTCAAGCTTGGATGTTAAGTAAAGCAGTGGGTCCTGGCTTTGCAGGTTGCAGATGTCCCATGTAGAGCTCAGGTATTCCTGCACCATGACTGAGTAGCCCTGCTGACTGTCATTGGCAACTGCTGCACGACTGGTGGCTTTCCTCTGCTCAAGAAACGCCTGCATAGTTTGGCTAGGATGACCTCTCCTGCTGCTGCCACCCATGCCGCCTAAGGTATTTGTTTGGCTTCCATGGCTGGTGTAACTGCCATAGGGTTCCTTGCTGGTGGCATACGGAAAGGCTGAGCACAAGTTCCTTACAAGCACTTCTTGGTAGTGCTGCATTTTAGGTCCCCTGTATTGGGGCAAGATGAGTTGTTCTATCTCAGGCTTTTAACGTGGATCAAGTAATGTAGCAATCCAATAGTCATCAGTGTTTGTTTTTATGTGCTGTATGCGCGGATCTTTGGCTATGCACTCGTGTCGTGCCCGAGCTCCACCATCATCTGTTCCAGCAGGCATATGATGGGGATAGTGTCACTGACACAGGCCTGATTCTTGCTGATCATCCTGGTCACCTCTTCCAACGGTGCAAATACAGTGCACAAGTCCTCATATTGCAGCCACTCTGCAGGGTTGAAGTAAGGTTATGTAGGTAAGCGTCTCAAACGAGCGGATTCTGCCACGTAATCCACCACCCCTTTCTGTTGTTCAGCGAGCTGCAGCGTGTAAAAGGTGGAATTCCAACGAGTGGCCACATCACAAATTAACCTGTGCACTGGCAGTTAGAGGTTTTGCTGTATATCCACCAATCTGGCACTGGCCTGTGTACGACCGGCGGAAATGGGCTGACAACTTTCTGGCCTTCAGCAACAGCAGCTGGAGGCCTGGGTACTTTGCAAGAAAGCGTTGTACTATGAGGTCCATGACGTGGGCCAGGCGAGGTACGTGTGTGAGCTTCCCAGAACGCAGGGCTGCCAGCAGATTGGCCCCGTTGTCACACACAACCTTGCTTGGCTGGAGTCCGTGCAGAGTTTGCCATATGTTCTCCTGCTCCCTCAGGACTGTGTGGCGACGTCTGACTTGTGCACTGAAATAGCAAACTGCAAGTTGTTGCTGGTGGATGGGAGGTGCTGGGTCTCCACGGCAATTGCATGGCAATGTGTACTGGGTGGAGATAGGTATGCAGGCCTTCCTGCAGCTGCATCTTCCTCTGCTGCCACCAAAGTTACCCAGTGAGCTGTGTAGGAAATATTTCTTCCCAGTCCGTGCTTGCTCCACCAACTGTCGGTTGTCAGGTGCACCTTGCCAGAGTGCTGCAGGGCCACAGACACATTTCTCTGCACATTTTTGTGCAAAATACTGCCATTTGGGCATTATGTACTGTGGGTTCGTGCAGAGGAATGCGTAACAGAAAACATTGGAGTCCACTAGCCGGTAAGAGAGGAGCTCAAACGCAATCAGCTGTGCAATTGCCGTATTGATAGCTTTGTTTTGGGGTCATTTGGGACATATTTCCTCTTGCGCTCCAGCATCTGGGGGATGGATGGTTGGATGCTGCTAATGCTAACCACAGAAATAATGGACGGTGGGGAATGGCAATGATGCCTGGTCTTGACTGCTAGCAATGCGACAAACACCAACTGCTCTGCGTTGGAGCTCCTCCTCACCATTGTGGTGATCCGCGGTTGTTGAGGCACACCCGTGGTGACAGCTGCCAACGATGGATGACTATGACTTGCCTGACTTGAAGGCTGACTCACTTGCAAGGGAAGCCAATGGAATAGAAACATGGTTGTGCTGTTGGGCTGTATGTTCTTATATCTGTTTGAGGACTGAAGGACATGAAACTTAGGATCACTGTGATTTATATTGAAAATTGAAAGAGATTACTCACTAATTAGCTAAACGGGATTTGAATATACCATTGCCCCCATATCCACCTCCTTCCTTGCAACACTTTTCAATAAGAGGGCTGCTGGAAGTACAAACATCAGACTTCTCCTCTCCTTCCTCCTGAAGAAGCAGATTTTTTCCACAAAAACGCGTCGAGAAGTAATTCAGAATTTAAACCCTTTGGGGGTATTCTGTAAGGTGAGGTCATTATATACACCCACGATTTTATTGTGTTTTATGTATTTGAAATGATGTTTGTTTTTAATGTCTATTTTTAATTTAAAAAATTGTTATTTTTGTAATATATTGATGGTACTGGCTCTAAAATTTGCGTTTAACATTGATATCTTTCATCGCATATCTTTTCCTATGACTGGTAGGTGAAGACTGCAGAGTGTTCTTCCTCCCTCTTTCCCTTTGAGGGCGCTCTGCAACCTCCTCCTCCTCCTCTTCCTTGCTATGATGATCTCCTTGTTCACACCATGTCAGATCAAGAACATCATCACCATCATCATCATCATTAAAAGAGACAGTATCCCTGTATGTGCAGACAGGAAGCAGCGGCCTTTTAGAGCCAGTTTGAAGTGACTCGTCTCGCTCAGAGTGTTGGGGTGAAAAGTAAGAGGTGGGAAAGCCTGTGAACTGACTCTCTTTTTCAGATGACTCAAACAACTGTGCGTCTTCACGGAATGCATTCTGCTCTGCCTCTCTACCCCCTTGGCGGGACTCCCCTATGTACTCCTGAACATTCTGCTCTACACGAGACTTTCCAGCGGAGGAGGAAGAAAGAGAAGGAAGAGGTATATCAGGGACTATAGTTTAGGATCCCCGTGAGTCCTGTTTTTGGTACTGGCAGGAAGAGGGGGTGCAATCACTTGACCCAGGTTGGGTCATGTACTCTACTACCTGTTGTTCAAGGCGCAGTAATAATGGGCACACACCACCACCAGCAGCGCTAAAATGTCCAAGGTATCGCTGGCTTCTTGTTCTCGGGTCTGCAGTTAAAAACCAACCTTTGCTTCACAAAGTGTAAATTATTACAGATTTTAAAACAGATTTTTTTTTACTTTGGGGCTGGGGGTTTACACAAAAAATGCAAGTGCGCTGTGTGTGTTGTATGTAGCACTTTCCTTCAGCAGCGACGCTTGTATTATGCAGCACAGTATACAAATGTGACGTTACTCACTGTTTCTGTCTGACTGTCTCTCTCTCGGTACAAGTGTGATGGTGTGCATGCTGTCTGGGTACCCTGGCTCTGGCTGCCTGTATGTAACACACTGACTGACATAAAGGACAGGAGCAATACAGTACAATATACAGCTATCTATCTGACTAACAGTGAAACACTCTACCTATCTGAGTAGAGTAGATTACAGGACTGAAGCAATACAGTACAATACAACTATCTATCTGACTAATAGTGAAACAGTCTATCTAACTGCAGCAATTTAATTTTACTTTAACACTGCCAGCAGCAGCACAGAGAGGTTGTGTCTGCTAGTAGATCTCTGTCACGAGTGGTAAATGCAGGCAAGCCCTGGCCTTATATACAGCCAATCGGCTGCCTGCCACCACAAAGATGGATGAGAGGATCCCTGCTTTTATTGGAGGGCCCTAGGAATTATGGGGGAGGTCCCTAGGCACTGTGGGAGCGCCAAATTCGCTACTGCTAACCACATGTTTTTTGGGTCGGGTCGGGTCTACCCAAATTTGAACGGCCATATTCGGGTCGAATATAAGGACGACCCGAACTCGAACACCAACACTAATCCTGACACCTTCTTAGTACAACATGAACCTTTCCTGTAGCAGTATATGTCTGCCTATCAGTATTTCTACTGGCTGCAAATGTTATTGCCTTAGGGTGAAACCATCTCAATGGTGAAAAACTAATAGGTGTACATAATACAATGTATGTAACGCAAATAACCATAATTAATAGGAGTTTCTGAATTTAAAGCAAAGTGAGAAAAGTTGGGACACCGGAAAAAAACATAATATATGAAATTGTAAAAGTAATGTAAGTAAAAGGTAAAGAAATAATTTTTAGCATATTTCAAATTTTCATTTTTTGATAGAACAGTATCTTAACAAATGTTGAATATTTGCCATCAGCGAAAATCTAAATTCTGTCAAAAACTTCCTTGACTGCTCTTGCACCCAGGGTGTTTGCAAGGAGGCTATTCTGGTCATGACTGGTTTGCATCTTCTGTGTTTCTGATAATGTCAGGAGACGGTGAAAAAACATTAACATTTCTGCAGAAATTTTCCAGTCTCCTAGTTTCAGCGTATCTCTGGCTGCCACGGCTTCACATTTCTGTAAGTAATCTTGTAAACACTAGCAAGAAAAATCTAAAATTCATTGTGTTCGTTAAAAAGGAAATTACAGTTTTAAAAGCGCTTCTGCTCGACTGCTTTGACTGTATTTATTATGATAGCTGGTGTATTCATATATGCTAAGGGAAAAAAACTGAAACTCGGTGACTGTTACCATTAGCCAGGATGTTGTGGTTGTTTGCTGAGGTTTAACACGGTTTGTAATTCTATTGTTAGGCTACGTACACACGTGCAATGGTTATCGTTGGAAACAAACAATTAACAACCCATTAGCCGATAATCGTTAAAAAAAGTACACAAAGACTGGTCAATGACGACGAATGAGGAATGTCGCTGTAAATGAACAACCATCCCGGCGGATCTAATTGGACGACAATCGTTCGCTATCTATTGTGTGTACGGTTGTTCAGTGATCATGGATTGTTCTGTGATACACTTTCTCCTGTATCACTTCCTCCATCGTTCAAACGATCGTATCTAGTGTGTGTACAATATTAGTTGATTATATTTAAATGATCGTATCGTTTCAGCATGTACAGAATTATGCACTTTACAATCTTTCAAAATAATCGTGAATAATCATTGATCAGTCATTAACCTCCCAACCGTTAAGCCCGTACTTTTCCGTGCAAAAAAAAGTTGCAATTATCGTTAACCCCGTACTTTTCTCACTATATTAAAATCTCACTTACCTGGTCCCGCTGTGCTCATCCAGCGTCGGGTCCGTGTTCCAGCGTCGTCCTCCAGCGTCGATCTCCCTCTCCAGCGTCGGGTGCCGTCTCCTATACCAGCGGGACCGGTAAGATGCCGGCCGGCTTCTTACCTGGTCCCGTTGATCGTCCCGCATCGTTCTCCTTCCAGCGCCGGGTGCTCTCTGAAACAAGAAGCCTTGTGCGTGCGTGCGTGATGACGTCGGCGCGTGTGCGGGAAATTCAAATTGAAACTCATTCATTCATTTTGTATTGGATTGGATACAGGAGTTTGTATTCAATCCAATACAAAATGAATGAATGAGTTTCAATTAAAAATTAATACAAAGTATGTATTTTGTATTGGATTGGATACAGGAATTTGTATTCAATCCAATACATAATTAGTGTTTGAATTTTGTTCTCATTTTGTATTGGATTGAGTCCTGTATCCAATCCAATACAAAATAATAGAAAATATATTTATGTGGTTTTGTCTATAGGTATGTGACGGACACTAGGGAGGTGTTTTAGAAAAATATATTACTATACATTATACCGAATTATCGCATTTTCAGTATTGGATTGAATACAAACTCCTGTATCCAATCCAATACAAAATAATAGAAAATATATTTATGTGGTTTTGTCTATAGGTATGTGACGTTGGACACTAGGGAGGTGTTTTAGAAAAATATATTACTATACAGTATACCGAATTATCGCATTTTCAGTATTTTTCATTTATTTATGTATTCTTGTTTAAGCTGAATTTTGTGTTTTTCCTTTAATTTTATTAAAAGTATTTTTTTACATGATTTGTGCTTCAAACATTTTTTATATTCATTATATCTACTAGACCCCTATTCGGACATATTTCTGTAAGTTACAGGTCTACAATTTAAAAAAAAAAAATTCATGAAAACCTGTAACGCTTTTGGTACAGAAATCTAGACATCAGTGTAACGCCCAGGTGGTTAATCATTCACTTTCTAACGACAAATATTGCATGTGTGTACCTAGCCTAATAGTTTTGAGTGTTTTCAAGTTTATAACTGATTTTTTTATCATGTTTTTTTTAAATTACTTTACAAGTACTTAATGCAGATTATCTATAAATTGGATGACATTCTAGGAAAGTAGCCACAGTTACATCTACCTTGTATATGGTTTGAGAGTATTTGAATTTGTAACCATATTAAAGATTGTATATAATGAGATATATATATATATATATATATATATATATATATTTCACATTTACCTGACTAAAAAGAAATAAAAAAAAAAGTTTACATTTTTTTTTAAATATCTACTGCTGTATGCTACCTTTAGAACAAACCTTTAGGCTAGGGTCAGACCCAAAGTAGGAATAGACATTCCTGTGTTGCTCCAGCGGGCTTGCACTTTGCTTGAACCAGTGATTGCATATTTGACAGCAGTTCCACACTCCTCATTGCCAGTCCCATTCATTCTCTGAGCTTCTGCAAGTGAGATACTGGGCCTGATTTTTGAAAGCTCTCCATGTCTGGGGAGGATACACTTTCAAAAGTGAAGCTGGGTGTTCCAGCAAACCTGGAATGGATCTGGTCCAGGACTGAAAACATTTGCTAAAAAATAGCAAATGACTTTTAGGAAATCCATTCCAGGTTTGCTGGATCACCCAGCTTCACCAATAAAAGTGTATTCTCTCCAGTCTTGGAGAGCTTTATTATTCGGGCCAACTATTCTCTCCAGTCTTGGAGAGAAATTCTCTCCAGTCTTGGAGAGAATCCAGTCATTCACCTGAGGAAGCAGTTTCCTGACATGAAGATGTGCTAATCGTACCATAACCTCACTGGAAGTCTGAACGTAGCCTTATTGGTATGGTTTACTTGATAATAAGCTTCACAAGTAGTTTATACTTTCCTTTCACAAGTTCCCCCAACAGACCAGAGAACTTCCATCTGGGGTGCAGGGAAGGTTCTTAGCTCTGTAAAATCTCCAACAGAGTGATGGAGCTTAAAAAGTGCTTTCTTAGAGCTATAACAGACAAATTGTGTGGCTGGGGAGTTCAGAAAAGGTCAGTATTAGTGGCAGGGAAGGTGAGCTAGAAAGAGAACCTTATACTCTGAACTGACTGGTTCACTTCAAGCACTAAACTTTAGAAATCCATAAACATCCATGTTCCAGTTTCCACTGTTTGCAGCCTTGCATATTCAAGTATGTCTCCTATATTCAAGTAGTCTCCTTCCTTTGGAAGATAAAGAAACATGAATCTAACAGTGCTAACGGAAAAAATGATTTAACATGGCTCTTTCAATCAAGGATTCTGATCATGTATCCATGTATCTGTTACAGAAACACCTGCCAGCTGAAATAGCACAAGCTGGAATCCACCCGATATATTTTTGCAGCGCTCATTACATTGAGATGTTGATGAAGGCAGAAGTGCCACTTGTCTTTTCAGCGTTCCGCATGTCTGGTTTCACTCCCTCCCAGGTAATATTAGACATGTTCAACTTCTCTCTGATTATTATTGTATTGTGTTAAACATGGTTTGTATTGCCTTGATTAAGGCTTTCTGTAAAGCAAAACTACGTTAAGTAATATCCAGAAATGTTAAAGTCATTGCTCTGAATAATTACTTTCTGACTTCTGACTGCATACATATTAATTAAAAGAACCTCACTTTTTTTCCCTCCTAAAATTAGTGATACTCTCTTTCACAACCTCAATTAGTATT
Organism: Pyxicephalus adspersus; assembly: GCF_032062135.1. Taxonomy (NCBI): domain Eukaryota; kingdom Metazoa; phylum Chordata; class Amphibia; order Anura; family Pyxicephalidae; genus Pyxicephalus; species Pyxicephalus adspersus. The sequence continues at coordinate 83,959,239 of NC_092861.1, read as the reverse complement.
CCACAATACAGCTCTTTTTTGCATTGGTAAATATCCATTGCATGATAATGTCCTGGGTCACTGACAGTAACCGGTAAAGTTTATCTCTTGAATACAGCTAAAATCTGTCAAGTTTTTAGCACGAGCATGATTGATTTTATTTTGTTTAATAAAAGGTAAGGAACAGTGACCAGGACAGTCTAAAGCTACCTAATAAAATATATTTTTTTTCCTCAAATACATACGTTGGATTATGTAGGTGTGTATAAATCTGAACTTTAGGCAGATTTTAAAGACAGAGATAAATTCAGCTCTCCTTTTATTAATAGAACATTCACTTTTACAGTATTATTACTACACTATTTTCTCATGTAAGCAGGGTAAGTATCTGAATTTGATCTAGAATCTAGTATCTAAAAAAGCAAAGCTCAAACTGGGAAAGGGAGAAGCAAAACAAGGAGTCAATCAGTTGTGCGGCAATGCTCATGTGCTAACATGAAATAGGTAAATAGGAGAGCAGAGTGACAGAGGGTTGAGCTCATTGGTCTGCTTCAATTAGAACAAAGAGCTGTCCCTGGAAAGAATAGTAAAAAGATAATTGGGGATGAGGTTTCCTAGGAAATGTTTCTCTTACCCATAATATTCTAATAAGTAATAGTAAAAAGAAGTATTTGGACAATTCTCTAAACATGGGTAATATGCTTTTAGCTACTTTAGGGGTCAGTAGGAATTGGCATTTACAAAAGGGCTTTCAAATATTATTTTTCAATATTATGATTTTTTGACTAGGCTCTTTGGGGAGTTCTTACCAATAAGCACTTTACCTCATGAACACTAGGTGAATCATAATGCACTTTTTATGCCATGGGCCATGGGCCTTTGATGTTATGAATACACTTTAATTGTAGATAGTGCTTTTTGTACTTCATTCTATTATCCTGTTTGTTTATTGGTATTTGGGTTTAGTTTTTTGCATAATGAGTACTTTATATTTATATGTTAATATATGTTAATATTTCCTAATGGAAACCTAGCATGATAAAAATGTGTAGGTTGAGATCGCTGACCTTTTTTTTGAAAATGTTCTTTATGTAAATAGCAAATACATTAGTGCAGTAGTACAATGGTAGCTTACCAACCACATAAGAATATGTTGGGTTCCAAGGTGTCTTTGGATGCCAGCTGTCTAAATGAAATACAGAGGTTCTCCCTCTGTAGAGCAAGTTCAATTACACAATATTAATCCTTGCTAGGCTGCCTTGTGCAAAATAATTACTGCTTGCTTGTCAGCAAAAGTATAAAAACCAACATATGTGTGAACCATGGCAAAAACGCCAAAAATAAAATTATTGACAATGGAGCAATAATTAAAACTGGTTCCCAACATCACTATTGTTTCCTGCAATCTCCAAAGAATAAAAAACTCTGAGCAAAGCTTGTCATGCTACCAGTATGAGGCTGTACAATTCCTAACTAATATTTTCCTAATCTTCACTAAATCTGGATTAATCGAGACCTTTTTCTGATTTCTTTTATACATAAATACACTTGTGTAGGTAGCTACCATTTTCAGCAGTGATCTCCCACTGTTAAATTTGTCACCATCATGGACGTGCTGAGAGCCGCTATTGAAAATGTATTAATATACAACTTCAATTAACTTTGAATGTAGTTGAAATATGTGAATTACATGCTGAGGAAATTAAAAGAGCCATTTCAGTTGCATTTCAATTCCAGCCTCCTTTAATGTGAACTAAATATATTCAAGCAGCAGCTTCAGTTTCGAAAATAACAGTAGCCCTTGTATTCAGATAATCAAATATGTGAATAAGAAATGTTCATGCTGTATTTTCCACACAGTTGACAGAGGGAGGTATATGTACATACCAAGAAGCAGGGGTTTCTGATATTTTTTGTACTAACTCTCCTGCCAGCACATGCTTTTAGAATTGTGTAATGTTCTTAGGCATAAGAAAGGCATCAATTTATTCAGCGTCATTTGGGAGATCACAGAAAAAGCAATGTGTGTGGCAATTGTATTTTTAGAGCTTTAGGTTTCCTTATGTTTTTTCTCTAGTAACCTTAGTCAGCTGGTTATAGCTTTGAACATGGCATTTTAGTATACTATTTTTTTGCCAAACCCTGGTTCTTTTTTTTTTTTTTTTTTTTTTTTTTTTTTTTCTATAAAAGTGGTCAAAATTTTTTTAAATTTTAATCTATTAAGGGCATTAGATGGTGGCCACTGTCGCAAAACCTTTAGTCATATCAAGCCCCTGCCATCTCTGTCTATATGTTAGTATAATATAGCTAGGGTTGGCATGCATATACTAACCTTGCGTACAAAAGTTTTTTTTTAAAGCCACAACCCCCATGTACAGTTTGTTATCTTGTCTCCATAAAAGGTACCCATACACAAATAATTAGATGGTTACATTTCACAACTATTTCTGATGAAATCATGTGCCCATAACCTTTGTGTATCAAGGTACAGGTTTTGTGACCTGGTCATTTCTTGCTGTTCAAACATTAGACATGTAAGAAGTAGTGTATGGCTAAGGTTCTCTAATCCAGTGTTTTTCAACCTCTTCTGAGCCACCGCATATTTTTTACATTAAAAAAAATCCAAACTAATGTTATCCAAGTGCCAAAGGCAGCGGCCTACTATGAACCCTTTCCAAACTAAACCTGTTTTTGATAGAGAAAAAAATAGTATTGCCTGGAATTCCACTTGAAAAAAAAACACACTGAATTGAAAATGTATGAATTAACAAATAAAACTTTCTGTTCTGTGGTATAGGTTGAGGCCTCCTTTTATGCCAGGTTCTATTATTACAGTAGCATTATAGGTCAAAGCTTTTAAAGACAGGTAGTCTTTTTTTTTTAAGGAAGCTGGAAAGAATCATTCAATATTTGGCAGAGCTTTAAGGTGCTATATTGGTAATTATACACATGCCTAGGGCTGCAGTGTCGAGAGCCTAGCATATAAATGGATATAGATTTTCTTAATAATAATAATAATAATAATAATAATAATAATAATACTTGGTATTTTCCTGCTATTTAGTTTGTGTGCATTTGTAGTGCCCAGCAGAGAGCTAAGTATATTTTGCTGAATTTACCTGGAACAATATTGCCTGTAAATGTAAAAATCAATTTGACAATTCTTTTTTTTTTTTTTTTTTTTTTTTAATTGCATTCAAAATATTTTGGGTGTCCCAGTTGTTTCCCTGCCAGATTGTGGTTTCATCCAGCCACCAGTAACACAGGGGCCAGTGGATTGCACAACAGCTCACTATAAAGAAGGAGGGGGGAATATCTGACATATCCAGAAGTATGTCACATGAGAAGATTTTACTGAAGGCATTGTGCTGCAGAAGAGCAAAGATAGAAGGCAGATAAATATAGACAAATTTTTGTTTAATTATGTTGCTTATTAAGAAAACAATATAGGTGCTTTAAAGTGGACCTTACGTGAAATTTGACAGCTCCCTTTACTCATACCCGTTTATACCTAAATGCCCTATACACTAAAACTTTAAAAAAGAATACCTCAGCATGGCTTCCGACTCTTCGTGCTGGTAGATTTCTATAGCATTTATATGTTTCTTTCTTGCTCTTACTTTATTTATTCCGTATCTGTGCTTTTTCTGCTTCTGCTGATTCTTTATTGTTCTTTGCATCAAACATCAAATTCAAGGTGGTTGGTCTGGCATGAGGGAGTAAAACCTTGCTCTTCTTCCATGATGACTGCCTCTACTTAGAAACCTGGTGTCACACTTACCTCTTCCTCTCTAAAGCGCATCTCTCTCCTGCACGTGTGGGCAGTTCTGACCCTGGGCGCGCCTGCTCTTTTTATCAGTTTTGCCCATCCCGCTGGCCAATCAGGAAATAGTTTCTTAATCATCGCTGGCTTTTTAGCTAGCTCAGACGCAGCACTCAGCATTCCTGCAACATGTCTCCACTGGTGCCGAGCCCCCCAGCATCTAAGCTAGTTCCTGTAACCTATTGGTTAATTCAATGTTTCCCCTGTCTTCTCCTGTGTTAACTAACCCCTTGTTGCCCAGTCTGTTTCCCAGCCAATTCCCTTGTGCTGTTCCAGTCTTTCTCTCTCTTTCTTTGGTTATTCTTGTGTCACATGTGCCTCCTGTTGCTTCCAGTGTCTACTGTGTTCCCTGTGTCTATTTCCTGGATCCCTGGTATTTGACCCCTGGCTTGTGACCTGACCTCTCTTGCTTGCTGCCTGCCTTGACCCAGCCTTCCTTGACAATTCTTCTGCTTAGTGATTACCAGTATCTTAGTGGCACCGTGTATCTTCCTGCCGACCCTGGTTTGCCACAACCTGTCAGTAACCAGCAGTGCAACATCCTAACTACTTAGAGGCTCTGGAGAAGACCTGGTTTATGCTTAGACTCTGCGACTTGGCCCTTCTCAGGGCTCACACCTTTTCTGTGCAAGCTGTAGCGCCCCCTAGTGGCACTGTCTGTCCAAGCATGACACACAGCATGGACGGAACAAGGATAAGTCAGTCCTGGGGAGAAAGGTCAGCTGTAGGGAGCCTATTGGCAATCTTAGTGACTTGTCCTTTATTCCTTCTCTTGACTTTTTCCAGGCATGACCTGTAAGGTGTAGACCTTTTATGTATGGTAAATAATAAATGTTGCCATTATTCTGTACCTTCCTGTAGATCTATTTCTTTGGTACAAATAATTTTTGTCCATAGTTTGCCATTTATCTTTTTTTTGTTTTTTATGCATCACTATAAACTGAACCTACTGTGATCGTTTTTGGAATGTTTAGCAATTTTACAGAACTAAAGTAAAATTAAAACAACTAAAATTCAGTTTCCTGATGTTTTCATCTGTTTGACTGCTCTCTGAACAGCTGTGTATGGTTGCTTGCATCCAATTACATTCCAAATTCAAGCTATGCTGCATATTTGGACATTTTTCTTTATTATAGTGTGCTTAAGCCATGATCTTATTTCAAAAAGCTTCATAGAGCATTGTAAGCCTCAAGGCACCAAGTATCTGGTGGTAGGGTTGTGTCCTATTGATAGTGGAGTCTGTATGTAATGTGTGCTGTAGTTCAATAGGATGTAAAGGTGAATGTGGCCATGGACATTAAATTTGTTATAAAAGGATACTGGAATGCATTCTGGCTGATTTCAACCTGTAATAGGAGAATGCATACTATGTAATAAATAGAGAATCACAAGAAATTACTTCCTTGAATAAAATCCTTTTTTATGTTTTGGGTGGAGTGGGAAACAGTTAAACCCTTTGTCAGGTATCTATTGATGTCTGCTTTCCCATGGGAAAGATTTATCCTTCAGTTTTTCCTGAAAACAAAGGGTGAAAGGAAAAAAATTTTCCAGTGGTCACAAACAGAAAAATTAACTATTAGGTGTTTTTAACCTTCTCAATTCCAAACCAAAAATGGCTACATCTACATTTTAATTGTGTACTGTACACATTAGATTGCTTACATAGAACATATACTTACACCCCAGGATGGATCTGCCTCTAAATCTATGTATTGCCTTGTATATAGCATCACAAGAAAATATACTGGTGCCAAATATTACAGAATAATAGTACGCACTGGTGATTCCCTACAGAAGAGTATTCATGATAAAATATATTTTTTCATTAAGGAGATTTATACATTATAGTAAAAAGAAGAAACTGCTTTTTTGAACTTTTTGTTTGTCACAGTTAGTAAATAAAGTATGTTTACTTTAAATTCATAATCACATACAAAGGAAATTTTTCAAAAGTAGATTTTGTTTTTTTGATCTAAAAAAACAATCTTTTTTACCTTATTTTTAACTTTATTTTCAGACTTCCTGTCCTGTATCTAAGGACTACTGAACACAGCAGTTCACAAAGGTGATATCACTGCTTGAGATAACCCAGGGCACAAGAAATTGTAGGATCACTGGATTGTTGTAATAATACCCATTTTATTTTTCACTTCATATATTATTTTTTATATCAAACAGATAAAAAAAACACTGTCAGTGACATAAAAGGAGCAAGTAAAAGAAGTAAGGTTTACATACACTTATTCATGAACATTCACTTTGCAGCTGAACAGCCTGCTGTTACAGGTTGCCCCTTTGAAGTTGACATGGCATTACTTGAAGCGTGAAATCTAAATCGCTCCTGTCTTCACCGGAGCAACCAGCAAGGAGTGATGGGCAAGCAACCCTAGTGGCAATCAGACTACTTTGCTGCAAGGTGGTCACCAGGTCATGGGGCCCATGCCAGGGGTGACAGGAATCAGATGGCATCAATTTAGGAATGGCTAATCAGACAAGAACACAGCACGTTAAGTCAGAGTAGTTAAACCGGATGTGGTCAGGACAGGTGGCAATTACAGGGAAAGCCGAAGTCAAGGTCAAAATCCATAATAACAGAACTGAGAGTATCCTGAGAGCAGGACTGAGAGCAGAATAGTGGACAGCATGCTGTGGATCCAGCAACCAGGCTGGAATCAGAAAGGTTTAAATGTCCAGGAGCTAATCTACTAATTGGCTGTAGGAAATACTCACTAATCCTGTTGCTGCGCACAGTGTGCAGGGGAAGCAGAGAATGACAGAATGAGTATGACTAGAGGGATGCTGCAAGTATGGTAAACACAGATAACACTTATATTCTTTTAGTAAGTCAGCCTTCCCCCCATGTGCTATCCCCTATAGTAAAAAAAAAAAAATATTGTGCTATATTTTATTATCTAACCAAGTTATTGTTTTACTCCAGCGACTGCTACCTTGCTGAAGTTTATAAAGCCACTTAATTGCTAAGTAATAAACAACATTTCAAAAGCATGCTTTAATGTCTCACTACAAGTGTTTGCTGTTATGGGTACATAGTAAATAACAATTTTATAGCTGTTTAAAGTATCTAAGTAGCTGCAATACACAGTGATGTATCCATTATCACATTATGTCTCATACAAACACACTTTTTTTTTAGTACTTGGTTTGCTTTCAGCTTCTCCATACTAGAGACTATAGTATAAGAATAATAATAATGCAGAAAATGAAAACTTCAGGACTGAAAAAGCAATTTGTATGAAACCATATGCCGTATGTAAAGTGTACTTGTTATTTTTTTAGGATTTAAGATGCTACTTTAATTAGGATGGCTTTAATATACTTTGGGATTGTTCCTAAGCTCCTATTGTTGCCATGGTAGCTTTCAGACAGGATAGGGACAGAGCTTAATCAAGAATCAGACATGGCTTAAGGATTTTTACTAAACAATATTTTTGTCTAAATTGGCTACCTAAAAAAGCCCACATTATCATTTTAAAAATTGATTTTCATCATTGATCTCATGCATGATTCTGTAATGTTGGTGGGAGAAGGGTTTCTTTAAGAGAACCTGTTCCTTTGACAGGCACATATTTTAGTTTTCTATATAATGGGGAAAGATACAAACCTTTTTTTGTATTGCTATGTCTTTGTCATGTAGATATGTTCTTTCTTCCTGTCCTAGGACCCCTGGCTTTCTGTTGCTATTCAATCAAATTAAAGAGATATTCCTTTCACTTAAAAAAAAGTCCTGTACTAGTTATTTGAGTTGATGAAAGGGCATTTTTCATGAAGTTCCACTTTAAAGTTTATGTAGGCTAAACCTGTTTATTTATGTTTTACATTTTGTATATGATAGAGCATGGTTAAACCCCCTGAAAATGTTTTTTTAAAGGGGGTGACCTGTAGAAGGTTAGAGGAAAATTCTACGAAGTTAAGGGAATTTCCCTCTTATTTGTCACTTGAGTAGTTCACCCCATCTTACAAATTGCTTTACAGAGTAGAAGTTTAAAAACACTTATTTACCTACCATCATCAATGTATAATGGCTCTAACATATGTCATTTTTTGGATCTTTTTGGTATGTGGGACAAAACCCACACAAGCACAAAGAGAACATACAAACTTCATTGAGATAGTTTCCTGGCTGAGATTAAAACCTGGAACTGTGTGAATACTGCATGACAAGGCTGCCAACCATTTGCCACAAAAACATAACTATATATACCGCAAGTTAGTTTTTGTTAGACTATCCATGAAGTGGATTGGAAGAAGTGAGGGGAACTATCTCTCAACAATTGGCACCGGAAGAGAACAGAAATGTAATTTGTTGAATGGTGAAGAGTTACAGATTTTATTGCTGTGTGTCAACAAAACTAAAACATTGCCCTAGTTGACAAAAGACTTTACCATTATTTGTACTTTAAAAATGCGAACATTTTTTGCAATTTAGTGTTTTGTTTTTGGTTTTCAGATCTGTCAGCACTGGCTAAGCCAGTGTTTCTGGAATCACCTGGATTGGATTGAGATTTGTCACTACTTTGGTGTGTGCATCCTTTTAGGAGTGGATTATCAGGTATACCTGTGCATAGCAATATTCAGACACCTGCAGCAAGAAATCCTACAACACACACAAACCCAGGACCTGCAGGTCTTCCTAAAGGTACGTGTATAAAAAAACAAATAAATCTACATCAACAACTACAAAAAATGACTAAAACAAAAATGTTTATTGTGTTCATTTATATTACATGTATCTGTAGGAACAAATTAAAAAAAGATTGCATGTTTGCCTGTTCAAATACATTGAAAAAGTCTTGGGCATATTTTTTTTTTGCTGCACTGTATACATACACTCAAACTTTTAAAATTACTGTAAGATTTAAAGCTATTTCTTTTATTTGGTATTTGCTGTTGTAGAGAGCTCATGTGCCTACTTCAGTTAGCTTCATGTATACAAACCGAGGAAATTGAAAATGGTTCCTGAGCTCTTGGGAACCTATCAGATTCCAACTGTCGCTTTTCCAGGGTGGGTCAGAAATAGAAGCTGACACCAGATTACTAACTGTGGACAAAAAACAACAAGCCTGATCATTCTTTCCCTAGACTTTTAAAAATTAGCCCAACTGTGTGTAGGATTTTCTACCCTTGGCATTTTTGTTTCAGTCATATTGTATTTTCTATATTTTTTCAGTATTAAGAGTATTTATGATAGTAGTCATATGACATCTAGTAAAATGGTACGGGTGTATATATATGTGTGTCTGTTTAATTTCCAACTTATTTAGTTCCAACTTTTGGAATATTGTTATTATTGAAAAGCAGTCATTGAGCTCAAATTAGGCCTTTATGCACAGGATCATTTTTATTATGTTTTGTTGTCCAATAATGAAATAAATAAATTTGAAAATTATAAGAACTGAAGCAAATACACAATCAATTTTGGGCTCCTTGATAAGACATAGACAAGTCTGATATGTTGGTAAATATTGATTAAAAGTATACAAGTCATATTGTGGGTCTGATTTATTAAAGATAGGCCATCATGAGTTACCTTGGGGGTTCCAGCAAACCTGGAAAAGATTTCCTAAATTCATTTGCAATTTTTTAGCTAATGTTTTGAATCCTAGGCCAAATCCAGAGTAATCCATAATATCTATCTATCTTCTTCAGTCTTAGAGAGCTTTATTAGATCAGGCCCTATGTGTACAAACAATTAAGAAAAACCCACTTGGGAGCTTTCATCGAAGAATATAGACATGTGTACTTGGGCATGATAGGAGCATCTTGGGAAAATTATGTCAAGGCAATAGGAAGCTTTCTCTACAATGATCACTAGCTGCTACTGTTTTATATATTTTTGTCAGTTCACCAGATGAAAGGCTGAATGGAAATCAATGTGTGTGAAATGGTGTGTTTACACCATTTTGCACTTATACATTATTTAACACAAATTCAGTTTAAAAAAAAAATAAAAAAGCATCCTTGAGGCAAGGTTTAATTAAAGCTAACCATAGACAATCACCTATTCTCCAGCCTGTTCCCTCCATTGTTTTATAATCCCAAGAAGCTTTAGCCATCTTGATTGGCCATGATGTATACAACAGAAAAGATGGCTACAGACACGTAGCAGAAGATACAAATTTGTCATTGATAAAAGCCTGCCCATTTTCTCATGTAAAATCTATATGTTGAATTTCAGTCAAAAGACTGTGCCCACCAGACTTGTGAGTGATCCATATTATGAAATATTGTACCATAATCGGTAATGATTTTACCTATTAAAAAAGTTGTACATCTGAAAAATATTCACATGACAGTGTTAGATAATATTGATCTGGTGCTCCCTGGTAAAGGATATGCATACGTGCATTGCATAGATTGTTATATTTTGAGACAAAAACAGATACGCAAGATGATTGCTCATCTGATGAAAAATTGCTAAAAAAAGTTAGGTTTCACAAATACATTTTTCTAAAGAGATTTGTCTACGAAAAATCTTCCATATTAACCAACTTTTGGCTTGGATATATAATACCAAAAAATGTGTTATTTTTTTTGCATCTTTATCATTGTGATTAGTGTTTGATGTTTGCTCTTTGTAGGGTGTTTTTAAAAACAGCCTGATATTGTTGCGTTTGATGGCAATCAATGGGAGCCTAATGTTGCTGTCTATGGTGGCAATTGATAAAGGGTCACATGTCCTATTCAACTGACAACTTTGCTTTTATATGTTCTCCATCTTCTGTATATTTATTGTTAATGGTATAGGAAAATAGATACATAAATACTTCAGTAGAACATGTTTATTCTGTGATTCACACCTAACAACACCAGTTATTAATGTTAACAACAATAATCTGATGATGGTCTGATAAGTTATTTTTTAGTTACTATAGTTATATCCAGGTATTTTGAATATTACCTAATTATGGAAATTACTGCTCTGTAATTTGTAGTGCATGAAGTCACATTTTATAGATTTTCTTTTTTTCTCTAATTTAATTAAACAACTCTTAGCTCCATCGTACTAAGGAATATAATTGAAATCTGGACTATAATATAACAAGATCTTAGAATCTTTCCTAACCAGCTCTATCATTTTCCCCAACCAATGTGCTCTCATGTGTGGTATAATAATCTCTCTTTAATTATTCTGCTTTCATCTAGGGAATTCTTTGCCAGTTACATTAGCCATAAAGACTTATTATAATTGGGTGATGTTTTCCAAATTACTGCTGCCTTATTTTCAACTATGCTGCCTGTCTGTATGCTTTACATAAATAATTATGGCCGCAAGTAGTCAAAGTTACTTTTGTAAAGAATATTCTAAAACAGTATATAAATAATCCACCCTGAAAACATATGTACAGTAAATGCAAAGATAGCTTTAAATTTCAATCTCTAGGGAGTAGGATGAATGATTGTTTTTATTCAGCCTGATATCACTTGGCTTTTAAGGCTTTCATTTATCTACCTCCTATGTGTCTCTGAATAGCTAATTATGTCTTTTCTGTCATATTTTATTTTTTTTTCAGTTCTTTTATATGAGCTTGTTATACAGCCAAGTGTGCTTCCCTATAACAGCCAATCAGGTTTCATCTCTCAAATATTACAGAGAATGTGCTGTATAAAATTTTAATATACTTGTTCATGATGGTACTTTTTGCATCCCAACGGTAAATAAGCATAACTGGTCACCACCTAGGCTGTCTCTTTGCTATTGTGCACCCAGTCTCTTGCTGCACGGGGTGATAAAACTCAGACGTGATGAAAACAGAGACAGTGAACACAGAAAAATAGATGTTATGGCAAGTATTTTTTATAGATGTCATTGGACCAAAAGGGCTATTCTAATATAGATCATATAGATGTACCAATGACTCCCCTACTTTGTATAGATGTCTTCTGAATTACAGTTTATCCCCAGGACAGTAAGTTAAGAGAAATCTCCACAGTTGGACACAGACAAAAAAAAACTAAAGAGGTTTTACCTTTCACTACCCTACACAAGAAGTTTAGGTTGTACATACTATCTAGGTGCTTCAAACATAATCAGTTCATGTATTAGGTCATTAATGTTATAAATATAACTTGCTTACTAATTAGCAAGGAAAGCCACATTCAATCCTAATATTAGCACTAAAATAAAATTTTATGTCAAAAATCTAAATGCTTCTAAAATTGCGGGGCTGTGGTATTTATATTCATTCTTTTCTGAAAAGTTGAACTTGATATTTATAAAACATCAGTTTAAGATGTACATCATTTCATAGATTTGTCTGAATATCTGTTAAAGCTGGATTTTAAACTCGTACTTGCAGCCAATCCATGGATTCAGAGTCAGAAAGGTGGGGAGGTAGAAGTCTTTGATGTAAAGCCAAAAGCTGTGTGTTCTGTACGAAATCAATCCTTTTTCAATCCATGAGATGTTTTCAGGCAAATACCTTCTTACATCTCTTTCTAAAGGCATAAAAAGAACACAACTACTGTGAACTTTTCCCCCCTAATACTCTAATTTTAATACTTTTTATATCTTCAAACTAGATGTTCTAGATTTCTTTACATACTTGTAACCATCAGTTATACAATTATGATGTTGACTGAACATACTTTAAAGGGAATATATAATCTTTCCATATATATATATATATATATATATATATATATATATATATATGCGCAGAGCAATGAGAAAAATTAAGTACACCTTCTTTCAATTCAATATGTGGCGCATCGGAATAATACGCTTTTGTGCATGACAAAAAAAAATATCTGGTCCTTAAAAGGTCTTAAAATTGGGTAAACTGAGCCTCAGATAAACAACACATTAATATTATTCCATGTAATAATTTGACAAGGGTTAAGCAATGTGTGAAAATTTAGGTACACAACCAAGGAGGAAAGACATCAGCAGTGATCTTGGGGAAGTAATTGTTGCTGCCCACCAATCTAGGAATGTTAATCCAAACAATTTGAAGTCCATCATTCTACAGTGAAAAAGGTATTCACAAGGGGAAAGACAACTGCCAGTCTTCCCAGGAGTGGACATCCCAGCAAATTCACCCTACGGTAGAACTGGGCAAGGCTCAGATGAAGATGACAGTGGGAGATCAGGTGACATAGGCAAAAGTTGAAAGAAGATGTCGTTTCCTCTTCACTGCAACAAGAAAGGTTTCCAGCATGATTCGAGACCCAATCCAAGAAACCGCCAGAGGGATCAAAAATTTGCGAAGGTAAAAGTGTGTTTTTTTTCCGCTTTAATATGCTAAATGAAGCCTGTAGGGTCTGATGTGTAGCTCTTTTTTTTTTTTTTTTCAATTCATCTGAGCCTTACCCAGTTCTTCTTAGGTTGAATTTGCTGGGATGTTCACTCCTCTGAAGACTGGCAATAGTCTTTTCCTTTGTGAATACCCTTTTTCACTGTAGAATGATGAACATTAAATTGTTTAGATAAGACTATAATACCATTCCTGAATTGGTGGGCAGCAACAATTACTTCCCCAAGATCACTGCTGATGTCTTTACTACTTGGGTATACCCAATGTTTCACGCACTGCTTAGTCCTTGTCAAATCATTACATGGAGTATTATTAACGTGTTGTTCCTCTGAGGCTCAGTTTACCCAATTTTAAGACCTAAGATATTTAAATATATATATATGTGTATATATATATATATATATATATATATATATTATATATATATATATATATATATATAAACATAGTTTGCAGTAGATGGGGGAAAAAAAGTTGCCAATCTCACTGCACATGTTTTTTTTACTCATTGAAGAAAAAGCTCTTTCTGGAGAAGCCAGAAGCCTCTTGGGATGTGTGACATATGTACCCTAGGAGGCTCTGCACTCCCATTTTGTCTTTATAACCACTGTGATAAAAAAAGAATGGGAAGGGCTTTAAAAAAAAAAGGAAGGTAATTTTCTCCCTTTATGTAAGGTAAAAGACTCTCTCCAAGAACAACATTGCAGCATAACTTAGGGTTGCAGAGTAGCATCCAGAAGCAAACCTACAAGTCTGCATTAAAATATGTGCAAGAAAATGTGTAAAACAATTGGTCATTTAAAAAATAACTTTAAACATTCAATCATGGCTAAAATGTGTGCACATTAAAAATTTTACTATAATTTTAACATTTACAGAAGTACTCTGGTAACTGTGTCTGTACATTATGTTGAGCCTATGCAGGATCCAAGCCAAGAAAGTCCCAATTATGACATGGGAGCTTTGCTTTTTTCTCAGTTATTCTGCTCAGTCATAAAGTGCAAAGTAGCAGTTGACAAACCTATGAGCTAGAATTTAATATGTGAATGTACATCTGGAAGTTGGAAATCAAGAAGTCAGAGACAAGATGTTTTCAAAGTGAAAACAACGAGGGGTTCAATGTGCAGGTTGATGTGAAGGTTGTATGTATTTGACAGATGTGCATTACTTTCTTGAGTTTTCTAGTTTTCTCCCACAGAAAGAAAGGAAAATAGTGAAAAAAACTGTTGCTTTATAAAGGTCATCTTAGCTCCAGCATATCCTAAGCCAGTAACCCCCATAACATGCTACAATATGCAGTAAACACTAAATGCAATATGGATGCACAGGTTGTGTGTTATTCATTAGGAAGGTGGTTTATCTGGTAAAATATAGATAGAATCAGCACCATTATAATATTACTTCCTTCTGCAGGACCATTATATTATTATACTTTATTTTGTGATCCTACATCTCTCAGCAGAATTATTATATTACATCTTTCAAAAGTACTATCATAATGTAGCATTCATCAACAGATTTATTACAATATATTTCCTTAACAGCAACAATATATTATTACATTCATCAGGATAATTATTTTATTAATTAACCAAAATACCACTTCCAGAATTAGTCAGTTCTTGTTCAGAATTATTATAGTATGGCTTTAAACAGCACTAATAAATTATAACATCCCTCAGTAGAATTCTAATATTATGGCCTTTAATCATTTTTGTATTATTAAATCATTTGAAAGAACCATCATTTTATTACATCACTCAACAGAGCATAATAATATAGTATCCCTCAGTAGAATTATTTTAATATTACAACCCCTTAACAGTAGCAAAACAGTATTAAATCAATCAACAAAATTGATATATCACATCCTCAACAGCACCATTATAATATTACTATGTCCATCAGCAGTACCATTAACATGTTTTATATTTAATTCTGGTATCAGCATGATTTTAATGTCATGTCCTCATGTTTCTCACCATGCAGAACTAATATAATAATATATCCATGGTTAGCAAAAATAACATTTTCTAATGCTTACTTTTCTTAGTAATATGAAGAATAATATTCCGTAACCAGATCAATCAATTATCTCTCATTTTTTGTGTGTACTAGATTCCACTGAAGTCTGAGTTTCCGCACACCATTGTCTACCAACCTTTTTATGTAGTTATGATACACAGTTCAATACACAACATGATACACAGATATAGTGATGGATTACTTATATGTTTTTCTAACAGGAAGAAGCTATTCATGGATTTCACTTTGGGGATCATCTGGAATATATGCAAGGCTTGGAACAGAAGTACAGGTCAATGGTCCTTAAAGAAATGGTCCTTAAAGAAATGAGTAATTTTGCACTTGATTGAAACATGTAGACTAAAAAAACCCTTTTTGGGACCATGATTATGGAAAGCATTATTTCTAAAATCTATTTTGTATATACCCACAAAAATATTAAAAGCAATGAATATTAATATTGTAGGATAACATTTTTAACTCCCCACCAAAAAAAAAAGAATGTTAAACGCTACCCAGAAGTTGAGTTAGATAGTACAATAAGGTAAGCTGGAATTTTGTTGGTAACAATGATTGTTAGAAAATAATGTATTTTTTTACAGACTTGATTTATTACTTTTTAAATAAATGTAAAAAAAAAATTAAGGCAATTGTTTTATTTATACATGATATAAACATGCATTAAAGCTCTTTATAACATATCATTATTATATTTATGTTGCTGTTCAGCATTTTCATTTTTGCAAAAAATGGTGTCAGGATATATGAATAACAAAACTTTTGAATGTTACTTTACAGGTATAAACTGTAAAGGATTCTACCATCAAAATTAAAAAAAAAAAACTGCTGCCAATGTCTGCAATTTATACCTTCATACAAAATCTTTTGCATAGCTGAATCTTGGATTGTTCACTCTACCTTATAGTGCCTAGTCTTGCCTGCATCCTGCTCATTCCCACCATTTCTTTGTAAATAGGTTCTAGTTTACTGTTACTTATTTGGTCTTAATGTTAGAACAAAGCAGGATTGTTAGTGAAATGTCTTCTATATATTTTTCCTATGTGCTTAGGAGTCTAACTTAATCATGATGACCAATAGCTGTTTTAGAAGAGCTATGTGGTGGCACTAACAAGATTCAAGTGTCGTCCATTGCTTTAAAAATATTTTTGTCAACTGTAGATTGCCCTCCACTTCTTGCCCTGTTGACTTGAAGTGAAAGGCTATCTTTTCAATGTGAAAAATAAAAAAAACCCTTGGAACCGATGTAATGGAACCAAGCGTATTTAGTGAATGATTGCTCCAATTTCTACTCAAATAGCAAATCAAGATTGTGGATTTGCCCACACTTTCTTGATCAGAGCAATTACAAAAAGGGCATAAGGATGTAGCACTGAAAACCTTGCAACTCTTACTCTGACTGCTGAATCAGAATATAAAAAAGGTTTTGTTTTATTTCTTCTTTATGAGTAATGGGTTTTGTTGCTTCAGCAACCTGCGACAGATTTGTAGACTTTGGAACAGGTATGTTTGGTGCACAAGTTCTAGGCACAGAATGGTGTCAGTGTGCAACTGGGGGTTATGTATTTTAAAAGGTTAGCCAAAAGGTTTGGGTGAGCTGAAAGCAAAAATCAAAAAAGGTGATCAGTGATAAATGGATAAGTGTTGTTGAATTCCAACTCTGACCAGTATCTCTAACAAAAATAGGAATTCCTATTGAGATGAGACTGAAGTTTAGACTTGGATTGCAGTAAAGTATTCGGTACTATTCAACATACACTTAATATGTAATCCGCCCTGAAAGTGATTAAAAGCTTCATTACTAAAGCTAAATTAAAACTTTTGTTCTTGCATATTAGAAACCAGCAGTAATTAAAATTTTTCTTGTGATTAAGTAGCTTTACTTGAGCATAACTTTCTAGTCTGGCAGCATAGCATACTCAGTTTAATTAAAACGTCACTTACAAACCAGTGGCTATCAACATCTCTGATTATTTCACCTGCTTCAAGCCTTTTTGTGCTGGACTGCACACGATAAGTAATATTTCAGTTCTGAAGCTTAACGGTAAGAGCACAATACATGAAGTAATCACGTTTTTTTACCTTTTACTTTAGCTATTACTTGCTAATCTTGTAGTGGCCATGTATGCACAAAATGCAGTCTAGGCTGTTTTTGCTGTTTCTGTTGGCTAAGGTGTATCCAACCAAACATGTATTAAACTATGGAGGTCGTTTTTTTAGTGTAAAATGGAAAAGCACTGGATCATGAAAATGTTAGAACCTCTTGAAAAATCTTTAATGTGGCACAGGTCAGTACAGTTTAAATGTTCAATTATATGTATAAGTTATTGTAAGAGTTATAAAGCAGGATTAAATCGTGATGCATTTATTTTTGACATAAAGTTAATATCTTTTAAATTCCCCTCTCTGAAAGAGGAAGAAAACTAAAAAAAAAAAAATGCCCCCAAAAAATTCACTTACATTTAATCTCACAGCACAGGCGAGATCAGGCCAGAGGTGTCTTCCATCGGGTCCCTCATCATCCCGGTATTCATCTCCGAGCCGGCGCATTGGGCTTCGCCATCTTCCTCTCTTCTCCCGGGTTCCTCCAACTCTACGTCACCCGACCCAGGCACAAGATTGGGTGACGTAGGTTGGAAAAAGACTTGCGGATCTCACTGCGCATTTTAATTTTTTTTTCCCTTTTCACGAAAAGGCTCCTTCTGCTCATGCGCAAGATTCTTAGGCATGTGCAGAAGTAGCACCCAAGAGCCTTTCCAGGATGTGTGACGTAGGTATCCTGAAAGGCTTTACGCTTCCATTCATTCGCGTTCGCCTAGGTGATCAAGAATTAGAGGGGGGTGCCTTCTACAATAAAACATTTTCACCTGCCTTTTCGCAGTCTTCAATTCTAGAAACACTAAACAGCGTTTGAACAGCTCAGTGTATGTACCAGAATGTGACAGGTATCCATTATTATCCATCCATTATTATTATTATCATCAAACTATATTTATGTTGCGCCATCAGGAAATTCAAATCTATTTGTATTGCATTCAATACAAAATAACTGTATTGAATGCAATACAGTGGATTTATATGTGTAAATACAGTACATTGTCATTCATTAAAATTTATTTTACAGTATAATATAATAGTGTAAGTATAATATTTTTTTTTTTTTAATTTAAAAAAGTAAAATTTTTTTTTAATTTATTATTTTGACATGATTTAGTATTTCAAACTTTATTATACTCATACTGTTAAGTTATAATGTAAAATACATTTTCATGTACCGCCTTTAGACATATAAAACGGGACATAACTTACTGCTCAGGAGGTTAATAAAGCAACCACATTCTTTAGATACACCATGAAGAAGCCAGAAAGCATTAATATATTGCGGGTGATTAACTAATAGATTTTGGGCTGTTCACTTACCAAAGAGAAATATTAATTTGCAACTAATAATTAGCTAAGTCAATGTGGTGAAATTTTACTTTGTCCAATCACATGCAAGGAAATCTGAAAAAAAAAAAAAGATTTTTCCTTACACATGATTGGATGGTTGAAGTCAGAAGAGCTTCATCTCATTTACTAAGCTAAGTGAAATATGGGGATAATTCTCTTCACTATGTTCACAGCCTCTATTTCTAAATCAACCCTATTGTACCAAATCTGCTCATAATCAATTGCTTATTTTTCAAAATCCTTACATAAATCTATATATTTTTGTGTGTGTGCGGTTATTACAATAATTGAAACTTGATAAAGTGATTTGTCAGATTAAAGTTATTTGTCAGATTAAATGAGTAAATGATGAAGAGTGGTATATAGAAAATCGGCAAGTGTCTAAATATGGCATAAGGGATGAAGAAAAAACCATCAACTAATTTTACATTATCCATTTACTTCACTCATTATATTGATTTGTATGTGACAGAGTTTAATTGTGTAATACTACAAGATCTTATGTGAACAGTACACTCAGATTTCCACAGCTCTATATTTGCAAAGTAAATGTGAAAAAAATGATGACATTTAGATGTACATGTATGCAATATGTGTGCATGTAGGTGTATAAACATTTGTAAGTAAATATTACAAATATTGGTATTAAAAAAATGTGCATAAAGGGTACAGTACATAAAGTGATCAGCAAAGACATTAAAACTACAGACAATCAAAGTAAATAACATTGATTATCCCATTTTGATGCCCCCAGTCAAGGAGAGAGACATATTAGATAAGTGAACAGTCAGTGCTTAAAGATGATGTGTAGGAATCTGGAGGAATGTAGGAATCTGGACTACACTGACATTGGCCAAATTGTGTAGTTAGTCCCAACTAAAAGTGGTCCAGGAAGAAATACCCAGTGACAGAGTAATGCCTTCCAAGGCTCAATAATGCACATTGGTGGGCATAATTTCACTTGTGTGCTCTGAAAACACAGAACAGCTGTACTGAAAAATGTAATGTTGGACATATAAGATAGGTAACAGAGCGCACAGTTCAATGCAACTTTTTGCGTATGGGACTGCATATCCACAGTCTTGATGACCCATGCTGACCCATTGTTAAAGCAATCCCTGCTAGTCCCAGACCAGTTATCCCTTTCTGATGGCTTCTGTTTTCAGCGGCGCTGGGAGAGCGAATAACACAAACACACTACTCAAGCTTGTAGTTAAATAACTCTCAAAGCTTTATTATTAAATCGCAGTTTATTTAGTCAAACAGCGAGGTGGAAGGCACTTAGTAGTTAGTTAATAAGAAGAAATACAGTTAACAACTTCGCTGAGCGTGGAATGTTTCAAGATAAAGGAGAGGGGAGTTTCAAGGTTAGGGGGGATAGAGATGTTAGTTTACTGATAAGGAGTACAGCTAGTTTTGCCACAACTCAATTATCTACAAAATATAGCAAAAACATAAAAAAGTAAATAAACTTCAGGCCTCAGTAAAATTCCACTCCTTACATTTCCCTCCTTTTATCATTTAACAAAGGATAACTACTTCTTGTACCTTTGTTAATTTACATACAAATAAACACTTTCAGGTTCTTGGGCATACATAACTCGAGGAAGCTGAATGATTCTCTGTAGTACTGTCATCCTACAGTGGGGTATTACAGAGGGGTTACAAGTCATACAGTAACATACATCTTCCAGGTGTAGATGGACCTGACCAGGATCAGAGGACAGAACAAGTAGCTCCTGTGTCTAATCAGCAGTCTGTCAGGAATTGTCCTATGTTTAATGTGATTGTGGGGTTTTCATCAGCCTGGTCAGAGATCTGTAACATAGTGGTGGTGGAGTCTTCCTGTGGGCATCCCTATGCTTGATGTGGTTTGCCTCCCCATTGTATTGGGTACTTTTGGGGCTTGGTGGTTGTAATTGTCAGCTGAATGTGGCTGCTGTTGTACTGACTGCTGTTGGTGGGTAGGGCAGTATCTCGCCCAATATCCTTCCTGTTCGCAAGGAAAACATGCTTGATTCCTTCTAACATCCATATCCTCTATTGTCATTCCTGTCATGTCTGCCTCATCTGCCTCTACCTCTATATTCTCCGGGTTTCCCTGAATAATGGAGTCCCTGCACATGGGGATTTGATGGTTTAGGTAGCTCAAAGCAACCAGTGGTGTCTTTTGTCAATAATTGGGCAAAAATTTGTGGGGAGTCTAAAGTGCTCCAGTTGTCAGTATTCATTTTGGCAGTGCCCCCATGTTCAGGAACCATTCTATTAATCAGTGACTGAGTAAATACTATACTCAGATCTCCTCCTAATCCTAAACCTGCTTCTTCCTTCCACACTTTCTTAAACCTTCTAGCATAATCACAGTTTCTCCTTGCTTCTGTTTACATGTCAATGCAGTGGCCATGGATTTCCTATCTCCGTGTAATCTTACAAACTCAGTGTGTAATTCCCTCCACAGTGTAGTTTAGTGAGCCTAAGATATGAGGGTGTAATCATCAGGGTTCATCTGGGCTGGGGTTGGAATGTTGCTCGATTGGAAAGACACAGCCCCAATATACAACTGATATGAAATTTAGAGAAAGATTCCTCAAGTGGGAATGGATCGGGACATTTTAAATTCTCTGTTCCTTTTTCAGGTGTAATGTAAAGGGGTCAATGTAATAATTTCATGCTCTACAGTTAACAAAATCAACAGGAGTTTCCCCGGGAACATTAGAGGGGGCATCTCTGTTTTCGGGTTTCTGGCACACTTTTATATGTTTCTTTACATGTTTCTGATAGGGGTCTTTGAGTTCCCCTGGGTTATTCCCCTTACCTTTGGAATTTCCCATATCAAAAGTACAATAAATACCCAATCAACAAAATTATACTTCTATAATACATATACTTCTATGTCATGCAATAAAATCCTTATACTCTATAAACTGAATAAAACAAATTGTAAGTAAAAATTTAGAAAGAAAGAGGTTTAAGGCTCGTGGTAATGCTTTTCCAAAAATATGAATGTGTATTGGTAAGTTCTTATACCAATACAATAAAGTAGTACATGGATATACAGTATTTTCCTCTGTCCTGGTAACAATTTACAGGACAGAGGTTCAGCATACTATACATATAATTAGCTAGCAATAAATTAATAAAATATTGCAAGTATTTTTGACCGTATAGTGTTGCTCGCTATCCGATGCGTTTTGCCTCGATGGGCTTCCTCACGGATAGATTTAAGGCGTACTTAACGGTCTATATGTACATATAGAAATGCAGAGTATGAGAAATACATAATGATATCATACAGTATACATTTGAAAACATCAATTGAGAGTACATCTTATTGTTAATAATAAGTAAATATTTGTTGCTATGTGGACTTGAATGCTTTTAAGTTTTTTAGTTTTTGTAAGCTAATAATTTATTAATGATACAGTGGGTATATAGATATTCAAATTAAGCTATCAGTATATAAATGTTACTCACATGCCCGTACTGATGTAGTGGGCATATAAAGATACAAATATAAGAATGTTACTTACGTACCTGTCACTAGAAATAGCGACCCAAATTGGTCAAGGTGAAGATAAGTGTATAAAAGTAGAATCACAGCTGTAAGGATTGCTGTATGTATGTATATACAATTATATTACACAGAGAAGTGGCTCAATGCAGCAGACAATTTCTCTTAAAAAGGAGATGAGAAGTATTTCTTTACAGAATAAAACAGAGGCCACCAGCTGTGCACACATTCAATGAAAGATTTTCCAAATCTTTTCCTAAGGACCCAGTCCTATGAGGGTGTCTGCACTACCACAGTGCTTAGGTTCATAAGATATCCACAGGGACATGGGAGGGAAGAAGTAGAAAAGAAAATTTCCACTTACCCGATCCTGGTCCTTTTAAGGTAGGTAGTTATCCCACTTCTGACGCCAAATTGTTAAGGCAATCTCCTGCTGGTCCCAGACACGTATCCCTCTCTGATGGCTTCTGTTTTCAGCAGCGCTGGAAGAGCGAGTAACACAAACACACAACTCAAGCATGTAGTTTACTCAAGCATGTAAATTACTCCCAAAGCTTTATTATCACATCGCAGTTTACATAGTCAAACAGCGAGGTGGAAGGCACTTAGTAGTAGGTAATAACAAGAAATACAATTAACAACATCGCTGAGCACAGAATGTTTCAAGATTATAACAAAAACAATAATCAATTATAGCAAAAACATTAAAATTAATTAAACTTCAGGCTTCAGTAAAATTCCACTTCTTACATCGTGTCCTACAATGAGCATGTGAACCATGAGTAGGCTGGCCTGATGAATCACATTGTTTTCGAGATCATGTGTATGGTCAGGTTTGTGTACCTCATTTACCTGAGAAAGGTGGCAGCAGAATGCACTAAAGAAAGAAGGTAGGCTTATGGAGGCATTAATAGGAACAGAGGCTTTTTAAATAGCAAAGTGATTATCATTATTAATAAATGTGGTAAAAAAAAACTTTTACTAAGCTAAGTAAAATTTTCTTTCCAAGGCCTATATCTCTTACAGGATCAAACATAACCAATTTTTTTCAGAGTATTGGAATCCACACAATCCAGAATGCAACACAAAGTTCAGCCTCCTAGCTATGTTTTAAACAAGGTGGCTTGAGCCCAAAAACTGTTAATAGCACAGTCTGCATACAATTTCTGTTTTAAAAACCTACCAAGGACGGACTATCCAGTTTTTGTCCAGCCAAACTAATTCAGCAGGCTGTCAGGAGAAAACATGGTCAATCGGACCATGAATCTGCCCCACACCCAACTTCTCACACAGTTATTGTGTGACAAGGACCAAAAGGTCATCATCTCTAGTTTGATGTATTGGATGCAGGAAAAATTCATCCACTTTGAGACCCAGGTTATTACATTATTAGGACATCAAAAATTGGCAAAAATTGGGAAAATTATTGGCACCCTCAACAAAATACTTGGTACACAAAAACAAGATACACTGGTCCTTAGACAGTGACCTAGAGTTTGATACCAGTAACTGGATAGTCACACAAATAGACCCGCAGTAAGACTCTCCTCTCTGACTATCCAGACATGATACCAAAAAGGAAGACAAGAAGGCATAAACACAAACCATAATAAAATGAGTTAATGTTAAGATGAAGACAGGACAGTACAGAATCGGGAAATCCACAGAGTAAGCCAAATCCTGTACAGGTTTATTGGCCACAGGTGACTTTTGCCTGCAGTTCTCTTTTATCGCATTAGGTCATTAGAGCCTAGATGATAATAATGTCATTTGACTATGGTGAAAAAATTCCATACTAATTTTGATACCCTCTAATATTTAGGTCACTGTTTTACAATAGAATAATAAAAACAGTAAAATGTGTATAAAAGAATACCGGTTTCAATTTAAAAGCAATTAGGTCTAGTAATCCTACTTTTAGAATAACAGACAAAACCACCAAGTAGGTCACTTGAAAGAGATATGCATAACTCAGACATCACTAAATGGTAACTGTGGTAATGAGTCATGAATGTTTAAAATGGTACATACCGTGTTATATGGATGAATGAACCTTTTGCTATGTTTTTCAGATTTGTGGATGATTTCCAGACAAGCCATTTTTTCCCCTTATCTCAATACATAATATTATTTATAATGGATTGAATAATATACTCAAACAGACAGTTTTATAAAACACTTGTTAAAGAAAAGATTATCTTGTCATTTTGCCTTACTTGCCTTTTCATTTCCCACTGTCATGGATTGCAATTGTTCCTACTTGAATAAATAACACTGTGAATTTTAATTTCTCAGAGAATAGTGGAAATGCTAAAATCAATGAAAAATAAAATAATACTTTTAAAAAAAAAAAAGTAAAAACTTTACTGGAAAATCAAATGTTTAGGAGCTGAAAAGTTAAAACAAAACTCCTGATAAACATTTTTAATTATATTTATTAAACGGTTTGTTATATCTAAGTGCACATTTCTTGAAATCTACAAAAAAAGTAAGATTTGGTTACACAAATTTTAGCAGAAATCTATTTGCTAAGGTTTACACAATAATGAACACCCCACTGACTCTACAATGAACCATGCATTATTAATAAAGTCCATGTCCTCTAACTGATGTTTAATATTTTTTTTGGTATCCATATGAAGAATAACTTGGAAGGAGAGTATGGTGCAAGTTTTTAAGATTGGTAAGAACGGTTTGCTCAATCTATTTTCTGCAGAATCAAACCTGTGTTTTTTGAACATGCCTGGAAATCTTAGCTTCCTAATAAATAATTTAATTATCTTTCACAATGTGCATTACCTTTTATCATACATGTTGCCTAATATGTCTAAAGAAATTCAAAAAGCGGTGAGGAAAAAGGACTATGATATTGCTTGCATTCTACATATAATTTGCAGTTAAAAATACATTGCAAAGTGCTACCTGCAAGAAGAGAAGAGGTTTTTCATTGGCCCTTCACTGATTTAGAACCACCAAAACATTTTTATGTGCCTGGTACCTTGCTGCATGTTCTGTTTCTTTCCTCCATGCCCCTATGTAAGTACGGGACACAACAATGATGGAGGGGGTTGGAGTGGAATAAAGAAAAACTATCACGTGGCAGAGAGGACTTAAGCATCGGGCATGCCATACTTTTTTGGCCTGCCGAAAAGGGAACACTTCGAAAACAGATGAGTTTGAGCTTCTTCCTTTTCAGGTAGTAAGTTTCTTTTTTTTTTAACCTAGAGTGTTAAAAAAAGGAAGGTGTGTGTTAGAATGCTGCATGCTTATAATTGTCTATATGTCTCCTCAAGGACACACATCCCTTACCAAGAATCTATTTTGTACATGCTTTTAGTTAAATAATTTTGTTACAAAATGACACAAATACATGAAACAATATAAACACAGCAATCTGACAAGCACCACAATTGCAATGTAACAGATTGTGATGTGATTCAATAGTGGTGAACCTTTTTCCTTATAGCAACAGAGAACGCATAGGAACTTGACAGGAATTTACATCTACCCTACCCTGTTCAAGTCTAAAAAAAAAAGTTACTTACACTTGTTTTTTTTGTTTTTTTTTTCAAAAGTTATTTTACAGTTTTTAAAAATTAACTAATTACGAAGTGTCTCACATCAACAGGCCATGGTCTGGTATAGGCCTGGTATAGGGAATAATAGCATTTGCAACCAAGTCTTTATTTTTTTAATCTGTGAAATAATGTGGTCTAACATGACTTCAGCTATTCTAACAGAAAGCTGAAGGAATATTTAGTATTTTAGCTTTTTCAGTATTAAGAAATGAGTCTCCAGCTTTTAAAAATTCTCCCTTAATCATCTCACTATCTTCAAATGGCTTTTCTTCTTTGCTATTACCAGAGAGGCACAGTGGTTAAAAGCAAAAATCTGTGGCTCTGCTTTTCTCAGCAGGCTTAGTAAACATTTCATGCTGCACAGACAGTTGAGTTTTTAATTGCTGTACTTTCCGTTTTAACTCACACTTAGGTGAAAAGTTGGTATCAATTTTTGAATCAAATCTTTTGAAGTGTCTCTCAACATTTTCTTTCTTGGAAACAGAAATTGGAGGCATGCACAATAAACACACACATGTCCTGTTAATGTGAAGAACAAAATAATCATCCACAATAAAAATGACAATTTCAGCAGGTAGAAGATGAAAGAAAGGAAACAATCTAAGGTCAACATCGGCAGGGCAGTCAGTAAGATTCAGCAGGTGGGATGTGTTAGTTTTTCTAGTATTTTGTGGATTTACTATCCGTGACAACCCCTCCTAATTTGTCTATTTGAACAAGGCTATTTAAAAACCTTTAAAAAGTTTCTCTTTAAAGCGTATCTTTAATTAAAAACAAACTTGACACGTAAGTGGAAAGCCATTGATGCCGCCATAATCTAAGTCCAGTCGGTTCCACGCCTTCCTGTTTTCCTTTTTCCTGGCGCAGACTGGACACCAGGCATCACCATCTTCCTCCATCTTCTTTCTTCTTGTTAATGTGTCTTCCTGTAAAAGTAAAAAAAAAAGTCTTCCCGTTCAACATTAAAAAAGTGTAATTATATAAAAGGGTTAGCTGCCCTCCTAAATAATATTTACTAACTGTCCCTCAGGTTACAATGGCAATAAAGCGCAACTAAAGTTCCACTTTAAAAATTTGCTACCAGGCAGAAGTTACAAAACATACTCACCTGCCTGATCACTACATTCAACTTTCGAAATCACTGTGACACACGACAGGTGTTAGCTTTCACTGTGGCTGCTGGGACTGAATGAACCCAACCTGGCTAATCAAGATGGCCAAAGACTGAAACAAGGGAAGAAGGAAGAAGATAGTGGCACCAGTGATGGAACAACAACAGGTAAGTATAGGCAAGGTTTAGTTCCCCTTTAAATATCCTATACATCTTAGTGACACATTTTAGCATAGGGATTGTTCTTATATGACACATGCAGGACAGTTAACATGGCATGCCATGGGAGGAGCTGGGCCAAGGAGACCATAAGTAGACACACCTTGAAGAGGAAAGGCCAGGTAGCTGCCAGAAGGAAAGGGGATATTCTAGGAAATTACTCTTTCTTGAATAGTCCAACTTCCTGTTAAGTTCAATTGGCCTGATTTATTAAAGCTCTCCAAGGCTGGAGAGAATACACTTTCACCAGTGAAGCTAGGTGATCAAGCAAACCTGGAATGGATTTCTTCAATGTCATTTGCTATTTGTTAGCAAATGCTTTGAATCCTGGACCAAATCAATCCCAGGTTTGTTGGATCACTCAGCTTCACTGGTGAAAGTGTATTCTCTCCAGCCTTGGAGAGCTTTAATAAATCAGGGCCAATGAGTTGAAATTGTGCTCTCTGAGTTCTTATACCATCCACAGAGTAAGGTCAGCGCCTTAAATGATTTATTTCAATATTGTGATGTTTAAACCAAATGGTAATAGTGGTAAGCCTATTACTGATCACAAACTGTATAGTTGATTCAGTTACAGCTTTACTCCTCTCCACAGAATTTTTTTGTCTAGCAAAAATATGCAGCATTGTTGCACCCCAAGATTGTTTATGGATATTTATAGATATATGTGAAAAGATATGTGTGTGTGAAAGTTTGTGATCTGTTTCTATTTGACCAGCCACTTCACACAAGGGACAATAGACAAACACCATCAAACAGATGCCAGGAAGTTCCCATAATAGAGGATTACCAGTAGGGCCTTAAGGAGTAATAAACCAATCAAGCCTAGGCCAGCTGGACATGGATGAATAGCTGGACAGATGGGTGGGGGTAATGGCCCATTCAGACCTTTTTAGTGACACTTAAAATTAGATGACCCCACCTGGCTTTACCTCCAGCTTCCCATATCAAATTAGCTAGGAGGTATGGTAAATTCCTGAAGTTGCATTAACCAATCCCGGACTAGGGGGGGTGCATCAACCAATAGTCATCTTACAGATCACACTGAGTAACCAATCCAAGAGCCCAATGATACCTAATGGGAACTATATGAAAATGGTAACTGAGAGAATAGAGGTTCCTTTTCCTCTTCTCCTGATAGAGCTCTCTTCTGAAGGAAGCAGGTTCCGAGGTACCCATTAACATCCTAGCAGGTAGCTAAAATATATCCCTAATTGCATTCATATGGGTGTCTATAATATTATTGCATTGTTTTGCTATTTTGTAATTGCTGTAATATATAATAACCATTATTAGATTACTACAGGGGTTTACCTACTAACAATCTTACTTTTAATTTACTGTATACTTTGTTGATTGAAGTTCCAATCTCTATATCAACCAATATTGCTGTGCATTTTATGTTTCAACTTGTTCCTTAATAAAACTGTTTAAATGACAAGCTAATATTTGTGCATGAACCTTTATTTATTATATAATATCCAAATTTGTGCAGATAATATTCATTATCAACAACATGAAGCTCCGTGATGTCCTCTGCGGACATGTCACCTGTTTTTTATAATTGTTCCTGCTTTTCTCAGAAACTCTCAAAGCCACATAAAACTTTTCATATACTTGCTATGCTTCAAGAGCATCTTCGAAGATCATACCACTTGTGTAAATATTGCCTATTCTTTTGAAAGGTTTACATGTCCATGTTTATTCTAGGTATTGGTTCTCTTTGGTATGCTGAAAAGCTATTAGGTCTCTGATTCTATTGTAATGTTTCTGTGCTTCATGTTTACCGATGGAGGCTGCTCCTACTAAAATCTTATTAAATCATAATCATTAAAATCATATTAAAACACAGTTTAATGATTGAATACACTCAAAATACAGGATTGTGACCCCCCTAAATAATAAAAGAAATATTTATTGGTGGTTCTGGTTTCCACTCACTTCATAAAGTCATTGGTGGCAATCTTGTGCCTTACCACTGCCTCCTGAGTATGCTGAGTATCCCCAATCCTGTCTGTGTAAGAATGGGCTATTGCACATTGCAGATTTGTCTACAGCACAACATTGATCCAACATTGAATATCACATAACAATATATTGTCATATTTCATTCCAACTAATGTTCACCACAATATGTTGCAGTGCATGCATAATGTAAAATTCCTACTGCTGGAGATCCATCTACCTCTAAAAAAAATTTGACACTCCATCTTTAGAATACATTATAAGATAAAACAGATAAAACATTACATTCCTTTTTCGTTTTCATATGCAATAGTTGCCAGCATCTACCTGTATCTCATTATGTATGAAGGTTCTAGTTCTGGTCCCATAATGACAGCATTGGAAGTTCAGGCACAGTTCAGTGACTGCTGTTTCATACATTATACGAGATTAATAGCCAGTTATAGACTTCATAACCTTTTTCATAACTGATCTTGTAAAAATATTTCTGCTCACACTGCAATTCACTGTGGGATGTCAAGCTAAAATCATACAAAGTTTTAGGCAAACCCAGAATTTGACAAAACATAAATGTAAGGTAAATGGTCACTTTTCTTAATCTTTGTAGCAGGCGCTAAATGTCACACCTTTCTAATGCCTTCTACAATACATTATAGGTTCTGCAAACAAACCATATACAATTGCCTTTGAACAGATCTTGTTGCTAGAAAAATAATTTTTAACAACAACTTTTCCATAAGATTATATGTGCGTTTAACATATTATTTGTGCATTATTTACTTGCAAAACCCTTCTTTTTGTAGATTTTTACAAGACTTAAATCTACTGATGGGCACTTCCATCTTAGATGTGATGTCAGCTCCCAAACAGATCCACTCAAGTGACACTTAGAGCTCTATTTATAAAACAGTGAATCTGACATTCTCTCAAACATTCCTTTGTGGGAATCTTCCAGGTTCATGTGTTTCAATAGCAATAATTAATTACCACCAGGATATGTTTTTAGGGAATGCCAGATTCTCTGTTTTATAAACAGAGCTTTGGAAACATAGTATTCCATATTGTCACTCCCCATGAGCTATGTAAAATTTTATGTAGGGAATTGAAGAATTGAGGAGCTGGATCAGTAGAGACTGTAATTAGAAATTCTCTAAAAAGAGTGCAGTGCTGCAATGTGCCAGGAAAGAAAAGGCTCTGCTAGAAAATGTAGTCCTTTTTAAATAGTCAAATTCATTATTGGGTTTAGTGGCACCTTGCAAGTGGATAAAATGTATTTCTAAAAAGGAAAAACACTACATGCACTGTATGTAATGTATGAAAAAATACTTGTCTTATATATGATTTTACCTGCAATTGTTAAAGCTGATAAATATGTCTACATCTGTGCACTGTATCACTAGTATGCAGTCAGTAAATCGTGAGGATAAGGGATATGCACAATAACTCAACACAAATAAAAAAAGGCATTAAAAGAATGTAATGACAACACTTATATGTGAATCCTAAAAGTGTTCTGTAAACAACCAATAAGATGGTGGAGTTTAATGCTGTACTCTAAATGTAGAATAATCTTGTTGAAATGGCCTAGATCAGGGGTCCCCAATCCTTGGTCCATGGCCCTGACAGGTGGGCCGTGGCTCTGGCCGGTTCACCCTCCCCCCGCGGGGTCCAAAGAAGGACCCTGCTTGGGGGCGGGGGCGGCCAGGGCCGCGAACCATTTCTCCCATATGGTTGGTAGGCTTAGGTCCAGAGACACAACCTGCCCACTCGCGCAGACCTGCGATGGGAGAGTGGGTGGGTTTAACATCATGATGTCACTCTGGGGGGAAGTTTCTTACCCTTTGAGTGACACATGGCTCCCCGTGCATGCGTGGTCCAGAGTCCGTGCATTTATTTGTCCCTGTGCTTCAAAAGTTTGGGGATCACTGGCCTAGATGTTCCTTAGATTTAGAACACTGAGTGGAATCCAAGCCTAAAGATACTTATTAAAGGATATTAGCTGAGTGGTTGTTAGGAAATGCTCATCTGTCCGGTGACTCCATGCTGTGCACCATCGTTGTAATAAACACTGTCTGTTCTGTCCAGCATTGTCAATTGCTGAAGCCAGGAGAAGTGGGATACCAGCAGCCCCTGCTTTCCTTTGATGTGCAGCCTGATGAATTATTGGCATCCCCAGCATCCATTGTTAGGCTGTGCATAGCTGAAGGGGATTCTAGAGGCTGATCAGTCATCAATGCCTGTTGTAGCGTTTAGCTGAGCTAATCTGTGCTGGTGATTTATCATCTGATTTACTGTTGCTGACCTTGCCTGTTTCTGACATTGCCAGTTTATGCTGCCTGGACTGACCTTTGCCTGTGACACCGACTCTGCTTGTGTTTTGTCCTTGTGTACTTCATTTGGTGGACAGATATTCTGTGTATGACCTCTGCTCTGTATTCTGGACTTGGTTCTGTTGGAATCTTTGTACTGCTATTTGTGGGCCCATTCCCAGACACCATCCCTTGCGCAGTAATTCTTGGGTGCAACCGAGTAATTCTTGGGTGCAACCGAGTGCTGAGAGACGCAACCAGTCTCCCAAGGCAGAGCAGGGGCTTACTAAAGGTGAAGACTGCGGTGTTAGATTGGGGGACTGGTGCTGACCAGGGCCTTACAGTGGTGTTACATGTTGCCTGAAATTGTTATTTAACATTATGTCAACTTTCACCAATTTACACTATTAGGCACTTCTGTAAATCCACAAGCTGAAATAAAATATGGATTGAATATTTGAATGTATTCCAGACATTGCCCAAATGAACCACAAACCTCCCTCTCTAGAGCATTCCCATCCTTATGTTTTATTACATTGTTCCTCTAGGAAGAAACAGTTTCTATTACTCTATTATCATCATCACCAGGCTTGCTGGGTGCTTAATTTCTATTGATGTAAGTACACTCCTAGGTCTACATCTCCCGTAGCCCATTCCGTGTATGGGCAAGAAAACACTCTATACAGTCTAGTTGATAGGCCTGAGCTTTGGTTAAACCAAATTGTTGTTAATGACACTCTAAATTTCTTACAGATCAACAGGTATTTTTTTTCATTACATACACTAAATAGGAATTTATATACAATAATAGTATATATATAATTTATTTTTTTTAGTGTTTATTCGATAATATAATGTATATAGTTATCTAAAGTGGCCCATACAGAAAGCAGCCTGAAAACAAAATATTTTTTTTTTCAGGACTTTTAATACAAAGACAGAATTTTAGGATAGAGACACCTAAAGATAGTTTAACATGTCTTGCTTTGAACAAGCCAAAGACTGTCTCTACAATTTATGCTGATTCTTGCTGAATATGTAAGCTTTCCTTTATCAATTCTTTATCATTTATGTCCAAACATTATCGAAATAGTCTGCAATTTTCCCAGGATTTCTAGTCTATTCAACTGCATGAACCATCAAATTAGTTTAGAGCATGCAAAATGATAACATTTTTTTGCCAGAAATTGCATCGTAAGCAGCTCTTCACGCCTTGTTGTTGTAAACCAGAACTCTGCATGAAATTTTAACAAAGTCCCTTGCTCCGTATCACTGGTTTCCAACCTTTTTCAAGTCATGGCACAACACAATGAAACTTCAAGAGTTTGTGACACATAGCTTCATACATTATAAATGAAAACTGAACAATGTCAAAATGTAAAACACTAAACCAGCCCAGAATGGTAAGTATTTAGCTTTGTGTGTTTAAAATCATTCTGTGGACTTTTAGAATGGGAAACTTCAACTATATTTAAATTTTGTGCTAAAGTTAATTTCAATGTAATGGAATGTTTATGTTATAACATTATTACAAGGCTAATCCCAGTTTTTTTTTTTGAAAATTTGTACTATGGTATACTTTTACAAAAATTTTAGGATACAGCACAAATTCCTATATGTTTTCACAAAAAGTATAATAATTTACATTACAGGCTCCTCTGAAATGTGTGTTGAGCATTTTATCTCCATTTATCTATAATTGTGGACTTTAGGGCGGCAGGTGATATATCTCCTTGTTGCTGCAACACATAAATATGTCATGACAATCAAACAGGTAAGGTGTGCTGAGCGTATTGTGTTGTCCTTTCTGTAAATTGTGTTGTACATGACAAACGCTAGACTGCCCTATTCTGTAGACTGTGCAGTACACTACATACTTTACACATTTCCATGATGAACACTGTGCACCATTTTATATATACCATACCTCCAGTTATCACAGTTTTGTCGAAAGAACAGAAGTTGTTTGTACTACTGGGATTTCTGATTTTCTATTTATTGAGCAGACGCACTTCCACTAATATTTTTCAATCTGAAATTAAATCTAGTTTATATTTGTCAGGGGCTCTAGACACATTATGCCTTAAAAGCCCCTTCCTTTTTTTAAACTTCAGGAATAGTTTTGGTGCTTAGTTTTCCCCTGGTCTTATGATTGGAACTGTGCTGATTTATGAGAAGTAGTTATCATACAGTGTAACCAGTCCCAAACCTAAGTTTAGGCCTAAGTAATATAAAACCAGGCAGAAGGCAATGTTAAGGATGAAATGATAAAGATGGTAGCCCTGGACCATGTACTTTCCCAAAAAGATCATCAGTAGCAGCTCTTCATATTTGTAACCTGACATATTCCTGTACCATTTCTGCAATAACATGTATAAATCGGAACCTAAAAGAGGAAAAAGAAATTGTGTCAGTGCAGCAAAAGATGACTCTCCATAACCTCTTTCTTTTGTTCTCTGTAGCTGGAACAAGCCCACATAGATCTAACATTCCCTGGACAAAAAAGTAAAAGTAAACCAACAGAAGAACAAGCTACACAAAGTATAATATGAAAAATGCAAAAAGATAGCAAAATGTCTGCACAGCTTGAACAGAGATTAAAAGGCTTTGCTTTCCAAGCATGACCATACTTTTTCAGTTTATATATATGTGTATTTTCTTGTGTAAAAATCTGACTGATGTCTATGTAAAGGGAATGTATATTAGTTTATTCAATGTTTCTTTTCTATTTTGTTAAAGTCAGGGCTAAATAAAAAAGTTTTTTTTTTTCAAGTCAAGTATATATAAAGTATTGCCTACAAATAATGTACCATATAAACTTTAATATCAAACAATCTGTCTATAAACCAAAGTACTTATTTATGAACCTAAAATGCAGCTGTCACTATCGTTCAAAGCAGTAATAAATACCAATGCAAATACAGTTATTATGAATGAACACATCCATGATATGTTATTTTTAAAACTTTATTCAAAAGGGGAGAAAAAAAAGGGGACTCATGGGATCCTAAGCCTTCTTTAATAAAAAATAATAAAAAAAATGGCTGAAGTTTCACTTTAAAATCCAAAGCCTGATTATACACGTTGACATTCGAAAATCCGGCCACCAATAAATACAGGGACTGCAGTACACGGTTTGACCACTAATGTTTTGGCGCTGTTCTGCAGAAACACTTGCTTGCTAACCTTAACCACCTAGCCGTTAAGCCCGACCTTCGTACGGGCAAAAAAAAAAGGCTAGGATGGTTAACCCCGTGTTTTCTTAATTAAACTGTTTGAATGACTAGCTATTATTTGTGCAGGAACCTTCTTTAATTGAATATCTATATGCATTGATAGGGGATATAATTTCCATATTTATGCAGATAATTAGATAAAAATATACTTAAATAACAGACGTCCCAGCTGCCTGTTCCCTGGAACTGTGCCAGATGGCCGCTGTGCTGAGAGAGGAAGACTGGTCTGTGTGTGGAGATAAGTATAAAAAAAATCTGATTTTCTAAAATCTGGCGCACCTCAGGTCCCGAGGTTGCCGGATTTTTGATAGTCAACCTGTATAATCTTCTTTTTTTTTGCATGCAGAAGCTCTGCATGTATGTCCACCATATTGGCAAACAAGAAGAGATCATTGCAGTCCATTTTTACCTACCAGCAACATTTGTTGTCAAAACTGTGAAAGAATTAAATCTGTCTGCTCTTATATTGCCTTGATGCATTCAGTAGCTTTTCCAATTAAAAGCTAATCGAAAGTGGTTAAAATTAAAACAAAATCTTCTAGCATTAAATCTCTGTTTCCCCTAATATTTTATTAATGACATTTGTTATTATAACATTAGTAAAAGGAATGCGGTTCTATCAAAATCCCTTTCAATAAATTTATTCTAATTTATGTGCAACAGTTTATCATTTTCATTTTGTTAGTTACTTTACATTTTTGAGGATTACAATATTTGACCTTTCATATTTACTATTTTATTTCCAAATTTTTCTCATAGAACTCGTGTAGTATCAGTATCAGTGATGCTGATTTAATATCATAAAGGCCTCTGCATGTAATAGAATAAAAACATATCCTCTGAAAAATGCCATTGCTGTTTCTGTTTATTTTGCTGTAAGAAAGCTCATTACCATAACATTGTAATACAGTTCAGAGTGCATCTTGATTATTTTCTAAGCAGATGGAGCTTTACAATTCTGTCTGAATTCATCTTTTACAAAAAGGGAATACTGCATTTCAATATAGAATTTACAATAACACATGTGATAACTAGTTTCATACCAGGTATCAAGTACCCACTAGAGGAATTGAAACTGAGGGCCCACCTTCTAGCCTTATGTTAAATAGGGAGAGTTTACTAGCAGCAGCTCATTCTAAATTAGTGGAAAACAGAGGCCCCTTTAAAAATATCCCTTTACAACATTAGTAAAATGATTGGCCTTTATATAGTTAATAATAGCCCATGATCAGGCTCCTGTGACAGGTATATGGATGGCCAAGTTACCTACTGAATCTAAGATTACATGTGCCAGAAATAAAAACCCTTTACAATGAAGGGCATTGCAACAAATGTCTTAAAGGGATGCTATAAACAACCTAAATAATTGCAGGTAAAAGTAAAGAAAAATACAGTATATATATATATATATATATATATATACTTGAATATAAACCGAGGTAACTACTTTACCCTGAAAAAAGCAGTAAACATTACACATTACTTACTTTTCCTTGGTATTTTTTTGTCTACTAATTACATAGGAAATAACACTTTTACAAGACAATTTTATCTTTAATTTTACCAAAATATTTGCTGAAAATTTGCCCTGCTCCTTAGGGGGTATACAGATGTATGAGCGTAAGTGATTAGGGTTAAAGACTTTAAAAAAAAAACTATAAAACAAAATAACAACTAAAATATCTTTGATGAATGGATATATTTCTTCAGTTTTTTAGTATCTGTATCACTGTTTGCCAACATGTTTTGCTGAATGCCAACAAAGGTTGGTGTGGTCAAATAGGAAATTAAATCAGGGCCAAAAAAATAATGCGTATATAATGTGTTTCATATGTTTTATGAAATGATGAAAACAATGACTGTCATTTGCATAAATCTGAATGTTTATATATAAACGTCTAACATTTTTTTTATGTTTATTATGGTTGTGATTATTGTAACAGATCCTAAACATTTATAAAGTATTCAGTAGTTGGATCCAGATTAAATTGGAATACCAATAGTTACTTTTTTTTTTTAATTGAGCAGTGTGTATAATTAGTGAACAATTTATTAATCAAGAGCCACCTTTTCTATTTCTTTCGATAAATATGATGTTTCAATAACACTTTTTAGTGACAATTGACAAAACAGGTAGTGGATACACACATTTGTAGATTTCCATTGTGGTTCCAAACAATTATTTAATTGGCAGTTTTATAGAAGTTTTTACAGAAGAATAATCCGATTAATAAATTGATTTTTAAAGCAGAAACTGTGTTTCTGCATTAATGAAAAAAAGACCCAGGCAGATTTAAATCCTCTGTTCACGTTAGAACTTCTATGAAAACATTAATTGGCACTGACAGAATTCCCCAAATGAACAGGCTTAGCTTTGGATGAAACAGATAAAACATTTACCATAAACATGTACTAAGAAAAATGAAAACATATAAACACAAATGTGGCAAAAAAAACAACAACATGCACCATTATTTACTGATACAGGTTTTGAGTTAATAGTGAAGAGCACCCTGAAAGCCTCAAAATCAACTTTGCCAATTTTTACTTAAAAAAATTGTATGATTGGAATTTATCTGCTGAAGACTTGGCAATACAATGTACTACCATTGACATATTACAATGTATCGTGTTAAGTGATGTTAGACATATGCTTCTAATTGGCAGTTAGCAAGTTCCATTGGGTAAGAAGACCTTGAGGGCAACTTGGGGGCATTAAACGGCAACCGTGAAAAACTTAAAGCCCAAATGCAATTTTACATTTATATTTGCAATGCAGACAGTCAGTAAGGTTGATCTTCTGTAGAAAGCAGACACAGCTTGAGTAGTATATCCTGACCCTTGTAAAAGTAATGGAATCTCTATAGAGGTCTGATATGGCCAAACTTGAGTCACAGCTATAACATACAAATCAGCAGAAATATTAATATTTTGCTGATTGCAGAACCATAGGTTCTACTATGCACCTAGTATGGTGGACCTTTGCACAAAGATTACTGATTTCAAACAGGGAGCAGTTAAGGGGTGTCCTTCTGCACAGAATATTGGCAGGGGACAGGCTTTTTTATATAAGAAACACATTGTAAGCCCTCATCATTTACTTGGATGCACCTGAATGTATTGGCTGATTTAAAATGAAAGTTCAAATGGACTTTCATAATGTGCCTATGGCCTGATTATGTTATGTTAGCTTTGAGAGTATTTATTGTGACTTCTTTAATTGTGCAACTGTTTATTTCATCTTCATCACTGCTCTCAGCCTTACTACTGAGATGTTATAAAGATCACTCCATGATCACTGTTGCACAAAGCACATTATTTCTTTATAGTTCCCGCAATATGAATGAATCTAAGAATTATAATATTATGAAAAGCTATGGTCCTCTGGTGTAATAGTAATCTAAACCATGCACCATAAAGTAGTTGCTGCTTAGTCAGAATATGCAGTTTTAATAAATGAATACTTCAATATCCAGCAAGAATATTATTACTTTCAAACATTTTATGCCAAT
Organism: Pyxicephalus adspersus; assembly: GCF_032062135.1. NCBI lineage: Eukaryota > Metazoa > Chordata > Amphibia > Anura > Pyxicephalidae > Pyxicephalus > Pyxicephalus adspersus. The sequence continues at coordinate 83,921,228 of NC_092861.1, read as the reverse complement.
ATATTTATGTGCTCAGACACCTGTTGTTTCGCCTGGTTTGATAAACAAGGAGCCTGCCATTGCTGGCCTTTTCTAAGGATTTGTCTGTCGTGCTGACTTTCATACCAGTATTGATATGTATGTTTCAGAAAGCCTTGAGCAATGGCTCTTTCAGAATTTCTAATGAAAGGTTTACTTTCATTCTTTTTTGGCCAAGGAATATTATTGCCAAAGCCAACACTCGACTCTGTTGGCCAAAGCCAACAAATGCCAACACTCAAGCCAATTTTCCAAGCATTACATTGTGTTGGGTAACTTACAGAGACCCTTTCTTTCCATAAACAGTTTTTATTTTCTTGCAATCGCCTAAATAAATTTACTTGCAAATGTAAATACTTATCACTACTATCACAGACCTGGTTTTTTACATCCAGCCCTGTTCTCTTTTAATTAAGGTTTATTTACGGACTGTGCCACCCCTACCTTCACTTTCAATTTCATACCCTTTTATGTAGCAGCCAAGGGAGCAGTGAAGGGGAATATCATATAGTGTCATGTGAGTGAACTGTAAGTAACATGCCTAAAATACATTAAATATCATTTTGGTAGTACCATATCATAATGGTAGTACAAAGGGAGTTTTTTTTAACAGAGGCTGATTAATGGCTTAAAAGGGTGCACCTGAGAATATAGAGGATGTAAAAGCCAGTGGACAAAGCAACAAGGGGCAGTTTTATGTCCCAAGGTAAATCTAAGGCAACATTTTTAAGAGTGTGGATAGGGCAACAGAATATTTCAATGCTACATTGCAGTACATGGACAATAATATTTTTCTCTGACATGGTTTATCCAGAAAACGGAGGCAATAAAACCAATTTTGCAAAAATGAAGATATATATATATATATATATATATATATATATATATAGTGCCAATTTTATACATGACATCTTAGGTGGTGGAAACGTCCCATTAAAAAAACTAAAATAAGAAGTTCTAAACTCTACATTTAGAGATCAATTTATCTGCCCCTATAATACATTTTGTAACCAGCTTTTTTTTTTTTTTTTTTTGGATGAGTGGAAGATGAGTGGATGATTAGGAAGAGGGCACCAAAGCAGTGATGGCTTAATCTCCAGGAGGATGATGATGATGCAGGCATTGAGACATTGATGTGAGGTTTTGAAAGCCCATTCATTGCCTCTTCTGAATGCTGTGGCTGGATTGTCTGGCCATTGTAATAATGTAAATGTAACCCACCCGGATGCCCCAATCACTCTGATATGCAGGATCTGCTTTTTGGAGAAGTTGAATCACATTCTACTACTTCCATTCGCAGGACCTCAATGTTTGCTTTTAGACCAACCTGCCATTTTGTTTTTTGGCAGATCTTTACCTAATTTTATTTTTACTTTGGTCATTGGGAGTTTCACAAAAAAAGTTCCCAGGAGTAGGACACAGTTAGCTAAATAAGCATTCCACTCTTTTTTTGTTCTCTTAAACAGCAGTATGCTCACCATCTATGGCTACCCTTAACGTTCCATTTTCTATCGAGGGCCTGGATTATCCAGTTCTCTTCCCTTTTTTGTGGCTGTTGTGAGCCTGGCTTCTGGCCAGGGTTAAAGGGTGTACACCAGGCATCATTGGCGGGTACCAAAATATTTCCATTCAAGGCTAATTCCTATCCTGTAAACCTGCTATGAATTCATTATAATTCAAATGTCATCTCTACCCATAAGAGACGCAATAATGCAAATGTGGGCATAATAGTAACAGGACATTAGAACAAGATTTATTGTTGCACTCAAGAATTTAAGTCCATGTATTTTTAGATGAAATGCACAATATTTGCATTCTTTGTGTGTAAAAAAGCTAGGCTAATGCTGTTCTTGTCAGGAGATGAACTTATTGTACTTAGCATGACTGAATTTTTTTCTCGTCTTGTCTTGTTGTTAGCTTCTAGAATACAGTATAACGGTGATAAGATGACAAATCAATAATGCAATCTCAGATTCTATTTAAGGTAATGACTTTCAATAACTTACTGTTTTTTATGTACTTGCTTTGTTCCAGAAGAAAACGTTCAGATTAACTCATTGCAACTGAGGCAATCATAAAGCACATTCATCTTCCAGTTCAGATACATAAATGTATGCTAACTAGACAGAGAAAGAAAAAGCAGGATATTTCATTTAGCAGAAATTGTTTCCATTGATGATCCAAAGTGTTAAATTGCAACATCAATATTAATGTTTTTTTTTCAGGTAATTGTAATGGTTAAAACATTTGAACTCATAGATGATGAGCTATTTGTGTGTATGTATATTAAATAAAGCAGATAGCTTCCTGCTGTGCTAATAAAATAATGCCTCATTTATACAATACAAAGATTGCTGCTTCATCAAATCAAGGCATATTTATTGTGTAACTGTAAAATGATGTGGTTCAGCCAAGGATTCCAGGAAAACACTCCCTTATTTAATGCATGTAAAGATTACTGTTTATTAATTTTAAGTTGATTACACTGTGAGCGATGTGGTGCATTTGTAAGGCCTGCACCAAAATAACTTATTATTACTGTAAAGATAATCCATTATAACAGGCATCTTATTTAATTCTGTTTACTTTAAGATTTAGAAATAACTACACTTATTCCAGTTAATTGCAGGTGGGCTTCTTGAGTAGCCATATACACTGTTCCGTAGTCCCAGGGCTGCTGGAAATATTTAATCTTTTTGAATGTACATAGTAGGCAATGTAGATTTTAAATAGATTTCAAGGAGAGTTTGATTGAACTTAAGAATTTTTGCACTGCATGTGAAGGGTAAGATACCAATTTAAAGTGACCGTATCAGCCCAGGTAGGCTTGTACCTTTATTAACCACCTGAGCGATAAGCCCGACCTTGGTATGGGCTTCAAAAAGTTACAATTATCGATAAACCCAAACTTTTCTCACTGTATGAAAATACAGTGAGAAAAAAATCGGGTTTATCGATCACTTACCTGGTCCCGCTGCGATCATTCCTGCGTCGTCCTCCAGCGTCGGGTGTCCTCTCCGGGAATAAGAAGCCGGCCGGCTTCTTCTCCCTCCGTGCGCGTACGTCGGCGCGTATGATGACGTGCGGGAAATTCAAACTGAAACTCATTCAAACACATTTTGTATTGGATTGAATACAAACTCCTGTATCCAATCCAATACAAAATAATTCAAAATAAATACAAAGTATGTAATTGGTAAATTCAAACTCTCATTTTGGAAATGAAGTGTGAATGTTCCTTGCTGACTTTCCCTGGAGAAACAAAAACTTCATGATGGCTCGTAACACCAACGACGTGAAACTTGCTTGTGCCACTGCCATCACAGCTTCTCGCTAAAAGAAAAACAGTTTTACGATAGTTTCTGATATTTGCACAGTTACATACTAAGATATTAGGCTGTCATATGCCCCCACACTCATTTTTCTATTTTATCTGGTAGGGGGTAAAGCCAGGAACTTCTCCGCACCCCCTCGTGTATATATATATATATATATATATATATATATATATATTTGCCAACCCTAATGTTTTTCTCATGACAGGCTTACATAAATTTAATCCACTAATTTAACCATTAGGTGAGAATTGCCAGACATGTTGCTCCCATCTCTAATATAGATTGGCATCATGTTTATTTGTCTTCTGTGCAATAAATATTTATTTAAAATAGAAATGTTTAAAGTGCAGTCTATATTAAGTATTTGGTGACCAGGATAGAAACAAGTCCGGGGTATAGCTGGGCACCTTTCACTGGTACAAAAGTGCAACCTGGAACATTTCATATAATCTATTTGTTGTGGTGATGCACCAATGAAAAAATTGTTTAATTGTGCAAATTGCTAGGGCAGCACAACCACTACATTAACTTCAGTTTGAATGGCTTTTTTTGACAAATTGGCAAGATTTTGCAAGGTTTGTGACTGTGCTCACCCACACAATGATCACACAGTGAAGCAAATTACTATGGGGCGTAAAGCACTTCTAATGGACTTCTGTACCAAACAGCTAGGGTTTTTGGTGACTGTTGAAAGTTGAACTCTTTCTATACTTTCTATATTGCACAGTTGTACTGAAGACTGTACTGAAATAGTACAGTCTGATTTTACTGCATTTCTATAGGCTTTCGGTATTGTACATTAAAAACTGTAGCATGTCAGATCCTGCTTCATTTTCTGGCTGGTGAACATCCAGTGATCCCCAACCTTTTGCACATCGTGGACCACTAAATGCACTGACTCCTGACTGCACATGCGTGGGGAAACTTGTGTCACTCAAAGGGGTAGAAACTTCCCTTCCAGAGTCACGTCATGATGCCAGAACCCACCCAGGCTCAGACCTGTTGTTGGGCTGTGGACCCGAGGTTAGGGACCTCTTTTATAGAGCTTTCTTCTTTTGATCATGGAGGCTCAGCATCACATATATGACAGCCTATTATTTTCAGGAAGCTATGTACAGTACACTGTTGGTTAGAATATAATGCTTGGTTAGGTTAAATCCTTTTCAGAGGGAGATCACTACATAGGAGCAAAAGGCATTCTGTACAAACAGTTCAGTTGATCTGTCACAGGGAGTCTTCCTGGTTTGTTTGCTTAGCAATTAGAAGCTGATCTGCTTTTTTGCATCAAATAAGTCTATCAGTTCATATGCTCACAAGAACAATTTTAGTAAAAAGAGAAAGCAAAGGGGCTTGTACAATTGTGTTAGGACAGGTCAAGGACTCAAGTAAATTTAGATTTAGGCTCAAGTAAAGTGGGTTGAATAATGTTGTCCACCAGGCTGAGGACAACTAGCAGCAGAAAAAAGTATGATTTTCTTTGTTTATCTGTTTATGGGCTATTCCTTTTTACCTTGTTATTTTTGGCTGGAGTTCTGCTGAAAGTTTTACAGTTCATAAAAGGTGCACTTAAATAGTTTAAAAAACAGAATTTTCAAATGAAATTATGATAACTATGGTTCATTAAGTTAAGTAATTTAGCTCCTTAACCACTATTAAAAAAATCACTCTACATTTCTCCAAACAATTGGGAATGTGGGGTGTGTATCAAAAATGAACTTTCTGTAATGTTCTCAGCTATGATAATTAACTCTGGGATTTATTAAATATACAGTGTACTGTGATTATATCAGTTGTTTCCTCCGTGATCAAATTAGTTTTTCTCATTCATAGAGATAAGTAGAAAAGACACACAATCATCTGCTCATCTGGTTTCATTTAATGGCAGACTGTGCTCCTTGATTATATATGCTTTACAGGCCCTAATGAGAAGTTAATGTCTCATTATTTTTACAATGTATTTTTGCAAAATAGTAATACTGCAAATAATGGTATGGTGGTAATAATGATCATGTGTATATTAGTGGCTGATGAATTCTTGTAAGTACAGAGTATCATTAAAAAAAAGACATCTCTAATTAAAGAGTTCTGAATGAAGGGTGTGATTAACTAAATGGCATATGTTTTCACTCAAAACTGTTCATTTAAAATGCTTAACCACATTATTACTTGTCATTTTTTCAGAACGTGTTAGCTTGACTAAATTGAAGGAAGACCTATTCTCCCCAGCTCTTCATGATGCCAATGGAGAGATCTCTCCCCACCCCTTGGATGGATAGAGTAGAGATATGTCCTGCATTCCAGACAATCGTAACAAATAGATGTTTGCAGCTTTTCACTATCCTGTACTCTCTCCTAGATTCTTAGAATAAATAGAAATATAGAATGAGAGAAATAGAGAATGCTTGCCAAATAAAATAATGTAAGGAATCTTGTGAAGCAGAGTCTTACCACGTACCACATATTTTTCAGGAGAAAGATGTAAACTAACCAACAACAAAACCAACCAACTACAGAAAAACTATATTTTTTTGCTTCATCAATTTTAAAAGCTTTGTCTTTTCTAGCAAGATTTGTCCATGTATCCACCCCACTTCCCAACTTTCAACGTTATAAATGTAAAGCCAAGGCCAAATTTTTTTGCAAAGTTTGCATTATTTGGTATTAGATACATATTAGTTCATTAGCATAAAAAGTTATATTTATTTAAACAAAATGCATTTTCACTATATTTTGGCCAGGGCACAAAATGATCAGCTAACTTCATTTCAGTATAGTCACATCATCAGCACAGGTGAAAGTGTGAATGAGTACGGCTGAAATCACTCTATCATTCTGATTGAATTATAAGGGCAGACTGATTGCTATGCTATAAAAGAAGGGCAGATGTGCTTGAAACCATTGTCTTCCTGTGTTAGCAATGGTTACCTCTAAAGAAACACAAGAAGGCATCATAGCATTGAAGCCCATATGCAAGGAAATTTCTGCTAAAAATGTTTTAAATATAAATTTAAGGTGAAGTTCCATGTTAAGGCTCGGGTCAAATGACAATCTTTAACCAAATGTGATTCCTCAATCTATCACCATTGTCTTCAACTATATACAAGCTGCCGCTCAACCTTGTGAGGGTAGTTGCACCATCCCAGAACTTGTTTGCCCTCAGAACTGACCACTATCATGGGTAATAAGCATCGGGTATGACCCAGACTAAATACTGGGATGTGATAGACAGGCTGGGTGGGGAGTGCACACATCTGCTTTGCTGACATGTGCCATGCTGGAACCAGTGGGTAACATTGCCAACTAAGACTATAGGGGCTACGCATGTGTGGGGTTGCTTCACATTCGAAGGGATAAGCTCACTCATTTTTCTGCCCAAGAACACTGACTTAAAATTTAAAATGATATCAAACATCCTCCAATAACATCTTCTCCAGTCACAATTTGGTGATGAATTGTTTATTTCAAGCATGATGAAGCACCATGTCACAGGATAAAAGTGATAATGAAGTGGCTTAGTTATCATAACATTGAATTTTAAACTTGTAGTTAGGAAACTTCCCAGACCTTAATTCTATTGAGAACCTGTGGTAAAATATAAAAAATGGAGTGAACAAGCAGAAGCCTACATATTCCAATTATCTTCAAGCACTAATAAGGCAAGGAGGAACCACCATTAGTCAGGATGAGCCACAGAAGCCAATATTTAGTATGCTTGGTGAATTTAAAAGAAAAAGAGGGGTTGACATTGTAAAAGTTGACTTAACAAATTTGATATATTAAAAGTCTTTGAAATGTATGTATTGTTTAGAATTGTTTTTCAGTATACCAAAAGAATGTAATTAACCACCCGACCGTTAAACCTGACCTTGGTTTGGGTTTATTGATTTTGCAAAAATCGATAAACCTGAACTTTTCTCATTATTTAAATCCCCTCACTTACCTGGTCCCCGCTGCGATGATCCGTTCTGTTCCAGCGTCGATCGCTAAAAAAAATACCTTCTCCCCGCAGCTTCATCCGGTGAGTGCAGTGACGATCTCCGGGGTTTCCCTGTGACGTCGCTGCATGCGTCGGTGCGGGCGGGAGGCGGGGCGGGAAATTTAAAATCCTTTGCATTGAACTCAATACAAAAAAGCTGTATTGAGTCCAATACAGAGAAATCCTTATATAATATATATATAATTGTATTATATATATATTATATAAGCTACTGTACAGTTACATTACATTATACACGATTTGTTTTTTTTAACTTTTTTTTAAAGAGTTTTTTTTAAGAATTTTTTTTATGTTTTATAAAAAAAATTTTATTAATAAATTTATAAAATTTTGGACATATTTCGGTGAGTTATGCGGTAATTCAGTGAATTATAAGTAATTATTGAGTAATTCGGTGAATTATAGCCTACAATCTAAAATAAATT